>NW_027493165.1:0-383934 GCF_021521415.1 Bidens hawaiensis | reverse complement strand
AACCCAATTTGTCTTTCCTTAAAGTATAGGGTTATGATGCTTATGTCACCAGTGATTCTGATGACAAGCTCGATCCTCACGACGTAAAAGTCGTTTTCGTGGGAGACTATGACCAAAGCAGATATTATTTCTTCCATCCTGATACAAATATGATTTCTATCAAAAGGAAGGGCCACTTCCTCGAGAAGGAAATTCTCAATCGAGGAACTGGAAATAATATTGTCGATCTTGAAGAAATTCAAGAACCACAAACAACCGCTGAGGAAGTTGGAACGTCTGATCAGCAAGTTGTTGTTGTTGATGCATCAGACATAAACACAAGCGTTTGCAGAAGTAATAGGACTCGCGTACCAAATTCTAAATACCTATGGCATCTAGATGGCCCCAAAGTCCTCTTAGTAGCCGAGTCAGTGACGAACCTGCTAATTACAAATCAGCTATCTTAGATCCGGAATCTAAGAAATGGCAAGATGCCATGAACACCAAGATGCAATCTATGTGTGACAATCAAGTCTGGAACTTGGTTGAGCTATCCCCCGAATGTCGAGCAGTAAGGAGCAAGTGGATTTTCAAAAGGAAAACCGAGATGCATGGAAATGTACAGATTTATAAAGCACGGCTAGTCGCGAAAGGTTTTACTCAAACTCAGGGTATTGACTATGATGAAACCTTCTCGCCCATTGCTATGACTAAGTCAATGATAGGGTCTAAAATATACATATTATTATATAAATATTTCCTACACTTTTGAGTTGGTTTTTATTAAATTATACTCATAAATGGCTCATGTTTACAAATTATGAATATCAATTATGTATTTGGTGAGAATGTGAGATATTCGTGAACTTGTAATACATAATAATAATTATAATAATTGATAATTAAGTGCATTTAAATGGTTATTAAAGTATCTACTTTCATGCTACAGGGGATATCACGTGAAGGCAAGCTAGAAAGATTTATGGATTTTTATTGGGTTGCTATAATGTGGGCCTAAAAAAAAGGAAAGAAATAGAAGTTGAGGTCGGTTTGCCAAAGGATCTACATAGAATTATTATAAAAAGGGTAGATGGAAATTGGGTGAAATACCCTATAATGGACAGCGAATATTATTATTGTTAAATTCGAAACCTGCTGACGCAAAGGAAAAATAATATGAGAAGGAGCAAGCCTTGGTTGAGAAGGAGCAAGCCTTGGTTCAACCAGATAGAGTCCGGATTCAACACCTACTCATCCAAACATTCTTATTATTCGGTTTGAATTTATTGTTTTCATCATGAATTCATTATTTGAACTTATTTATTTTGATTTGTTCTTGAGTATGGTTGTTGGCTAAACCCTTAGACCGCCTAGGTTTATGATGAACTTTTGTTGACGTTGGATTTTGACTTGGGTTTTATTTTTTGTTATGGTTTTATGAACTAGTAAAATGTTTATTTATATTGAGTTGATGCGTATGTTTGCTTGAGGTTGTTTAATTAAGTTTTTATTATTCCATAGCTACCTTGATTATTGTTGGTCATTATGATAGGTTGTTATTAGGTAAATTACTTTGTGTTCTTGATTATTTTATGATTAATATGCATTAAGATCATAGGAATAATATTAGTTAATCAAATAAACCTAAGTGTGCTGCTAACCTAAATAGCTGTAAGGTGCTAGGTTATGATAGGTCTTTGTTGATCAGGATTGCTAGATTTAGTTCTTCGCAAGGAGTCCGTCTAGGTTTGGTTGATTAACTTTGTCTATCGAGCCAATTGAATATATTAGACTGCCTTTGATTTCCGCGCTGTAAGGTAGGATTTCGTATAAAGGAACTAGTTTGTAATTAATTAGCTGACCGTAAGGAAACTTGATTTTTAATACTGGTGAGTGTTAAAACTTATTAGAAACCCATAGGTGTCTTCTTGAGAAGGGTCAGGGGTCCTGTTCGGATTTTCTTTTAAGTGTCTATTTTACGATCTCAAGTTCCATAACTAAATATTTTCCCGGTTAATTGATAACTGAAACTTAGGGGATTCTAGCCTAGGTGGTTGCTTGTTATCATTTGGAATTAAGTCCAGGGTTAAGTCGTTTTTAAGTCTTTAGTTTTATTAATTAGTTTAATTTTAGTTTTTAAGTAAAACCCCCTAATAATAATAGATAAATAGTCGTGTCAGTAGTTAAGTCTAAATTTAGCTAGTTAACGTAATTTAAAGAGTCCTGTGGGTTCGATATCCGGACTTACTTAGCTATACTAGAATCGATCGGTTCACTTGCCGGTTAGTAGTTTAGTTAAGTTTAAGAGTTTAGAATTTATTACTTAGTGTTTAGATTAGCGTGTTTTTATATAACTACTTTTAGCATATCAAGTTTTTGGCGCCATTGCCAGGGACTCTTGGCAATTGCGTTATTAGCTTTGATTAAACTTACCTGCTACATACGTGCTATTTGTATTTTGTTTTGTTTTTGAGTCGTAGAAGTCAAGTAGTTTTTATTCTATTTTATTTTATTTTTCTTTTTGTTTTTGAGTCGTAGGAGTTAGGTTAATATAGTTTAGTTTAGTTTCATTAAATTAGTTTAGTTTTTTTCTTTAATACATTGTTTATTGCTATTCTCTGGTGCTCGTGATACTTTTCTGTTTACGTTTATCTTTGCAGTGATCTTCATGGAGTGCTACTATGAGCCCAAATTTTGCCCGATATATGATAGGATGGGGAATGTTGTTGGTTGTAAGGACTCATCTGGTACAATGATGGATTACATACCACATCCAGAAGAGATATTCATTGATTTTATGCATGTCGTTCATAGAATGAATCCAAGTACACCACTTGGGGATTTTATGGATGAGTTTCGTTCAGACTTAAAATGTCGAATACAACTTAGTGAGCCGATGATAGAGTTGGAGGATGTTGGTTTGCAGAATCAGATGGAGGAGAGTATTCCCTCTTGGGAGGACGAGTTTCGAGATGAATTTGGAGAAGAGTTATTGGGTTTAACCGATATGGATGAGAGTGATTTTAACCCCGAAAGAGATATTAAGGAGCTTGAAGTATTGTTATTCGGGAAACCAGTTGAGAAGCTAATTGTAAAAGAGGAATCACAAGAGATATCCGAAGAGTTGAAGAATAAAGAACCGCATCTCATTGTGAAACATCCGCGTGTGCGTGGTAAAACTAGCAGGTTATTGGAGATACTCGTTCGTGGATCACCACGTAAATCAAGAGCCCCAAGAAGGAGGACAGCTAGAGTTTGGAATCAAAGTGTGCCAACTATGTCACGTCCTCATAAGTTCAATAATTGGGTGATCGAGCTGAATGCTTATTATTGGACCAACGTGAGTTTGAAAACTAGTTTCTTCCCAACTAGTTGTAAAAGGAGAGTGTTGAAGAGCACTGATGGGTAGAGGATAAAGAAGAAGCCTCCTGATTGAGGTTTCGGGAACGAGTCCGGCTAAATACTCTTTTGTAAACTTAGCGCTTCACGGGAGGCAACCCGGTACTATGTTTTCATTTTATTTTTACTTTTATTTTGGTTTTGCTTCTTTACTCTGTCGGGTGTTTCTTCTCTTATTTGCAGGTTGTTCTAGGGTTGCTTATGAGATGGTTGCTGAGATACGGTTTTATTCAAGTGTGGAGATGGAGCAGCCGACCTATATTCTTTTTATTATTTGCTGCTGTTAATCATGTTTTATTCATTGGTTGGGTTGGTCGGTCAGGAGATACTGTTTGATGCGTACGTTCGGAGTTGGAGGGCATTCATGGATGAAGACTTTGGCACCATATTTCATGCGCATATTTCCAGGTAAGTCTTTTCCATTATCTATCTTGCTTGTTTATTTTTGGTTTTTATTTTGTTTTTAGGTTTTTAGTTTTTTATATTTCGACCTTATTTTATTTTTCGTCCTTATCCTTGCATTGAGGAAAATGCAAATTTAAGTGTGGGGATAGGACATTTGAGTCATAGTAAAACAAATAAAAAAATTGAAAAAAGATTTTTGAAAAATGTCCCTTGATTTTGTTTCTTTCTGCACTTAAATGGGAGATGACGATACTTATTGGGAATCGGTTTTTCAAACTACTAATAATATGAGATAATATTAAATAAGGCGTACTTAACTTGAGATGTGTCGGTAGGCTCAACTAGTCTTGAAATGTTTTCCATTGCATATTCTTAATAAACCTAATTAATCTTAAATTTTGTGGGTTCTCATCCTAAGGGGGGACAGTGAAGCAGAAATTCGATAAGGTATAGAGAGTATTACCATAAGCTGATTACCCTAAGGTGGTGAGAATTGAATGCACTTTAAATTAGCACGCCACTCTGTTTTATGAAAATAAATAAAGAGTGGTGGCGCTCGCAAATGTCCAATTTTTATACGAGCTTAGAATTTAGTTATATATTTTTAGGTAAAAGATGCCTAAGTGCACAATAAAAAATTAAAAATAAAAAAATTAAATATAAATATTCCAAAAGTTGATCTGAAAAAGAAAAAGTGAGAAGAGCAAAGTAATGAAAAATGCCAAGGAAGCATTCTCAAAAATAGAAAAAGAGGCCAAAAGGGCACATACTAGACGAGACTGAGAGTTTACGAGTTACCAAAGGGATGGCGACTCTGAGGATACACTATTGGGGCTCAAAAGTTTTTAGTCAATAAATATTTTTTTAGGGCATATATAGGACAAAGTCCAATAATATTTAGGGTATGCTCGTACGACCTCACTTGACCTATCATCCATTAATTCCATTTAAGTGCATTTTCTTCTTACCATTAAGGGGTTGTTATCTTACGGTGATATGTTGAACCAGTTTGCTTCAACTCGATTATTTTTAATTGTCTTTACTATGCTTGAGATGGGGTAGGTGGATCTTCACTCCAAAGATGTGAGACCCATAGGTTTTTGACATCACATGAACTTAAATGCTTGATGTGCGTGGGGGCTTGATAGGCTGGTGGCTGGGTTTAAGTGGACAACAATATCGACAATCGCGGTTTTTACGTTTATCTGAGCTTTAAGATACCTTATATGTTTTTAAAACAGTATTTCTCCAATGCTGATCCCATTGCAATGAGACTTTTTCAGGGACGAAAAAAAGATAAGTGTGGGGATATTTGATATAATTCTAAATATATATAAATCCCTTGTATATTTAATATAATATTTTATTAGTTTCCGTTCGGTTTTTTTTAGAATTTGTATATTACTAACATATTTGAATAATGTAGGTTTCGAGACTTGTTCATGGTTAAAAAGGACGAAAAAAGAGCTAAAACAAGCCAGACCGGTGAACCGGAGCATCAGAATTGAACCGGACCGCATCAGGAAATGAACCGGACCGGTCAGCCGCCCCTCATCCGGAGCGCCGCGCGACCGGGAGGCCAAATCCCACCGCTCGGCGGGCATCCTATTTCGCGTATTTTCTTCGGTTTTTATCTGTTTTGGGCCGAGGAAACCTATTTAAACACCCCTAAACTTAATCCTGAGCATACCCTGCGAACCAGAGCCGAATTTGGAGTTTCCTGGAGCTTATGATTGCAATATTTGGTGGGTTTGAAGGCTAGGAATCAGCCGGCGAAGTGCTTATCATCCAAGAACGAAGACCACGGGTTTTATCGCCTTTAATCTTCCGTTCTTATTTATTTTCGTCATGATTTCGTCTATTATTGTTTTGTTTGATTTTAAGATGCTAGGCTAAACATTATAGACTGCCTAGGCTTATGATGAACTTTTGTTGACGTTGGATTTTGACTTGGGTTTTATTTATCGTTTAGGTTTTATGAACTAGTAAAATGTTTAATTATATTGAGTTGTTGTGTATGTGTGCTTGAGGTTGTTTTAATTAAGTTTTATTATTCCATAGTTGCCTTGATTGTTGTTTGTCATTATGATAGGTCGCTATTAGGTCAATTACTTTGTGTTCTTGATTATTTTATGATTGATATGCATTAAGATCATAGGAATAATATTAGTTAATCAAATAAACCTAAGTGTGTTGCTAACCTAAATAGTTGTAAGGTGCTAGGTTATTGATAGGTCTTTGTTGATCAGGATTGCTAGATTTAGTTCTTCGTAAGGAGTCCGTCTAGGTTTGATCGGTTAACTTTGTCTATCGAGTCAATTGAATATATTATACTGCCTTTGATTTCCGCGCTGTAAGGTAGGATTTCGTATAAAGGAACTAGTTTGTAATCAATTAGGTGACCGTAAGGAAACTTGATTTTTAATACTGGTGTGCGTTAAAACTTATTAGAAATCCATAGGTGTCTCTTGAGAAGGGTTAGGGGTCATGTTCGGGTTTTCTCTTAAGCGTCTATTTTACGATCCCAGTTCCATAACTAAGTATTATCCCGGGTTAATTAATAACTGAAATTTATGGGATTCTAGCCTAGGCAGTTATCTTGTCATCATTTGAATTAAGTCTAGGGTTAAGTCGTTTTTAAGTCTTTAGTTTTATGAATTAGTTTAATTTTAATTTTTAAGTAAAACCCCCTAATAATAATAGATAAATAGTCGTGTCTGTAGTTAAGTCTAAATTTAGCTAGTTAACGTAATTTAAAGAGTCCTGTGGGTTCGATATCCGGACTTACTTAGCTATACTAGAATCGATCGGTTCACTTGCCGGTTAGTAGTTTAGTTAAGTTTAAGAGTCTAGAATTTATTACTTAGTGTCTAGATTAGCGTGACGGCTAGTCGCGAAAGGTTTTACTCAAACTCAGGGTATTGACTATGATGAAACCTTATCGCCCATTGCTATGACTAAGTCGATAAGGATATTACTTGTCGTAGCCACGTATTATGACTACGAGATATGGAAAATGGATGTCAAAACTACTTTTCTTAATGGACACCTTTCTAAAGATGTCTATATGGTTCAGCCTGAAGGTTTTGTCGATCCTAAATATCCTAACAGGGTGTGCAAACTGAATAAGTTCATTTATGGACTTAAAGAGGCATCTCGCAGCTGGAAATCTTCATTTTGATGAGAAAATCAAAGAGTTTAGTTTTATCAAAAATGAAGATGAGCCTTGCGTTTATAGAAAGGCTAGTTGGAGCACTATATCATTCCTCATTATGTATGTGGATGATATATTGATAATTGGAAACAACATTCCTAGGCTTAAGGAAGTTAAGCACTAGTTGGGATCTTGTTTCGCAATGAAAGATCTTGGGGAAGCTGCTTATATTCCTGGAATCAAGATCTACCGATATAGGTCAAAGCGACTTCTAGGGCTAAGTCAAAGTACATACATAGATAAGGTAATAACACACTTCTCAATGGATAAATCCAAGAAAGGAGCTATACCCATGACTAAAGGAACTGTGTTAAACAAGTCGCAATCTCCGGCGACGGACATTGAAACTAAGCACATGCAAGAAATTCCATATGTTTCAGCGATTGGCTCTATCATGTATGCTATGTTATGCACTAGACCTGACATCTAATATGCGTTGAGCATGACTAATCATTTTCAGCAAAATCCTAGCATTGCCCATTGGACTGCTGTAAAGAACATTCTAAGGTACCTGAAAAGGACCAAGGATATGTTCGTGGTGTTTGGAGTAGTGGAAGAAGAGGTCACTGTAAGGTGTTACATTGATGCTAGCTTCCAGACTGACCGAGATAATTGTCGCTCACAATTAGGATTTGTATTCACTCTCAATAGAGGAGCTATATACTGGAAAAGCTCCAAGCAAAGTGAGGTGGCGGATTCAACCACCGAATCAGAATACATAGCTGCATCAGATGCTGCTAAGGAGGCTGCTTGGATGAAGAAGTTCATCACTGACCTCGATGTGGTTACGAGTATTCATAAACCAATCGAGGTGTTCTATGATAACACAGGTGCTATTGCTCAAGCCAAAGAGCCCAGATCACATCACAAAGCCAAGCATATTCTAAGGAAGTTCCACCTCATAAGGGAAATACTGGAACGAGAAGACATCATAATAAGCAAAGTAGACACATATCAAAACCTAGCTGACCCGTTCACTAAACGGATGACTCAGGACAAGCATGATCATCACAGAGATGCTACCGGTCTTAGATTAGCTAGTAGTTTGTTTTGAGTTAGTATTTGGATGTATGAACATTTAAACAGTCATACTTTTGAGTTCACTTTTGATTTAATGGTTAAATGCAAATGCTGAGTGATATAAATGTGTTCGATTTTAATACGTTTAATCCATGAATATTGTATTCTAAATTATCCATTGTCTGTCAGGCTCGTGGGAACGACTCTGAGTTAAGACTATTCTGACTTTGGACTCAAGGAGTTGACTTCCAAACTCACAGACCTTATTATGAATGACAATAGATGTAACTCGAATCAAATCATCTTCATGGATCTTAGTCATAAGATGTTTTGATACTGGTATACTCATTTGGTATCCTTAGACCTGAGATACATATTAGAACTTTCGTTTACTAAAGGCTATACTTTGATCAGTGTCAACCGCTGTCGCGTAACTTCTTGCTATAAAGGCATTGGTTGGGAATAATCTGAAGTTCTGTGGGAGTTGTATGTAATCAAGATGGGATTTTGTGCTTTTACATGATATATAACAGTTAGACATCTTGGCACCCTCGTTGATTCAAACTGGTGAAGTGTGAGGCCTCACCCAAACTTACTGTGTGTTTCATTTGACCACTTTGATTATAGATCGAGAACTATATTGATTGAATGCCGTATGAGATTGAACCTGATCCATGTCTCAGTGTTCAATTGGTGTCTTATACAGAAAGGATAGATGACAACGATTACCATAAGTTCATTATCTTGCAATAGTGTATTCCAAGATGGTTTTGGTTAATGAATTTAAAATGTCATAACCTGTTGGGGGCATCTGTGTGTAGCTAGAGCACCGCTGACTGTCAGCATTGAGCAACTTAACCAGAAACCGTCCAAGTGGGAGACTGTTGGATTTACAGACTGGTTCGGGTATGTCAATGCAGCCAACCGGGTTATCACCCGTGAGGGTTACACCGTAAGGTAACGAACAAATCACCCACTTAAGTTAGTTAGCCGGTATAGACACTTTAATGAGACAAAATAACATGGAGTGGGCTTTAGAGTTAGAGATGGACTTATTGGCCCGTTGGGTTTTAACTTAATTAAGATTAGTTTAACCTAATTAGTGGTTATATAATATATGATATTATAAATCCCTAACATCCTAACACAAGTTCCTAATTCTCTCTTCCTCCACCCTAAGCCACCAAACAGCCGCTGCCCGCCTGCCGCCGACTGCAGTCGCCACCCGCCGTTGCTGCTTGATGTCCCGTCGCACTAGTCACCACCACCGCTGCCGTTGCCACTATGCACCGCCACCGCTGGTTGCCGTTGCCAAACAGCCGCTGCCCGCCTGCCGCCGGTGTCTGAACTTATTATTAATTAACCGAGGTAAACTAAAATATATTGTCAGTTTACAATTTATATTTATTTGTTTGACTCGTACTCGTATTGTTTGTAACCGGAAGTACGGTTCCTAAAAGTGACGATTATTGGTTTAAAAACTCAGCTGCGTAATCTTTTATTAATATGATTAATAAATATGAAACCTTTTAATTAAAACCGAGTTTAATCGTTAGACTGTTGACTGATCAACACTAAAACCCAACACCAATATAGTAGAACTAACCACATGTGGGAAGATTCTCTAAGGATAGATACATCGCACGCAAGTATAATTCAAGATTGACTTCATTCATTAATATACAGCGCCATCGAAAGTCAATCAGTAACGGTAAGATTATTAGCAACTCATTGTGTACTTAACCCTTGTAAAAAACTACTTAAAAGTATATTCCAATCCTAACTGGCCTTTCATTTCTACATCTGCCTAGGATATCAATAATTGGCTACTACTCCCACTTTGATGCAAGCTTCAACAAGATTAAACTTAACTCATCCTGCAAGTCAATATTCAAGTGATCAAAATGTGATTAAGAACTTCTATACAAATTTAAAACAAAAGTATAATAAACACAAATGAGGGTCTTAATATGAAGGCATAAAAGAAACATAAAGCAATTTACCTTTGAGAACAAAAACGTGATATCTGCCACCAGAAATCTTAACAAATCAAAGATGTGAGAACATTGGGCTATAAAATTGAAAAAATGAAAACATGACTGTCTGCTTTCAATTTCAAAACATAATTGCATTCTCAATTGTCCCTCCTACGAAACCCTAGAGATAGAAACACTGTCTGCGCCTCAATCACACAAAACTACTATAGAAGATAACAAATACTAACATTTTGTGTAGTTATTCACTCATATAAATTACTCTGTACAGATCCCTAGTTTTAAAGGCAAGCCTACAACAAGATTTTCCAAGTTGTAATTGTTACAACAAAGCACATGCGCCAACATATCAGAATACTAAAAATCTATATGAAATTATACCCCCCAAAAGAAAATTCCTGAATTTGAAGAGAAACCGATCGGACTTGGCGACGATTCAAAGAAGTCAAGACAAAATGATGATGATGGAAAGTAACAACTCTTTTGGGTACAAATTGGGTCTAGTTCTGGATACCGGGTTTTAGTTCAAAGGGCCAGCCAACTTGTAGTTATCAGAAAAAAGCCTGCTTATGGGTTTCTAAAGCCGTGAACATTTTCCGAGAAACGGATTCCGATGATGGCGAGAAACGGGCGGATCAAAACTGATGGCAACAAACCGAGCATGTTATCTTTTGGAAACTGATTGGCTAGTAATGGCGGGGAATGGCGAAAATTTTTAAATCGACTTTTTAAGGTGGCCCAAATGTATGCGGTAAATGTTTCCGGGTATTTTTTTAAGGAATTTTTACGTTTTACTATATATTTCTCTAATGCTAAACCTTAAATTACATATTTCTCCTTCTAGTCTTTAATTATCATTTTACCCTTTTACAACTATATGTAAATGCCCTATATTTATTTGAGCTCAAATGAAATTTATGTAATTTGACATTTTGACATTGATATTTTTTTATAATGCTTTTTTATTGTAATTAATAAAATCAATTTAAATAAATTTATTTCGAAACCTACATATAGAAAAGCATTTTAAAATTTATATATTAAATAACCATATCAGTGCATTTTAAACATAACTACTACATAATTTTTTAACGATTAAAAAAATCGACCCCAACTAAATTTATTAGCTTCGATATGTTAGCCTTAAAACCAACTCGGTTTGGGTTTAAATTGGGGATTTACATAATTGTTACCATTAAGAAGAGGATATATGTAAATTAATTCATTAAGGGTAAAATGGCCATTTAGTTGGTTAACTTAAATGAAATGGGAATATATGTAATATATGTGGTTTAAAGAAGGGGAAATATGTAATTTAAGGTTAAGCATTAGGGAAATCTGTAATAAGAAAAGTTAAGGATGGATATATGTAAATGCCCCTTTTTTTAAATGGATTTCAAAAAACACTAGAGAATAGAGAATAGAGTTGCAAGTAAACCAGAACATAGAATTGGACTCGTAAAAAAACTCGTAAAAAACCCAAACCTAAATCCAAAATCGGTTTTTTTATACCGGGAATTTACCAACCGAACCCATACTCGATCATAGCCATAGGATACGGATAGGGTACCCATTTCAGTACCAAAATCCGTATTCAGAACCGGACCCGATTTGTACCCGGTAATACTTGAAAACCGGAACCAGTTCCAAACTCGGAACCGGGTTTTTCCAATATCTGAAACGGGGTTTGTCAAATATCCAAAATTACCCGAAATATTCTTGAAAAATACCCATAAAAGTGCAGCCCCTTAAAAACTCAATCTATACCGGAAAAAACTCAATAATTTGGTTTTCTCAATACATGAAAATAGGGTATTCAAATACATGGTTCTATACCTAACCTGAACACGGTACATAGGGTATTGTTTTTTGAGATAATACCTAGATCATAACCCAAACCGAGTGTGGCTAATACTCGATTTTCCAATACCCAGTTCCATTCTTGGGGCCGGGTGTTAGAAAAACCCAATGCGTGCACCTTTACTAGAGAACGTAATTCATAAGAATTAAATGGAAATTATCACACATGACATATTATCCTAGTGGTATGGTGTTTACCCTAACAAAGCTAAGGTTGTCGGTTCAAGTTCTTGTATTACTTTATAGTGGTTGATAGGCACGAAAACACACGTTAATGAAGTACACATTTTTTACTTTTTTTATAATGACTAATGTTGCCCTATATATAGACTTTGAACCTTTCAGTATCTATTTCACACCTTAACTACCTCCCCATCCTACCAAAGTAAAAATAGCATAATGAAATACAAATGAAAAAAAAATGCTCATACCTTAAATTAAAAAACCAAATTATTTTTTTATATTTCATGTATGAATTGCTAGTTATTCTTATAGATAAAGTTATGATAAAGTAAGTAAATAACATGTTATATAAAAGTTAAATTAGTTAAATATATAAAACAAATAAGTATGAGTATATTTAAAAATAAACGTGTCGTGTTCAAGAATTCCCGAAACACGCTGAGTTTGAGCAAAAAAAAACTTCTAACGAGCCGAACTCGAGTCTAGACGAGCTCAGTTTGTTTCAACTCGTTTATAGTTTACACCCTTATTCAAAAGACATGTTTTAATTTTTTTTTTATTTTTCTTGCCCTTAATATTGTTCACTCCACCCTAATTTATTTGTTTCGAGCTCATATTCTAGAGCATGAGATCAACTAATGAGCAGTTGTCAAACTCAATCTTGGTTCAGGCTCAACTCATTTATAACGGGTCCTGCTAGGGACACCCACCACATTCACCCAATACGCCGCGTATAGGGCTATACGCAGCGTATTAGGGTACGATTTGACATCCTAGCCTGCAAAAGCTGGGCTAGGTTGTCATATCGTACCCTAATATGCCGCGTATAGACCTATACGCGGCGTATTGGGTTTTTTATATTATTGGAGCCCGGCTCCCTCCCCTCCCTCTCCATCCTTCCTCCCTTTCTCTTTTCTTTTTTTTACATCATACTCACCCTCACCATCTTCATTCAACCAATAACACAACAACACAATTTTTGGTATATGTAAATGTCGTGGTTCAACCATTTATTTCCGGAGTCGAAAGAGGAGGAGCCGGGTTACACCGGAGTCGGACGAGGAGGATCCGGGGTATGCCGTAGTCGGACGAGGAGGAGCCAGGGTACGTCGCTAACGATCAGTCGGACTTGAACCATGTTTCGTTTTATCTTTATTTAGTATGAAGTCGGTAGTTATACATGTTAGGACAAAGATTTAGTGACTGGTTTAGTTTTGTTATGTGAGATCAAGAGAGACGGTTTATACTTTATAGGGACTTTTAAAAAACTAAACTGTATTTAATTGTAATTTGGGTTTCGTTATGATAACGATTTGAAATGTGTCTAAGCACCGACCGTTATACTACACCATTCCTACTATATAGACACCACCTATATGAGCCTGAACACTTTTACGGTAACCCTAGTTCGCAGGGCCTCCCAAATTTAAACCAGGTTTTCCCGTACTATTAACGTTATAGTTAATTTTTTATTATATTATTACTATTAAAATATTATTATTATTATTATTAAAATATTATTGTTATTATAATATTATTGTTAATAAAATAAAATATTATTATTGTATTTATTAAAATATTATTTTTATTATTATTAATATTATTAAAATAATATTATTCTAAACATATAATTATGTTATTATTATTTTAACATTATGATTATTATTAAAATATTAATTTTTATATTATTATTAGTATAAAAATATTATTATTATTAGGTACCTGATGTACGCCATAGATTCAGATGCGGGTGTCAGGCGTTGACACAACACGTTCGGAGGTACGTTCTTAAAGTGTATAATATAATATAATATAATATAATAATATTATGTTATTATTATATTATATTTTTATTATATTATATTATAGTAGTGGGTTTTTCTAGAAAAACCCACTAGTTTTGTCTTATTATGTTTTTTTTCTTTTTTTTTCTTTCTTTTCCTTTCTTTTGTTATTATTATTGTTATTTATGATTATTATTATTATTATTATTATTTATTTATCAATGATATATTATTATTCGAAATTCGACAAAGGGTATTCGGTTGCATGGCTTATTTGGGAAAATTGACATTGCGAAACGAACTTTCAATTTATTGGCCTGTTTCGTTATGGGCATCTTGAATCAGTTACAGGGGTTTACTTGGGAAAACTGGCATTTCCAAACGAACTTTCAATTTCTTGGCTGCTTTCGTTATCGACATCTCGAATCTGGTTCTTCGATTTCTTCAAACTCCAACTGTCTTGACCGTCGGCCACCACCACCAACCGTAGTTATCTTCATTTCAACACATATCCGTCATCACTAAGCTTAAGCTTAAGCGTATTATTATTTTTATGTTTAGATGGGGGTATTGTAAGTTGATCATCTTGTGTATATTAAAGAATTATCGGCTTATATATATATATATATATATATAACCCTTATACTAACAATGGTGTTTTAATATTCTTGTGTAGTAGATGTGCAGTATAAGAATTCATTGCTCCAGCATAACCATCACCAGATCAAGATATTAGTCTGATGAGTTTGAATCTCTCAGAACCGCGGTATTCGCTAACGGCAGCGATAACGGGAGTCCATAATTTGTACAATGAAATGGAAATTCGGTCATTGCTCCAACATAACAAGCACTAGATTGAGATATTAGTTCGGACTTACCTGAATCGGTTAACACGTTTGATGACGTGGATTTAGGTTCGGTGTTGACGCTGATATTAACACGTTTGCTTACAGTTTTCATTATCACCGGCATAATACACAATGAAAGTACAAACTCAAACAACAACCCATACAATAACAATTCTCTCCATTCTTTTTCTCTTCTTCATGACGTGGATTTAGTACATGAAGAAGAGAAAAAGAATAGAGAGAATTGTTATTGTATGGGTTGTTGTTTGAGTTTGTGCTTTCATTGTGTATTATGCCGGTGATAATGAAAACTGTAAGCAAACGTGTTAATATCAGCGTCAACACCGAACCTAAATCCACGTCATCAAACGTGTTAACCGATTCAGGTAAGTCCGAACTAATATCTCAATCTAGTGCTTGTTATGTTGGAGCAATGACCGAATTTCCATTCTCTATTCAAATTATGGACTCCCGTTATCGCTGTCGTTAGCGGATACCGCAGATCCGGGAGATTCAACCTCATCAAACTAATATCTCGATCTGGTGCTAGTTATGTTGGAGCAATGAATTGTTATACTGCACATCTACTACACTAGAATATTAAAACACCATTGTTAGTATAAGGATTATATATGTATATCTACACACACACACACACACATATATATATATATAAGCCGATAATTCTTTAATATAAACAAGATGATCAACTTACAATACCCCCATCTGAACATAAAAATAAAATTAAGCTTAAGCTTAGTGACGACGGATATGTGTTGAAGTGAAGACAACCTACGGTTGTTGGTGGTGGTCGACGGTCAAGACAGTTGGACTTGGAAAAAATCGAAGAGCCAGATTTGAGATGCTGATACTGGAAGCATCCAAGAAAGGGTTCATTTGGCACTATCAGTTTTCCCAAGGTAATCATTGTAACTTATTCAAGTTGTCCATAAAGACAACAGTCAATAAATTAAAAGTTCGTTTTGCAATGTCAATTTTCCCATATAAGCCCTGCAATTGAATGCCCTTTGCTGAATTCTGAATAATAATATATTATTCATAAATAAAATAATATTAATAATAATTATTATAAATAACAATAAATAACAAAAAACAAAGAAAAGAAAAAAAAACAAAATACATAATAAGACAAACTGGTGGGTTTTTCTAGAAAAACCACGGTGGTGGTCGACGATCAAGACAGTTGGACTTTGAAAAAATCGAAGAGCCAGATTTGAGATGCCGATACTGGAAGCATCCAAGAAACGGTTCATTTGGCACTATTGGTTTTCCCAAAGTAATCATTGTAACTGATTCAAGTTGTCCATAACGATAGAAGTCAATAAATTAAAGTTCATTTTGCAATGTTAATTTTCCCATATAAGCCCTGCAACTGAGAGCTATACGCGGTGTATTAGTCGGTTTTTTAGCAATTTTGGGGGTGGCTGTAGAATATCCGATTATAACTTACTAAATAACTTGGGCTCTAACAGATTGATAATTTATTAACTAACTTTAACAAGCCAAATTATTTGTAAATTATTGGTATATTGGTTTTTAATGGTCCTAACTATTGCCTTTTGGTCACTGCTGGTCCCAACTAATGAATTGGCTACTAATGGTTCCAACTTTTAAATTATGTGTTCCTAATAGTATGTGACTAATAGAATCCTAACGCCGTTAGTTTCAGGTCGTCGGAAAAACGTTTTTGGCCTGAAAATTCAAATTTGTTGCCGGAAAACACCACCTGAACACCGCAACCACCGTCAATTGACTCACCGCTAACTAACTACCACCACTTGAGCACCATCAACCAATTCCGACAATGGTTCTAAGGTTTTCAGCGACCTCAATAATTGGGGCTTTTACTAGAAAAATGTTCCTAAAAGTCCGATACGAAGTTACCAAGATGTTTGGGAAGAAAATGTTGAGTTTTCGGGGAAAAAAATTGAGTTTTCCGGCCAAAGCCGTTTTTCCGACAACTTGAAACTAACAACGTTAGGATTCTGTTAGTTGCGGACCATTAAAAACAAATACTTTAAAAGTTGGGACTATTAGTAGCCAATTCATTAGTTGAGACCAACAGTGACCAAAAGACAATAGTTGGGATCATTAAAAACCAATATACCTAAATTATTTGAGCGGAGATTAAAGGAGCAGAATCTAGATGTATATAAAAATAACAAACTATATACAAAAGTTCATGCGTATAAAAACAAACAAAAACCAATAATAATAATAATAATAATAATAATAATAATAATAGTAATAGATTTTATCCAATCAGGTATAGAGAGAGATAAACAAGTTATTTAACTCTATCTTTTAGATGGCTTTTTCAACTATACCTTTTTTCAAATACACCCTTTACCCTTTTAGTAAAACAAATTTCAACAAAAGTATAATCAACTACATATATTGGTTTACTAGTATATAGCCCGTGTGATACACGGGTGGTTAAAAAGATAAAATAAAAAAGTTAAATTTAATAATATACATAATAGCATATTTTGTGAATCTATACCAATTAAGAAAAAAATAAGGTTAACATCAATTCATTATAGTTGAGTCGGTAAGTTACAAGTGTTTTAAAAGCAATGTACTGAGTTCAATTCCCATCTATAACATATTTTCATTTTACAAATTACAAAGTGAAAATTATAGCTTGTTTGTAAATTATAATTTTGGAAATTATTGAGGTGGAATCCTATGTGGATAGCTTAGTGTCTTAGTTAAAGGCCATGTGGCAATTATGTATTGCTTTAATATAGTAGTTAGATCGGTAACCCACAATATACTTTGTTAGTTGAAATCTACTTAGTTAATCAAAATGTAATTGGGCTGTCAAATATAGTTAGGTATGTAATGTAGATGCGTTCAAGCTTAAGTATAAATATTTAGGCAAGCTAATTTAATTTTTCAATTCAAAAGAAATAAAAACTAAAGAAGATCATAAACAAAAAGAAAGAACTAGAAAATTTTAATAGAAAAATAGTGTGATGATTATTCCTAACCATCTCTTAATAAGTTATCTATCTATAATATATATAAACGAAGACCCTTAAATCCTACGTGTCGTGATGTGGTCGCTTCCTTTTTTTATGAAAGCTATCAGATTGCTTGATTTTTAAATAGAGGCCTCTCATTGATTTAACCCAAATTCATGGGTATGGGTCTTACCAAAACCAAATAGCTATTAAACGAGTTATAACATCTCATTAAATTAAAAATTAACTTTACCAATTATTTGATATGAAAATCCTATAAAATAGGGATATGCTAAAATTTAATATCCAATTTAAAAAGAAAAAGATATTATTTATAATTAATAAACAATTTTATAGTAAAAAAACATAAGCGGGTCATGGGTCACAAACTTCAGATAGTTTTTAAATGGGTTATAGCATATCATTTATTTATGAAACCCTTTTATCATCAAACTCTTAGTATATTATTAACTTTCTTACAATAAAGAAAATTAAAATCCAAAAAATAAATATTAAAAAACAAGAAATGTAAAACAACCATTCTCTCAAGCCATCAGATTGCTTTATTTGTAAATGAAGATTTCTCACGCATTTGACCCAAATTCACATGTAAATGTCTCACCAAACCCAAATAGCTCTTAAACGGGTTATAACATCTCACTATATTAAAAATTAATCTCATCAAATATTTGATATTAAAATCCTATAAAATTTGGATATACTAAAAATTAATATCCAATTGTATTTAAAAAAAGATATTATTTATAATTAAGAAACAATTTTATAATAAAGAAAATAAACGGGTAATGGGTATCACCAAACCCAGATAGCTTTTAAACCGGATTATAACATATCATTTATTTATGAAACCATTTTATCATCAAACCTCAAGTATATTAATTATTAACTTTCTTACAATAAATAAAATTAAAATCCAAATATACATATATAAATATTAAAAATGAATCATGTAAAACAACCCCCGTAATACAAGGGATAAAATCTAGTAGAATAATATAACACAAAACAAGTAAATGTCATACTTCTTGTTACTAAAGTATTGGGGTTCGCCTAAGGGAGGCAGATAGGGGCTTTGTCAGTTGATGTTTATGTCTAGGTATAATTTATAATTTATAAATAACTTTAAAAGAAACAAAATTGAATCAAGATAACAAATAAAACGATTCTAACTTAAAATCTATAATACTATTAAAACATCCTTTTTGGACACATGGCGTCTTTTTATTGGTCTATTTGATTAGCTTCCATATATATAATGCAATCTTATAATTTCTTGATAATAAAAGAAATCAAAAATAAATTAAAATGCATTCAATTACCATGATATTAATTTGTCCGTTTCATTCTTCAGCATCTTCATTTTTGTTCAATTCTCCCATCGTTACAAACACCAAATCCGCCCTTTCTACAAACATCAAATGATCATCTAAGATTCATATAATCTATGTGTTAATTGATTGTAACCCAATTCACAGTCGATCTCTTTTCATCAACTATTCATGATCGATCTCGGTATGTTTTCTTTATTGTATTTTTTTTGTTTGATTTTCGTTCATGTGTTATTCATCTCTGCTATAATCTCTCGCACCCACCCTTTGTTGATGATTATGTCATCATCGGTATCTCTTTGCTTCTAGGGCTTCATTATTTGATTTTATATGATTTGGGTTTTATATATTTTTTCTGATTTTATTCTCATAATACCCAATCTGCTAAAAAAACAGAGAGCGAAGGGTGAATGGAGTAAAATCAAGAACATCTTTCTTCTTAAGATGTTGATGCAGATTCGAAGAACAAATAGAAGAAATTACAAAAACTTTATCACGTGTATGCTAATTGCTTTGTAACCTCGAACAACTTTTTTCCTTCAATTAACTATATTGACAAATTTACTAATTTGTTGTTTGAAGGAAATATGAAGAATCATTCTACCAAGGAATTTTGTTTCATCATAGACCATATTTACATAAAATCAAATGTTTAATTTCTATAGTTACTTCACCTTTTTTTTAGCTAATCATTAGGGTATTTAGTTATGTAGTTTTGATTGTTGTGAAAATGGATTGGCATGAATCATGTCAGATACAAAAGGCATTTTAATTATGTCAATAAATGGCTCAAAACAGGTCATTTATGTAAAAAAAATAACAATTTGGTTCAGGTCAAAACGAGCCATTTAAAAAAAATATTTGTTTCGTTCGGCTCAAAACGGGCCACTTTTATAATGGTATCACTTCTGTAGCACTGTTTGATCTAGCCAAAAATAAAAGTAGCATTGTCAACATCCTTATAATTTATAAAATTATTATAATATTCATTATGTATATGCTTTGTGTTCTTTCAGGAGATAACAAATAGCATATACTACAGTCAAAATGTCAACACCCTTTATAATCAAGCATAAACATGTTTACATTAACACTACTAATTGTAGTTAGTTCTTTTATGTTTGTCTTTTTTATTATTATAAAATATTACTTATTAGTAGTTGTCCTGATTTAGCAAGAGAAAGTAAATGAAGGAATCTACATATACTATTAAACTATATACTAAACCATATTAGAATATATTGATAATTAAATAATTCAAAACTAAATAATTATATTTTCTGAACAAATTGCATCTCTTTTTAATAACCCAGATCATAGATTCAAGTTAATCGAATCTACCTTTTAAATTTAAAAAAAAATGTTCTACTAGTAATAACAATATAATTACATAAATTATAGGTTTCAACTCTACTATTTTTGTTGCAACTTTATGAAATTATTTTTACATTAAAAACCGTTTGAATATTAATAACAATATTAACTAGATTAACTCTAGGTTTCAACTTTCCTATTTTTGTTGCATATTTCAAATTTCAAATTTATGTGTCAACTGATTACCTTGAATGAAATTGAGAATAACATTCATTTTTTAATTTATGTGCCAACTTATTACCCCTCTCTATATACTTTCAGTTTTACACATGAAATTTCACACCACGTCTTTTCATCTATCAAATTCTGTAATCTTGCATTTCTTTGTAAGGTTCATTTGTATTACTCAAATTATTTCATCCATTCATATTATTGATATTGGTCATATATTTTAATTATTATCAATTTAATACTTTGTTTGCGTTCTTATTATTTTATAACAAACAATACAAATGGAGCAAAAAAAATGGTTAATGAGTTTGATATGCTTAAGAATGATCGTTTTCTCAAGGTTCGTATATTGAAGTTATTGCATCTAAAGGCCAATAACAAACCCGGTGAATGTTGATGAAGATGTGATGTTTGGCACCTCAAAGGTTGATATGTGATGGACGTTGGAGGTTTAAAATAAATGTAACATTTGAAAACCTTTTTTTTACCTTTCAGTTTTATTGTGTTTTGTTTTCTAAGACAATTTCTTCATGTTTCCAATTTGGTTTGATTTGTGTTGGATTTTTATATATCATATGAATTTATGGTTTTCTTTATAATTTGGTATTTTATATTATAAGTTAATATGTCAAAATCTAAGTCTTTAACATGCCTGGTGTTTGGAAAAGTAAATGTTTTTTGAATTTGTTACACTTAATTGTTTTAATTATCTTACTTTTCAAAACATACTTTTATAACATTTGCATTTTGTTGTCTTTTTTGAGTGTTAAAAATTAGATTACCCATGGTATATGATTTTCAAATCATTAATAATATTAAACATTTTATTGAAGTCAATATAGTGATCACCTCGATAATTTGTACTCAACTTGTTATCTACTATTTGTTAATCAACAAAAATTTTTTTATACTCACAAAAACCATGAGTAACGAAAATAGATTATTTATAAACTATAAGGTGTGATGTTTATAACAAATTTTTAATTCATGTTGGTTAAATATGTAGTCCATTGGGCCTTAGTCAATAACCATCTCTTTAATTTTCTGGTTAAATATGAATATGAACTCATGGTAGACACATGCCATTGCTTTACGCTAACTACACACTTATTAGTTTATATGAATTTTAAGTTTTTAACTTATAATTGTGTTTCTAAACATTGTACTTTCCATTTTATTTTGGTTTATCTTTATGTTTGGCAATAATTTCCTTTCGTACCAATATTATTTACAACTAAATATCATGTTGTCGTCCCAGAAAACATATTACAAATTACAATATAGTATAAAATTATATATGTTTGTTAGACGATTTCTATACGTCCACCCGTGTCGTACACGGGTCAATAACCTAGTATTTTAATTAAGCGCACCAAATAAAATGATCTAACTTAAACCATATTAAATAAGAACGTTAAAACAAAATTAAAATACGCATAATTATAAAATAACACCAAATAAAGCGGTACAACTTAAATCGTTTTAAATGACTTTACACAAATAAAACGGTCACGTTAAATAAATTGAAAGTCGTTGTAAATAACAAGTTTTAAAATTTAAAATCATTGTATTCATTCTTTTAAATATTGATTGCTTTAAATAGTATATCTTATTTTTATGATTTAGGAGTATAGTTGTGTCCTAAATGTAGAACAAAGAAAAACTAATTTTTTATATTTTTTTATCATTTGCTTATAAATGTGTAGGTTATACTACATATGCATGTATATGTTCAATCGCCTACACGTCATATGTAGGTTATATACCATAAAAATAGTTCTAAATTAGGATTTGCATATGTTTATAATTACGTGTAACCTTCATTATATATAGTAGATATCAGAGCTTCGTTGCTGAATTCAAGTTGTTTTTGTTCAGATCTTCATCAAAAATCCGCTAGATACGTTAAACGAGCTCAGATCTAGAGTTTTTGGACTATTTTTCACGTTTTTTTGGTCTGGTTCACGTTACAATTCTTTAGGCGACACTTCGCCTTCATCCAGCGATACTAGAGTTTTTATATCGAGACACTAAGGTCTTCATCCGGAGACACTATACCTTAGTCTTCATATAAGGACTATATAGTCTTCATTCGGCGACACTAGTCACTGTAGCCATACGCTTGGGTGACAATTGTGTTTGCCAACAGTTACTTCTATGAAAGAAATTTCCAACGACACTAGTGTGCGACACTGTCAGTGTTGCCAGAAGGTAACTGGGGACACTAGTGGGAGCCAACAGAAGTGTCGTCAGAAGGTACTTGAGATATTAATTGTGTCTCCAATTTTTTGTTTTCACAACAATTTTCAAGGTATTCTGAAAAAGGTAAGCAATTTGGAGAAAATGCTTTGGAACATTTTTTTAGAGATCATTGCGAATATAAGGGGGAGTAGGGTAAAAAAAGTTTTGAAAACAATTTTTTTTGTTTTGACTTTTTGTTTCTTCTGCAATGGTGGATCAGAGGCTAATTTGTGTATTCGAATTAAGATGACTTTTTGTCATTTTTGAAGAGCTAAGGATCAAGTTGTCATATATGAAAGGGTCATCCAAATACAAGATAATGAAGATAATGTGTTTTAACTTGAGTCATAAAAGTGTTCTATGAGTGAAGTACAACTACTTTGACAATTGTTGGATCATGTGATGACAAAATACAACATGTTTGACTGGATTAATATCTTGTGATGAAGTTGTTTATTTGGGGTTAACCATTGGAGATTCATTCCTTCATCATCCTTTATCATATGACTATTACAATATCCTTAATAAAGTGATGTGGAGCTTTAACTGATAATATATAGAGGATCTGCAAATGAGGGAAAACAACATTGAAAGACTTCAGTTATTGGTTGACTCATGAAAAGGAAAGACAATGTCAGACTTTTTTAGTGTTGTTCGTAAATACTTTTGAAAGAGCCGACCTTTGGATATTATAACGAATTGTTAGTATCATTCTAAGGGGAGATTGTTGGATCTACAATCTAAGAATGATATTATCAACTAAAATATCTGGACATATTCTAATGTTTTAATGCTTTTTGGCAACAACTCCTTGTGACAATAGTAGTGTCGCTAATGGTACTTACGACCTTATCGGCAACAGTAGAAGTTCAATTAGAGCACAAGGCGACACTTCCTAGTGTTGCTGAGATAGTTGGTAACAGTAGAACAGTCTTTAATCTTTATCAAGGGACGGCTTGCTGAAGAATAAGACACAAGAACTTATAAATAAGGTGTTAGGGTTTAATTTGAAATCGCTAGTTATTGTGTGAGCCACAACCTCCTGGGGAAGGTCATACGTGGTGGATGTATGTAATTTATGTTGGAGTTTATTGGCAATCATAGTAAAATCAATGATTCTTGGCCATAACTTGATGCTTTTACTCAAATGTGTGACATTCCTCAATTTAAGAACATATAAACGGACCCCGTTTTGATTTTTTTTTTGGTCCCAAACTCAACCGCTGTAACATCCCAAAAATTTTAGTCCAAATTTGAAAACTTAAGAAAGATAAAGGACCAAAAATATTTCTACAATATATGATGGAGAATATGAAATAAGAAAATGGGAATATGTAAAACCCCGAATCCCGGGAATCCTACAGTTGGTAATCACATCCACAATTTCACAAAAATTTACAACCAAACAATTCTTTGTATTTAAAACCGGTTCAGAGTAAATAACAGCGGAAAAGGTTTAAGTATTAAAAATCCCAAACACGGGTACAGGTGTCCAAAATCAAATGTAAATAAAATATTTGTTTTATTTGAATTCCTCGACCAAAAATGCCTTCAACCTCCCGAGTAGCATCCAGCACGTCCAAGCGGTAGCATCCATTTCTTAACCTGAAAGTCAATCTAACATACACACAAAGTCAACTTGAGCTAAATGAGTTCAAGTTTTCATAAACGACATTCATTAAAAATTTAAATTCCATGAGTATGGAATGTAGGGAAAAATCATGAGTCCATAAAACCATAAATAGCTTTTCTTAACCAAATCATAAGTAAATAAAACATTAAACATCTTTTCACGCAGCACGGGCCTCCTCACCCCGGGTCTTCCCTGAGTAATATATTTGACCCAGTCGCGGCTCAACAAAACCGTTAAAATCATGCAACACGAGCCTCCTCACCCCGGGTCATCCCCAAGTAATATATTTGACTCGGTCACAGTTTAATAAAACAAAACCACGCAACATGAGCCTCCTCACCCCGGGTCATCCCCAAGTAATATATTTGACTCGGTCGCGGTTTAACATACCAAACACGTGATACGGGCCTCCTCACCCCGGGTCTTCCCCAAGTAATATATTTGACCCGATCACGGTTTATAGAACGGCGGGCCTCCTCACCCCGGGTCTTCCCCAAGTAATATATTTGACCCAGCCGCGTCATAAACATGCAACACGGGCCTCCTCACTCCGGGTCTTCCCCGAGTAATATATTTGACCCGGTCACAGTTTACCATCACATACACATTCACATACACACATACAAACATCTAATTCAAACATCCAACCAACAATATCACCGCATACAATCCATAGATAATGGATAATCTTAGGCATTCAATAATAAGCCTAATAGCAACCTCGAGGCTTAGAGCCCAAGTAAAATGTATAACCTTAAGGGATATATGACCTTAAACGAGTCTAAAGTATCCTAAGGCATAAAATATAATTTACACATGTCTTCGTAAAGGCACAACCACAAACAAGATAATACAATACCAAACCAATAGTTTAAACGAATTAAAATCGGTTAAAATCATAACAAGGTGTGTATGCTAGCCCAAAACGTAAAAAGATTAAAAAGGGCATCATGAACTCACCTGAACCAATCGAACACCTGCAACGAACTAGGAAATCCCTAAGTGCACAATCCCAAGCAAGGGCCTGTAAATTATACCGAACGCGTTACTAAACTAGACCGCAAGAACACATTTGCCTAATGGGCCGCTCAAGCCCAACACTTTGGCCCAAGGCCCAACACTTGGCCCAAGGCCCAATACTTTGGCCCAAGGCCCAACACTTGGCCCAATGCCCAATACTTTGGCCCAAGGCCCAACACTTGGCCCGAGGCCCAACAACTTGGCCCGAGGCCCAACACTTGGGCCGAGGCCCAACACTTGGCCCAAGGCCCAACAACTTGGGCCGAGGCCCAACCCAAACCCAATTACTTCACCTCAGCCCCTAAAACCTTTCAACTAACCCAAATCCACCCTACGATTATGGCCGGGGCTAACCACGATGCACAACTCACCCACCGGTAATCAAATCGAGTCGAATACGCGCGTAATAAACCTTAAAACCAGTTGTTAAACGAATCAGCCCCAAATGACCAAATTCCCATTTTAATCTTTTCATTCATCATAATTATGTCACCCGAGTTGATAGGGTTAACGGTTCCTTTTTACAACTCTCAAATTAACATTTAAACGAAGATTCGCGCACCGCCGACTCGATTGACCAAGCACCAACCAAAACAGCCCCGAGCATCAAAAAAATAATTTTCCCACAGCCCTTAGACTCCCCTAGGGCCATGAAAACTGATTTGGTTGGTCATCCAACCGATCAACGCATCAAACTCAACAATTTACAATTGTACACCCGATAAACCCTAGTTTTCGAACTAAAATCGATTGACCGACCTAAACACCTCCATTGGCCATGAAATTTTAGTATGTTGTAAGTGACATACCTAAGGAGATGACGGAGCACGAACTTCAATTATAACAGCCCCGAAAGATGCGAGAAAGGGCGGCCATCGGTTAAGCCTAAAACGAACTTATCGATCAATAACGAATATAACATGCAGATTTTAGCATGCAAAGATGTATTTTATTACATAGGAAAACCACGGAATTAAATTATTAAAATTTTACCAATGTTGCATAAATATCTTAAGTTTATAAAAATATTTTTATTATATTTTTCTAGCGGACACAAAAATCATAAAAATTCTTCCAACACAGAAAGGTATGTGCAGCTATTTCAGCGCGCAACAAAATGGTTTTATTTTTATAAAATTCATTACCCTGCCAAATTAAACAATTCCAATTGGGTTTGGTTCCTAACTCAAAATATTAACTTCCAGAAGTGGAACCAACTAATTTAGATTTGTCGAAAAAGGTTATGATGTCGGGAAGACAGACCAGAATCCGTCGTCCCGCATCAGCTTTGACACTCGATTTTATAAAATCATAAAAAGTATTCAAATCTCGTCCAAAAATTACGTATTATACCTTTCTGGAAACTAGACTCAAAGTAGAACATCATGGAATCAAGAATCGATCAAAAACAGTGGATTAACATCGCGTTACAGACCCTACAATAAACATATACGAATCTGTCAGCAAACTGTTATCATCAAAACTCAATCTTAACGACCAATAAGCGCGTTAATATGATCAATTAAGGTGAAAAAGAGTTGTAGACACTTAATACCGACCTTGAATTAGACTCGGGAGGGCCGGAACTTGGCTGGAGCTGCACGGAAAACGAGGTGGGAGGGCTGTAGCTGCTGCGATCGGGATTAGAGAGAGAGAGAGAGATGAAGGAGTTTAGGGTTTATGATATAATATTTTTACATCTAGGTCCCCCAACTTGAAAAATGTATTATCTTGGACCCAAAAGTTAAATAAATAGACTTACAAGAACGGCTAGGAGGCCCCTCGAGTTGAAGGATCGACTCTCTAATATAATACAAACTCTACAAATGTATCATGCCGTTAAACGAAATTGTCGGGTGCTACATACTAATCTAACACTTTAAGTCGTATGAGGGGATGCTTTGGGAAAAAGGATGGACAAACGGATTTTTAAAACGTATTACAAGGCTCTAAATTAGAAAGATGAAACCCCGGCTTTTTGACCAATTTTTATAAACGATCGAGCCGATTAACGAAATTTACGGACGTTACAGAATATCCACTTTGAAGAAATAAGAAGGTCGGTTTGTCCCACATTGGTGAAAGAAGAAACTGGAGTTATCCCATATAGGTATAAATAAGAAAAGAGAACTTTTCCCATATCACTAAAGAGAAAAACTAAGCTTTTTATAAGGAAGAGAGTTCACAAGATTATATTCTTGTATGACAAGACACACTCAATGGTCTTAGCGAACGTCCAAGGCTCGGGCTTAGGTGAAGGCGAAGTGCGATGGTCGCAATGTGACACTTTGATGGCACACTTCGCACGCTCACATTGTCGCAAGTCACTTGAGAGCCGCCTTAGTATATTTGGTGGAAAACAAAAATTTTATTCCCGCGCGACATGTGGAGATAGGCCTCGTCTCGATACGCGAAGGGTTATAATTATCTGGAAAATTTTGTTGTTCATCGCACTATGAGACGGGTCTCAGTTGACTCATCGTAATAAGTGAAGCTATGCAGCCATGACACGTTGTCTGCTGATGTGTGTGTGAAATAACGTGCTTTAAGTGTTTAATACTTGGTGTTTTAGTTTTTTGTATTTATCAAACACGAGTACTATAATTGGATTTATGATTGCAGGTACTCGGGGAGGATTTATGATGTATTGTAAATGAAAGTAATGGAATATAGAGTGTTGAAATACGAAAATGTGGCTGCAAACGGGGAGGAAAATGGAATTGAAATGAAGATTTTATAAAGAAAACAATATATCTAAGAAAGTTGTCAGAGTAGCTTACGGCAGCCTCACCATAGCTTACGGCAGACTAGTAGGCTACAGGCTTTAGGCTCTGCCTTACGATTTCTATTTACTTCACACCCACCGTAGCTTATGGTGGCATGACCATAGCTAACGGCGGGCCTGACGCACAAATTCGGTTTTTTGTTTTTTGTTCCATATTTAAGCCAAGTTAAACCTAAAGTCAATCATCCTTCATATCCTATCATCCTTGGGTGATTTTGAAGCCGTCATACACCATCCTAACACCCTTGAATCACCATAGTCATCGATGCTTTCATCCTTCCACACCATAATCAAGCTATTCAAGATGAAGATGTAAGGTTAAAGATCTCGTAACCATCTCCGGGCATAGGGTTGTGTTCGTGGCTAGACTGTAACACCCCGAATTCGGCGTAATATACCGGTGCGGAATATGTCGGGGTGGTACGTACAGATTGCTCACAAGCTCATGACATTATTAATGTGACAAATATAATTACTTGATTTCATTAAATCACAAGTACACAATTTGGCATTAATCAAATAACAATACAATAACTTTGAATTTCATTATTATATGTTTCTAATAACCTAATGGTTCAACTATCTAGTCTTCAATCCTCAAATTAAACTTCAACCTGCAGCACGTTTAAAATAATATAATTTGTCAACAATAATGTTGGTGAGTATTCATAAAGTTTTCCATATGTATATAATATGAAAAGTAGAAAATTCACAAGTCAAGATGTAATGTCTCAATCATAAAGTAAAAGAAACTAAATACATGATATATTCCCGTTCGCTTGACGTAAGTCAAATCTACTAAGGAACCCCCGTTCGCCGAGCTACTTGGAGTATAGATAATAATAATTATACCTTCAAATGGTCCAACAAATATGGAAGAATAGGCGGCGCAGGTACATCCCATCGGAACCTCCCACTTTGCGTTTGAGTATGTGTATGAGCCTCTTCCACCAATAGAAGCAATAAACAACTAGCACATAATCACATAATTTACAAGCAATATGATATGAAACGAATACATACAAGATGCGTGTGTGAATTTTAGTTTGCAACATGAAACATGAAATAACAAATAAATGTTTGTAGTGTGTAACACCCCAAAACGTGTAAAAGTAAAAAGGGGTTATGAAAACTCACCTGTTAAATAAGCAAAAATGAGTAAATAAGTGAAGATGGCTTTGAGTGAGTGAACCGACAAAGTTCGGTTAAGCGAGCGATCTTAGATAAATAAATAACTAGGATCAAAATGAGGTTGAAGAAAATAAGAAAAAGGTGGACGGCATGTTCAGTTTATAATTCTTAGACGAAAAGTTTGTTAAAAATATATTTTTTTATTTTATTTTAGTTGAAAGAAAAAAAGGTTAATTCTTTGGTTTTAAGTTGATTTATTTTAGCCTTAGGAAAAGAGTAGTTTATAATAATTATTAGTTTATTTAAATGGGCTCGGTTCGTTTCCGAACCGAACATTATTCAGGAAAACGGTTTGAACGAGTGCTTCATTTTTGTTCGGACACAAACTTGGTTTGAGTCGGATTTGTGTCTAACATGTTTGAAATTGTAAGTTGAGATGAGATGATAGAAAAATCGAGTCTTGTTTATTAGTTTGCAAAAGTTAGTTTTTTTTAACATAAAGTTTTTATAACCGAACATTAGACGGGCCGATTAACAAAGGATGATACGTATTTACGAATGTAAATTGGGTTTGACAATAATATTATAACCAATTTGTGTTTCAAAAACAAAAACAAACATTACCCAATGATTGATTAACGAAAGAGAAAGACTTAAACAATTTGACTTTTAATAATCAAACCATAGTCTTGAACACCAAAAGAGTGCTAGAGCATGAGTGAGAGTTAAATGGGTTGTGGTAAAGGATTTGCCAAGGTAGAGTATGAATTTATAGTGCAAGATTTGTTCATAACAATGCTTGACTGGATGAATTGGTCAAGCTAGTCATTAACCAAGTTTTAAGCAAGAGTAATGATGAAATTAAATGGTTTGACCAAAAATTGATAAAAAGTGAAGATGTTATACATTTGAATATAGTCTAGGTGAATTAAAGATCTTCAAAACCAAGTCGAAAGGTGAATCTCATGGGCAAAAGTCATGGAATTGGTCAAAATAAATGAATATAGTTGAAAGTTATTTAAAATATACAATTGATCATAATTAGTGAAAGATTAATAGTTAAAATTTAATCAAAACATAAATGAATTAAATTGATCTTGACTCAATTTAATGCTTGAGATAACAATATTAATAAAACATCATAATAATCATAAACGACATACTGATCATAAATATTAAATAAATTAACCGTCTTTAATAATAATTGAATGCCCGAATTACATCTAACATTTTAAATGGGTCGGGTTTCAGGTTTGAAAATTAACGAATGTTATTGGATTCACAACTTTTAGAAATTTCGTCCCAAAATTAAAATAAAAATAAAATTTTAAAAGAAAACAACTAATACATGGAGTTGTTAAAAAGTTTTAACAATTATATATGCATAATTAAATTAAAACAATAATGTTGTTCTTTGAATGACCTGAAAGACGCCACAAATAGGAATATGGCAAGGACACATATATATAGGATGTACCAGCGGTGTATCCACCATGCTCTTATCATACTGCATTTGTCCAGTCTTTCCTAGATCATTCCAGGTTTCGAGTTATTGCACACAACTTACTTATTATGTCTTTCATGCAAGGACTTAGGTAATTACGTGTCGACCCATAATTACCTTTATCGTCGGATGGTCCACATAACCCGTTCCATTGTGTGGGTTTTAATAAATAAAATAAAATCTAATATGAAAGTTTGGAAATAAAAAACAATATGAACTATAAGGATCAAAACTAACAAAAAATTATGCGAACCCTTAAGGTCAAGGATAACGCGAAAATATTAGGTAAAATTAAATAAATGAAACTGTTGAAGTTTAAACAACATACTCGATGTTATTTAGGTTTAAAATGAAATAAACAAAACATTGAAGTTAAATCGGCATAAACGATGTTATTGGTAAAACGATATAAATGAAACTATTGAAGCAAACACGAAATAAATGATGTTATTGAGGTTAAAATGATATAAATGAAATTCCGAAGTAACACAAAATGATGAGAATGATGAGTGAAAATGTTAAGGTCATGAACATCGCCAAAAATTAATGAAGTATTGAGATCGAGAATAACAGGGTGAGTTGAGCTAACAAAACATAACCAAGTAAGTTGATAAAGTGTTGGGTTTAAAAACAACAAAGTAAATGAACGATACTTTGGTGACGAAATAACAAAATAGATAGTTGAAACTTCGAGATGAGTATAACGAAGTAAAACATTGGACTTAAATTGAAGATACACTGAGATCTAGAATAACAAGATGATTCGACGAAACATTGAATGGAAAAAGAACCTAACAAACCAAAACAATTCGCGTGACATTGGACGCAAATATGAAATTCGTATCAAAATCAAAAGAAACATTACGTGAAAGATTCGTAAAATCGGAATCCATCTATATAAGTTATAAAGAAAGAAATACAATTGCATGAATCAAAATTTGAAATCGAAATTGAAATGCCCATGAGTCAACATGAGTTTTCGCATTTCAATAATAACCTCGTAAATTTTTGAATAAACATATGAAAAATATATCAAATTTTGAAATAAAATATGAATTTAATGCAAACTTATATAAGTAGTAAAATCAAATTGAAAATCGAGTGTACATGTAACACCATAACTTTTCAAATTTTCAATTAAATTCAGAATAATAAACATTACCCGGTGATTGATTAACGAACGAGCAAGACTTGAACAATTTTACTTTTAATAATCAAACCATGGACTTGAACACCAAAAGAGAGCTAGAGCATGAGTGAGAGTTAATTGGGTTGTGGTAAAGGATTTGCAAAGGTAGAGTATGAATTTATAGTGCAAGAGTCATTAATAACAATGCTTGACTGGATTAATTGGTCAGGCTAGGCTAGTCTAGTCTTAAGCAAAAGTAATTATGAAATTAAATGGTTTTACCAAAAATTTATAAAAGGTAACGATGTTATACATTTAAATATAGTCTAGGTGAATTAAAGATCTTCAAAACTAAGTCAAAAAGCGAATCTCATAGACAAAAGTCATGGAATTGGTCAAAATAAATAAATATACTTGAAAGTCATTTAAAATATGCAATTAATCATAATAAGTGAAAGATTAATAGTTAAAATTTAATCAAAACATAAATGTATTAAATTGATATTGACTTAATTTAATGTTTCGGTCTCTCACACTTTATTTATAGTATAGGTGTTGGAATAATACCTTGATGTAACATTCGTTACTTTTCAAAATACGAAAACCCGACCCATTTCGAATTTTCGGTTTTTGTTTATATATATATAATACATATATATTATTTTATATCTCAATATCGTTTCATGTATTTTACATGTCGTTCGTCATTTTATTCGTATTTGGATTTGATTTTTTTTTGTATTCTTTAACCGGACCCGTTGGGCCGTTTCAATGTATATTTTTTATTTATCATTAATAAATTATATTCAAGTATATTATTTGTTCATTTTCTATTATTTTCAAGCTATTAACGAAACTCCGAAGGTTAATATTCATTACTTAATCGATTTCCGAACTAAACGGATTTAATACGTAAATATCCAAGTTTATTAATTTTCATTTCAAAACAAATCAAAGTTCAAGGTTATTATGGAAATATAGTTTAATTTAAAAGTATTATAACTATAAAGTTCAGGGACCAAAATTGTAACTTTGAATTTTAAATTATAATATAATAATATTAACAATAAAACCAACCGCCACCTCATTCTCCTTCCTCGTTTTTCCGATTCCGGCGCCGGCGACGAGTAACGTTTTCTAGCGAGGTATATTAACAACCAAAATGCAAATTTTAAACTCATTAATCGATAGTAATTCATTTCTCCATCAATGTAAAACGTTAAACAACCATTATAACGTTTATTAACGAACAAATAATACCGATTTAAGATCCTCAAACGACCGGATTTCTTTTTAACACAAATAACAACAATTAAATATCCAACGGATCCATTTTTACTAGGGGTGGCAAATGGGTTGGGTTGGTTCGAAACGGATCATGGGTCGGAATGGGTTAGGGTCGGAATTGGTCAACTAAAAAAAGGGTTGTTTTGGTTCGGTCGGAACGAGTTAGGGTCAAAGGTTTGGGTCAGAATGGGTCCGGGTCGGAATGGGTCAAGGTCGGAACAGGTCAAAACGGGTCGGATCAGTTTTTTTTTTTTAGAACGAGGGTAAAGGCGCAAATGTTTTAGTTTTTTTTACATTTTTCGTTATTGATTTATATTTTGAGTTATGATTTTTTTATTAATTTTTTGGAATTTTTTTGGTTAATAAAAACCCCACCCAAAAAAATTCAAAAAATTAATAAAAACAAATCATAACTCAAAATATAAATCAAAAACAAAAAATGTAAAGAACTAAAACGTTTGCGACGTTGTCCTCGTTCTTAAAAAAAAATAAAAAAAACCCCAGCATAAAACAACCATACATGGAACCAATTTAGAGAATTAGAACTCTAGGGTTTTTCAAGAATGATGATGAACTTGGTATAATAATTATATGTTTCTGTTTTTTAATATAATCAAAACATTGAACTGAAACCCGGGTCAGGCCTTGTTTCTTGCATATTTTTTTAAAAAAAGCTTTTTTAACTTTAATAATTAAATAAAATATTTAAATATCATAAAAAGTCAATAAAATTATTTTTAAACCAAATAAAATTTTGGTAAATTAAATATAAATTATACTTCACCATTTTTCCCATATAAAAACCGACTTCCAAACTCGTTAACCTGTTAATTTTAATTTGTTCGTTAAAGTTAACCCGTAAACTTAAACTATTAAGTTTAATTCGTTAAAATGTTAAAATTAGTTTCACTCATAAACGTTAACCCGTGCTTTGCAAATATCATATTTCTCATATTATGTTAAGTTATTAATCAAATACTATTAAAACAATATTAAACCGTTAAATTTTCATTAAAACATAAAATATTATTAAAATAATCAAATGCCTTAAAATTAGTAAAATTATAATAAAATAATATATATTCCCATTAAATTATACAAATAATTAACTCTTGTTATCCATTAGCTAGTCTTTAAATTTTCGTATTTATTTTATTTATAGTTCGAGATGTTCAGCTGCTTCGATTTTGTTATTGTGCTTTCGGTTTCTATTTCAATTTATCTTCAATTTCGAGGTGAGTTTCCCACACCCTCATTTTGGGGGTAACATGTATATTGTATTCAAATGCTTACTTACTTATTTGTAACGCCCGTTAACTTCGGTTTAACGGTAGAAGCTATGTAGAGTTTGTATAATTCTCGGGTTTAATCCGGCTTGCTTCGAGGACCTTCTTGTCATTCCTGTAAGTTAATTTAATTAACTTTTCATTCCAGTTGCTACATACTTCTAATTGGAGGGGCTAGGGTGTAACATTTTATATTATATCACAAAACCCTACCCCCCCCCCCCTCCTTTCTTCTTCAGCCGATCGGACCAAGAGCAGCCCCCAAGCCCCCCGTTTTTCCTTTTTTGTAGCAAAGGTTAAGGTGTAAAACTTCAATTAAAGGTTAGCCCGACATCCCTACTAGTCTTTTACATCCTAATTCATCTTTATATCACGCGTATTGATCGATAAATGGCTTGTTTTAGGCTTACCGGGTGGCTGTCCAATTGAGCAGTTTCGGGGCTGTTGTGCGTGAGGTTTTTTCTCCATAATCTTCCTAGGTATGTCCAATGTAACATACTTTAAAATCGTGTATATTGGTATTCGTTTGATTGGTCAACTAGTTGTATATTGAAAGTTGGTATTCGGTTGTCTAGAATAGTGAATTGTTGCGTTTAACGCGAGGGTTGAAGTAATTAACGACAATTCAGTTTGGGTGACTTCAGTTTGATGTACGGGCTGTTGGAAAATTATTTTTTTAAGTATTGGGGCTGAATTGGTTGTCGGTTACTCAAACGGGTCGGTACAACGCGTATTCGCGTTTATTGAATAGTTGGTGCGTTGTGCTTGCGAGTTACCAACCCATCCAACTCGTGTAGTGTTGTGTGGGCTAGTAGGCTGTGAATTTATCAAATTAGGTCCACACAGGGCTGAGTTGGATGTTAAGTGCCTAAACAACTCTTAAACGTGCATATTCGTCTCACATAGTACTTCCGGGGGTAATTTGGGAATTCTTTATTCACAGGAGTATCTAAGGGTTGTTTTGGTATAAACAAGGCCTCGGGGGCTGTTATAATTGAACTTGGTGAGGTCGAGGATTTAGGTAACTCGAATCATATTAGAACGCCTCGTATGATAAACGAGTCCTTTCGGCATCGTTAGTAATTATTGTGTAAAATCCCACAGGCGTGTGAGTTGTGGGCGTATTTAGGGGTTCTCTAGCTCATGGTGACTTTGTGCCTCGTGTCAGGTGAGTTCATGATTCCCCTTTTCACTCTTTTCAAGGTTTGGACTATCATACACACCGAACTGTTTTTACTTGATAAACCGCTTAAATGATTTTGCATAGACTCACTTGTACTATGGTATATTTTGTGATGATATTTATGTATGTATACACATGTGATACCTTATGGCCCATGGGCTTACTTGTAGTATGGTATGTCTTGGAATAATATATACGTATGTTTATACATGTGTTACTTTATGGCCAATGATTGGCAATGTTAATTAGTCGTTATCGACTAAGGATGTTTGCGTATGCCTACTTTGTGTTTGCATACGGTGGATGGAATGTTACGTGTTTGGGTTGTACGTGTGCTCGACCCTAATGTTATTACTTGGATGTTATCCATAGGGTTATAACTATATAGATATATAAGTATGACTACTTATCGTTTATTATGGCTAACTGCTCATATCCCGTATTATATCTAAACTATTGGAATGATTTATATAAATGTCATTTATTAAAACTTGAACTCATTCAACTCAAGCTGACTTTGGGTGTATGTTAGTGTGAGTTTCAGGTGAGGAGGAGGATGCTTATCGCTTGGACGTGCTCGAGACTACTTGGATGGTTGAAGGCATATCTAGTCGGGGATTTCAATAATGAACACTGTTTCTTTTTAATTATTACTAGACATATTTAAATTTTGGTTTTGGGAATAATTCTCGGGTTTTGGGAACTTGTTTTAGTACTTATGATTTTCCGCTGATCTTATACTCTGAACTGGTTTTTAAAATTAAATGAACTGTCTTGGGTTTAAAAGTTTTGTTAACTTTCCTGTATGATTACCAACTACAGGATTCCCGGGATTCCGGGTCTTACAAGTTGGTATCAGAGCTATGGTTCGAGGGATCCGAGCATTCCCGAATTTTTGGACTCGAACTGTAAGAGAAAAGACTATATATGCCAACCGCGAGTAGCTGAACGCCATAAGGTAACTTTAATTATCTAGTCATTCTTTTGTGTTCTTAAAGTTCCATTATATGATTAATTGCTTAAGTGTTAGATAAAATGCTAATGTGGTTAGGGGCAAGGGTGCTTAGGACGGTCGGGTAAAGTAAATGACTAATTACACTTGATCAACGTCATTAGTAGTTTACCCTTACCTTACATTTTCTAAATATTACTTGTACTTGACCGTGTTAAAATTCTGTCTTTGTAGGGATAAGTCATGGTTAATACTCGTGCAGCTAAGAGAGGTCGTCCTAGTGATCGCGGTCGTGGTCGTAAGCCACGTGCCGGGGCCGAGAGAGAGAGAGAGTCCATCCCCGCAGCAGGAAGAAACCCCGATTCATGAGGAAGGGGATAACCCCGCCTTAGACCCTACTATGCGTGCGGCCATCGCGGACGAGGTTTATCAGGTTCTCCATAGCGCCATTCCCGAGATCGTTGCTGAGTCCGTTAAGGCCATGGAGGAATCATTGGTTGGTAAGAGTTCGGATAAGGAAGGGAAGGGTAAGGAGACGCAGGTCGAGAAAGAGGTGTTTGTGCCAAGTGAGGATGAAGATGAGGTTCGTGCTATTAGTGTATCTACCCGAGGTTGTTCGTATGGATACTTTAAGAAATGTGACCCTCCTTCTTTTGATGGTACTAAGGATGCGTTGGCAGCACATCAGTGGATGAGGGAGATGGAGGCCGTATTGAGGGTTAGTTAGTGTAAAAGGGAAGACATGGTGACTTATGCTACTGCCTCGTTTCGTTCCGAGGCGCTGTGTTGGTGGGATAATCTGGCGCAGGCTATGGGTGATCGTTCTATTAGGAGGATGACTTGGGAGGAGTTGAAGAAGTTGGTTCTTGATCAGTTTTGTCCTCCACACGAGTTGGATAAGATTGAACATGAATTCTTGACCTTGGAGGCGGGCAATATGACGCATCGGGAGCATACCACAAAGTTTATTAAGATGGCTCGTTTATGTCCTGATCTGGTTACTCCCAAAGCCAAGAGGATTAAAAAGTATGTGAAAGGTCTTCCGGTGGATATTCGTAGGGGCGTGGTGACCACCAACATGAGCTCGTTTCACTCGATGGTTACCATAGCGGGCACATTGTATGATCAGAGAGAGAAGTTACCGCCGACCGAGACTAGGAAGACGTGGAACTCAAATTCGTACGGTAAGCGGGCCGGGGGAAACAACTTTAATTCGGCTGAGAAGATGGTAAAGACTGAGACTTTGGATTTTAAGAGGCATACGGTAAATGCAAGAAGTGCGGGAAAGCGCACAAGGGGGAATGTAAGCTTGGGTCTGGTTCTTGTTTTCGATGTGATAGGGTTGGGGACCCCCATTTCGAGTGTCCGTCGTTGACTTGTTTCCGCTGTAAGGGGGCTGGCCACTTGGCATCAAATTGTCCTACCAGCAAGGCGGGGGGGTCCGATCAGGGGACTTCCTCGAGGGGGAAAGTGGAAGAAAAGCCGAAGGTCAGGGCGAGGGCCTTCAACATCTCCAAGAGAGAGGCAAAGGATGATGCGGAGTTGTTTCAGGTACTTTTTGCCATATTCATCTTTATAATCTACCGTTTATAATTTCTCATTCTTTCGGAAACGTATGTGTGATCGTGTAGCTAAGTAGTAGTGAAATATTATTCCAGGTACCTTTTTACTTGATGAATTATAGGCACCGGTCTTATTTGATTCAGGTGCCAGTAGAAGTTTTGTGTCTACCACTTTCTGTTCCACGTTGAATAAATCACCCGAGCGCGTAGTCGATGTGTTTGAGGTTGAGGTCGCCGTAGGAAAGTTCGTTTCCGTGTCTAGGGCTATTCAGGGTTGTTCCATCGAGTTGTCTGGGTATAGATTTCTGGTGCGGCTGTACTTGATGTCGCTTGGCTGTTTCGATATGGTGCTTGTGATGGACTGGCTCGCGAGTGTTGATGCTCAAATCATTTGTGGTCAGAAACTTGTACGTCTAAGGGCTCTGGATGGGACCCAAATTACAGTCTTCGATGATCGGAATGGTGCGACACCACATATCATATCCATGCTTAAGGCAGGAAAACTGATGCAGCGAGGGTGCGGGGCGTATCTGGCGTATGCTATAAACGTGAAAACCGAGGTGGCTACCGTCGGTGATGTTCCTAATGTTCGGGATTTCCTGGATGTGTTTCCAGATGATTTTTCAGATGTTCCGCCGGATCACAAGGTCGAGTTCCAGATAGACCTCGTGCCGGGGGCAAAACCCGTTGCTCGAGCCCCTTATCGTCTAGCACCAAACGAAATGAAAGAGCTTATGGCTCAATTGGAAGACTTGCTTGACAAGGGCTTCATTCGACCGAGCATCTCGCCTTGGGGTGCCCCGGTCCTGTTCGCCAAGAAGAAGGACGGTAGCATGCGGATGTGCATCGACTACCGTGAATTGAATAAACTCACTATGAAAAATCGGTACCCCCTACCAAGGATCGACGACTTATTTGATCAGCTCCAAGGAGCTAGTTGGTTCTCGAAGATCGACCTTAGGTCCGGGTATCATCAGTTGAAAATTCGTGAAGAATATATTCCCAAGACTGCCTTCTGCACTTGTTATGGACATTACGAATTTCCCGTGATGTCTTTCAGTTTGACCAACGTACCGGCTGCATTCATGGGTCTTATGAACCGGGTGTGTAGGCCGATGCTTGATCGTTCTGTTATTGTATTCATCGACGACATTCTTGTGTATTCCAAAAACGAATCCGATCACTCCGGTCATATCACGGAAGTTTTGTAAGCTCCGCGAAAGAACAAGTTGTATGCGAAATTTTCTAAGTGTTCTTTTTGGTTACGCGAGGTTCAGTTATTGGGTCAGGTTATTAACCCGAGTGGGAATCTCCTAAGTCTCCGTCCGAAATCCGTAGTTTTTTGGGCTTGGCGGGGTATTACCGCCACTTCATTCTCGACTTTTCAAAAATCGCTTCGTCGTTGACCAAGTTGACAAAGAAGAGCGTTAAGTTTGTGTGGGGTTCTGAGAAGGAGGAGGCTTTTCTTGAATTAAAGAACAGGTTGACGCATTCTCCGATTTTAGCTTTACCCGATGGCACTAACGATCTGGTTGTCTATTCTTATGTCTCTTATCAGGGGCTTGGATGTGTTCTGATGCAGCGGGGCCGAGTCATAGCTTATGCCTCACGGCAGTTAAAGCTTCATGAGACGAATTATCCTACTCACGATTTGGAGCTTGCGGCGGTTGTGTTTGCGCTTAAGTTATGGAGACATTATTTGTACGGTGTCCCTTGTGTTATCTATACCGATCATAAGAGCTTAAAGTATTTCTTTGAACAAAAGGAACTGAATATGCGTCAGCGTCGGTGGTTGGAATTGATTAAGGATTATGATCTAGAGATTATGTACCATCCCTGTAAGGCTAACGTGGTAGCCGACGCGCTAAGCCGGAAGGAGAGACCGTAACTTATCCGTATGAAATCTTACCAGCTTATTCTCAAACCTGCTATTTTGAAACAAATAGCCAACGTTCAGAATGAGGCTTTACAGGTGGAATGAATTATGTAAGAGCGTATTTGGGGTCAGCAAAAATTGTTGGAAGACGTCGGCGGATAAAGCACACAAGTCGCGCTATTCCATTCATCCGGGCGCGACCAAGATGTACCAAGACATGAAGAAGAATTACTGGTGGTCTGCGATGAAGTATGAGGTGGCTCAGTATGTGAGTAAATTCTTGACGTGTCTACAAGTCAAGGCTGAGCACCAGAAGCCTTTCGGGAAACTCCAACCTCTGGAAAATACCTGAGTGGAAGTGGGAACATTTTACAATGGATTTTGTGACTAAACTAAATCGTACTCCTAGGGGTAATTATGACGCCATCTGGGTAATCGTGGATAGGTGGACTAATAGCGCTCACTTCTTGCCGATTCGAGAAACTTATAATTCCGAGCAGTTGGCCGATGTGTTTATACATGAGATAGTTTCTAGGCACTGGGTGCCTGTATCTATTGTTTCGGATAGGGATACGCGTTTTACCTCCAGGTTTTGGAAGAAGTTTCATGAGCAGATGGGTACCAAACTCCTCATTAGTGCCGCTTATCACCCGCAGACGGATGGTCAATCCAAGAGGACCATACAGACTCTTGAGGATATGTTGCGGGCTTGTGTTATCGATTTTGGTGGTAGTTGGGATCGTCACTTACCGTTAGTCGAGTTCTCTTATAATAACAGTTATCACGCTATGATTGGGATGCCACTGTTTGAAATGTTATATGGGTGTAGGTGTAGGACTCAAGTCTGTTGGGGCTCCATTGGTCAGAAACAGTTGGGTAGTTTAGAGGTGGTCGAGGCTACGACCCAGAAGCTTGATAAGATTAAGGCTTTTATGAAGGCCGCTCAGGATCGTCAAAGTCGCATGCGGACAAAAGGCGGAGGCCTATTGTGTTCGAGGCTAGTGATCGAGTTATGCTAAAAGTTTCTCCTTGGAAGGGTATCATTCATTTTCATAAGAGGGGGAAGCTTAGTCCGAGGTTCTTAGGTCCGTTCCGTATCTTGTCTCGTGTTGGCAAGGTAGCGTTTAGGCTGGAATTGCTTGACGAGCTCGTTGGGATTCATCCTACTTTCCACGTGTCTCATTTGAGAAAATGTTTGGTAGACGAGGAGGCCCATGTGCCTCTGGGTGATATTGAGCTCGATGGTAAACTGAACTACATTGAGGAACCTATCGCTATTCTTGACCGTCAGGAAAGGCGTTTGAGGAATAAGGTGGTTAAATAGGTGAAGGTGCAGTGGAGGCACCGTAGGGGCTCCGAGGACACTTGGGAGTCCGAGGATGAAATGATGAAACTCTACCTGCAATTGTTACTATCGCGTCGGGATTCGGGGACGAATCCCATTATAAGGGGGTAGACTTGTAATGCCCGTTAACTTCGGTTTAACGGTAGAAGCTATGTAGAGTTTGTATAATTCTCGGATTTAATCCGGCTTGCTTCGAGGACCTTCTTGTCGTTCCTGTAAGTTAATTTAATTAACTTTTCATTCCAGTTGCTACATCCTTCTAATTGGAGGGGCTAGGGTGTAACATTTTATATTATAACACAAAACCCTAACCCCCCCCCCCCTTCTTCTTCAGCCGATCGGACCAAGAGCAACCCCCAAGCCCCCCGTTTTTCTTTTTTTGCAGCCAAGGTTAAGGTGTAAAACTTCAATTAAAGGTTAGCCCTACATCCCTACTAGTCTTTTACATCCTAATTCATCTTTATATCTCGCATATTGATCGATAAATGGCTTGTTTTAGGCTTACCGGGTGGCTATCGAATTGAGCAGTTTCGGGGCTATTGTGCGTGAGGTTTTTGCTCCATAATCTTCCTAGGTATGTCCAATGTAACATACATTAAAATCGTGTGTATTTGGTTGTCTAAAATAGTGAATTGTTGCGTTTAACGCGAGGGTGACTTCGGTTTGGGTGTATTTGAAGTAATTAACAACAAATTCAGTTTGGGTGACTTCGGTTTGATGTACGGGCTGTTGGAAAATTATTTTTTTAAATATTGGGGATGAATTGGTTGTCGGTTACTCAAACGGGTCGGTACAACGCGTATTCGCGTTAATTGAATAATAAGTGCGTTGTGCTTACGAGTTACCGACCCATCCAACTCGTGTAGTGTTGTGTGGGCTAGTAGGCTGTGAATTTATCAAATTGGGTCCACACGGGGCTGAGTTGGATGTTAAGTGCCTAAACAACTCTTAAACAAGCATATTCGTCTCACCTAGTACTTACGGGGGTAATTTGGGAATTCTTTAGTCTCAGGAGTATCTAAGGGTCATTTTGGTATAAACAAGGCCTCGGGGGCTGTTATAGTTGAACTTGGTGAGGTCGAGGATTTAGGTAACTCGAATCATATTAGAACACCTCGTAGGATAAACAATTCCTTTCGGTATCGTTAGTAATTATTGTGTAAAATCCGAAAGGCGTGTGAGTTGTGGGCGTACTTAGGGGTTCTCTAGCTCGTGGTGACTTTGTGCCTCGTGTCAGGTGAGTTCATGATGCCCTTTTTTACTCTTTTAAAGTTTTGGGCTAGCATACACACCGAACTGTTTTTACTTGATAAACCGCTTAAATGATTTTGCATAGACTCACTTGTACTATGGTATATTTGTGATGATATTTAAGTATATATACACATGTGATACCTTATGGCCCATGGGCTTATTTGTAGTATGGTATATCTTGGAATATTATATACGTATGTTTATATATGTGTTACTTTATGGCCAATGATTGGCGACGTTAATTAGTCGTTATCGACTAAGGATGTTTGCGTATGCCTACTTTGTGTTTGCATACGGTGGATGGAATGTTACGTATTTGGGTTGTACGTGTGCTCGACCCTGATGTTATTACTTGGATGTTATCCATAGAGATATAATTATATAGATATATAAGTATGACTACTTATCGTTTATTATGGCCTAACTGCTCATATCCCCTATTATATCTAAACTATTGGAATAATTTATATAAATGTCAATTATTAAAACTTGAACTCACTCAGCTCAAGCTGAATTTGTGTATATGTTAGTGTGAGTTTCAGGTGAGGAGGAGGATGCTTACCACTTAAACGTGCTCGAGACTACTTGGACGGTTGAAGGCATATCTAGTCGGGGATTTCAATAATGAAAATTGTTTCTTTTTAATTATTACTAGTCATATTTAAAATTTGGTTTTGAGAATAATTCCCGGGTTTTGGGAACTTGTTTTAGTTTTTATGATTTTCCGCTGATCTTATACTCTGAACTGGTTTTTGAAATGAAATGAACTGTCTTGGGTTTAAAATTTTTGTTAAGTTTCCTGTATGATTACCAACTGTAGGATTCTGGGGATTCGGGGTTTTACATTATTCAATTACAAAACTACAATTCGAGTACGTTGGTTTTTACCATCTGGAAAGGACCTTGCGTGTGTTTTGCTATTATCCGAGTATGTTGGTTGTTACCATCTGAAAAGGACCTTGCGTAAATTGTACGGATACCCGAGTACATTGGTTGTTACCAATTGGAAAGGACCTTACTTGCGTTGCTACACATGTTCATAGAATTGTATGGTTTTTATGTATGTATTAAAACTATGTGATTCTCACCAACTACTTGTAGTTAACCATTTATTTTATGTGCATGCTACAGGCACTATTTTTTAGAGGTTTTTGAAGTGACGAAGACGCTAGATTTAAGATATCAATATTCAACAACCCATTATTATATTTGTCTTTCTTTATTTGAATGTATCTCCTGGAACAAACTTGTATACTTGAGATTTTAAATAAAGTAATGATAATATTGTCACATAATAGTGTCACGTGTGTTTGAAAAATCTCTACATCATACTCGGGCGTTTCCGCTTAAGCCGGGGTGTTATACTTGAGTAGCTACAATGATACCTTGTCCGATTAATCGAGACTTTAGTACAGGAATCCAAATATTGACCTGAACAAGGTGAGACTTTGTTGCATCGTGTTAAGTTTTCAATCTTGTGGTTATCGTTAAAGCTTTTTGGTTTATATTAATATATATGCTAAATTGTGTTAATCTAGATGTTTAATTACCAAGAGGCTTGTAAATAACAAACCTATAAGGTGAGACATTCGAGTTTTTGTACAACTCACATTTGTGTGAGACAACTTGTTTTTCAATACTGTCATGATGATTTTTACACTTATCAAACTCATGATAGATAGTCCAAATGTTTTCAAAATGTTTTCAGTATGCTGTAGTGATTAAGTCTATGTAAACTTACGTGATGGTTGCTACTAGTATTTTCGGGTTTTGTAACAAGGCTTGCCTAATGGGCTATTACACGTTAGTGGACAAGTGTTAGCAATTAAGTCATATAACCATAGTCACAGATGCGGTTGAGTGGCAGGTACCTTTTGGTAATTTGTAAGCAGGAATGTGCAAAAACATCTTAATATTGTAACTGTAAAAATTTGTCATTTACAAATGAATGCACTCACAGTATTTCCTGTCGATAAAATATTTTTAAACATGTTTTATGTGACTTGTTAAAGACACTGGAATGATACTTGCAGGCATTTCAACTTAAGTAAGTGGCTTGTCACCATAATAAAGAAACGTGTTTTGTAAATTAGGGTTTCCCATAAAAACCTTTGTTTACATAAATGTGGATTTTATCCCATTTTATGAAATAAGCATCATGGTGTTTTACACTCTGATAACATTTTCCTAACTACGTTCCTGATGAATTTTTCACTGTCGAATAATTTAATAAACACCGATACCACAATTCGCGTTCACAGCTCCCCTCCCATAGTATAGGGTTGGGGGGTTGTGACAACCGCGCTCGATGATTTTATTATTTCAGGGCACAAATACATCTAATCAAAGTCCGGGTATCAAATATGTTATTTCCAATTTTTTTGCTCGTCGCGACATGCGAAAACATGCCTCCCACCTTTTATGACATGCGATGATTGGCAAGAACATCCGAACTCTTATTAGGTCACGACACGCGAAGAGCTTAGTCCTCGCACATCTCGGCACGCGACGCACAAACTGTAACCATGAAATTTCAATTTTAGCAGGCTAGTGTTTTGGATCGGCCGTGAATCACTCCATCTGTTATGTTTTGACCAGATTCATTGTTATTCAGCATCCATGAACGGTTACCACCATTCTAGCTCACATAACACTCCTCAATTAGTTAAATAACTTGCAAATCGTCATAAAACCTAGCTTAAGACTTGGTTGACTGATTTTAATTCAATTGACTATCTCATTGAACTATTTTGGCTATATAAACTCGTTCAATCCTCTACTCTATCCTTGCACAATCAAAAATCATTCTCAATTTCATGTCAAATATATGTTGCAAACGAATTGGAATTCTAGGTCTTCAAGTTTTCAATCTCTCTTCAATTGATCTCCCCTCGGTTAATTAAACTTAAGGTTTTTGTTTGCTTTTACATTTTATTCAAGAGCCCTCTATCAGCTTCGATTGATAAAAGGGTTTGATCTTTCATTTTCGATCAACTCTATTTTATGGTTCTTACAGTTTAAATTTGGGGCTTTATTTTAACTTGACAATTTAATGTAAGATCCTGACCCGTAATTGTTGTTCTTTCTTTTATACACGTTAAAATCACGTTTCATAAATGTAATTGTTCGTTCACCGAACCTAGGAATTTGTTTCAAACTGGCTTAATCTAAAACTCATTATCACACATTAAAAACAACATATTAAATATAGTCATTCTTTTTGAAACTCCACGACTTACACATTAATTTTAACCTTAAAAAAGTAGTAATATTATTCCTAACTTGTTTTACGACTCGTCTAATTACCGAACACGTTAATTTTAAAAGTTATATATACATATAAATAGTTATAAATGTTGTAAATAATAATACATATTAATGAGTATTATTTTCTTACTCGCTTAATTCATGAACTTACCCTCTTACTATCATTTACTTATTTAATCTACAGTTAAAAACCCGATATTCAAATGTGAACCATAAGATCTGTTAGTTGTTTATTCTCGTTTCATTTTATTATATGACTTAGACGTTTCGCACGATATTAGGATAATCCGATGGATTCTCTGTTGGTCGTGTGACTCGCTTATTCGTACCCCTTTTTATGCTTTTACATTTTGGGGTGTATCATGTATACATGTTCCAACTCAAAACTCATTTCCGTTTATTTTATAAACTATGCAATTCATTATTATACCTATGAGTTTAAGTTCATGTTGTGTGTTAGTGTTGCGACCGAAACCCGGGAAACAGGCCCGTTTGCAGCCGAACAGCCCCCATTTGCAGTCGAACAACCCGCGCCTAACCGGTCCGCGAGAATAATTAAAAAGCCAGCTCGTTATATTCAAGATTGAAGATAAGGATGGAATCTTTGGAGAATTATCATATCTTTTAATTATATATAAACTTAGATTTTGAGTTTGATTATGATTGTTTGTTTTATCTTTATCGTCTTCTGTTTCTTTTATATATATTGTTCAAACTTTTAGTATTAATCAAGAATTATTATTTGGTTTCTTCATCCTCATTCCATTGTTCTTGGGAGATTCACGGTTATCTCGAAGAACCGTAACATTGGTGCTTTCATCATCTCGTATCATGCCTCCAAAACGTGATAATCCATCCCTTGAAGAATCGATCAACTCGTTTGTCGAAACCCTAACCGCAAGTTCCGCTGAACAAACCTCCAAACTTGATCTGTTGTTAGCCAACTTCACCGAACAATCAAAACTCCTACTCGCTGCCATCACCAACAAACCCGTCGCCGACGATTTCGCCTGCGCTAAAAACACCGATCATGCCTATGAAATCAGGCCACCAAAATTGCTTCTCAATAATTTTGATGGCTCCAACCCCTCAGACTGGCTTTTTCAAGCAGATCAATACTTCGCGTTCTACAAAATCGAGCCAAAAAATCGCATCTCCATGGTACAGTTTAGTCTCACCGGAGATGCCCTAAGCTGGTACAAGTACCTTCATAATAACAGCCTACTTACCACCTAGGACGAATTTACCCGATTACTCGAACTCCGTTTTGGCCCATCCTCTTATGACAATCATCAAGCCACCCTCTTTAAACTTCGCCAAACGACCACCGTCACCGCTTACGTGACGGAATTCGAATGACTTAGCAATTGTGTCATTGGTCTTCCTCCTGCCGCCCTCCTTAATTGCTTCCTGTCCGGTCTTCGGAAGGATATTCAACAAGAACTAGCAATCCACAAACCCACTTCCCTTCCCCAAGCCATTGGCCTAGCCAAACTAGTGGAAGACAAATTAGCCGACCGGCGGTACCGACCTCGAGCCAACCCACCCTTCCGTTCAACCCCAACCACTACCCTTACCCAACCCACGACCCAAACCACATCCGCCGCCCTTTCCAGCTCCACCACTCCAGCCCTGCTACCAACACCAACAACTACAACCCAACCCTTACCATTCACTCGCCTCTCACACGAAGCCCTCCAACAACGTAAAGCAGCCGGTCTTTGTTTTCGTTGTCCAGAAAAATACCACCCGGGCCATCGCTGCAACCCGCCCATGTTCAATCTAATTGTCGATAATGATGAACCGCCCCTCATCGACCTCGATACACCAGTCAATAACCACCATACGAATGATATAAATACCGACACCGCTCCCACCACTGAGGCCTTCACAGACCCTCAATTATGGTCTTTGTCGCCAGCTGCAATCCACAGTATCACATCCCCGAAAGCGCTCCGGGTTACCGGACGGATTTCTGGCCAACCAGTTACAATCCTAATCGATTCTGGTAGCACACATAACATCATTCAACCCCGTAAGGCTTCCATTTTGAAATTAGCAATCACCCAACTCCAGCCTCTCTCTGTCATGATTGGAAATGGCGAGCTGTTACATTGCACCGGGTTCTGTCCTGAGGCTACCATAATTCTCGCCAAACAATCTTTTCATGTACCCCTATTCATCCTACCGATTGAAGGAGCCGACATTGTTCTCGGCGTCGCGTGGTTAAGCTCCTTAGGGAAGATCACCGATGACTTCGCTATCCCATCTATCACCTTCAACCATCATGGTCACAACATCACCCTCACCACTGAGCCGTTATCATCTCCCGCTACACCAGCCACACTCCACCACTTGCTTTAGATCGATGCAATAACATCCATGCATACTCTCATTGTCCAACCCAATTCCCCAGAACTCACCAATTCCTCGCCCCATTCGCATCCGCATATCTAAAAGTTGTTGGAAAATTATTCTCACCTATTTGCCAACCCCAAAACCTTACCACCAAACCGCCAACATGACCACCATATCCACTTACAACCAAATGCCCAACCCGTTAATGTCCGACCCTATCGCTACCCACATTACCAGAAAGAAATTATGTCTCGTCTCATTATAGACATGCTCACAAATGGAGTTATCCGGCCAAGCACTAGCCCATTCTCCTCGCTGGTACTTCTCGTACGTAAGAAAGATGGCACGTGGCGTTTTTGCGTTGATTATCGTGCTTTGAACGCCCTTACTATACGAGTCCGTTTTCCGATCCCTACGGTTGACGAGTTACTAGATGAACTACATGGAGCTAAATTCTTTTCCAAACTCGACCTACGGGCTGGTTACCATCAAATCAAGGTAGCTATGGAGGATATTCCAAAAACAGCCTTTAGAACCGTGGATGGCCATTATGAATTCCTTGTCATGTCGTTCGGTCTATCTAACGCACCATCCACCTTTCAAGCAGCAATGAACGACATATTTCGGGATGTATTACGACGTTTTGTTCTGGTATTCTTTGACGACATTCTTGTTTATAGTAAATCGTTCACGGAACACATCAAACACCTTCGCCAGGTTTTTCACACCCTCTCTTCTCATTAATATTTTGCTAAATTGTCAAAATGTGTCTTCGGTGTTGAAGAGGTTAATTATTTGGGCCATATTATTTCGGGGACGGGTGTAGCTACTGATCCGGAAAAAATTACCGCTGTTCAAAATTGGCCTATTCCTAACTCACAAACTGCTCTCCGCGGGTTTTTGGGACTCACGAGTTAATACCGACGCTTCGTGCGTAATTACTCACATATTGCCGGGCCTTACCTTTACATGGAATACCAAGGCACAGGGGCTTTTGAAACCCTTAAAACCGCTATGACGTCCTTACCGGTTTTAGCATTACCGGATTTTTCATTGACATTTGACATCACTAATGATGCGTCTGATTACGGTATTGGAGCCGTCCTTTCTCAGGGTGACAAATCGCTCGCATTTTTTAGCAAGAAGCTCGGCCAACGTATGCAAGCAGCGTCAGCTTATATTCGCGAATTGTTTGCTGTTACAGAAGCAGTTAAGAAGTGGCGCCACTATTTATTGGGTCGTCGGTTCCATGTTTTTACTGATCACCATAACCTTCGCCACCTATTAACACAAGTTATTCAGACACCAGAACAACATAAGTGGGCAAGCAAATTGTTGGGTTACGATTTTGAAATACATTACAAACCGGGAAAGGAGAATAAAGTGGCTGATGCTTTAAGTCGTATTGATGGACCAGAACTGCTCACTCTCTCGATTCCTTATTTTCCATGGCTACATGAGCTGCGGGATTTTTATATGACCAACGAGGACGGCCGCGCACTTGTCCAAGCAATTTCAGAAAAACTGAATGAATATTTGCATCATCGGGTACATGACGGGTTAGTTTATCATCGTAACCATTTGCTCATTCCGGCATTACCCTCTTACGCTCAAAACTTTTGGAGCTATTCCACTCAAGCACCTTGGGAGGCCATTCCGGAATCATGGCTATGGTAAAACGGTTGCAAGCTGCTTTCTCTTGGTGAAGAAACACCAGTCGAACCCCGACAGATTACGAGTAACCTGAGGGTTAGATAGACGTTTCCCACGAGGGGTTAATTCCGGCAAGATGGTTCTTCCGATAACCTGCAAAACAGACACCGTGAGCTCGTCACTAAGAAAGGGGGGGGGGGGTTCCTCCTTGTGACCACCCTCCGGCGTGAGAATCAGTCTATATTACTCTTTGAATATAAAAGTATATTATTAATACTAGAGCAGTTATCAGGTAAATTATACAAGATATTAGATGATGAATTGATAATACCATTTGATGTCTTTTATAGCCGAAGGTGGGTTTCCAAGGAGGTTTAGCCGGCCTACTACTCTGCCAACTGTGGCCTACACACGTGCTCTGCTGGTAATTGGTGGATAGGCAGCGGCTGACAGTGACCAGGCGTGCTGTTCACTTTTCCTTTTCCACCAACTACAGGCTAGGCACGTGGTATGGCAGGAGTTGGTGAGCAGGCGGCGGCTATTGGTCACAGTGCTGTGGCGTGTTGTCTGCCATGCTGCTGTCAGTGGGCTGTCGTATCGTTGGTCAGATCTTTTGTCCATACCTCGTCAGGTATCACACAAAAGATCCTCCATTATTATACGGACTGGCTCATTTAGGCGGGAGTTTTCCCCCTCCCGCCTTTATGCGGGAATGTTCCCGGCTTTGCTCATTCCTTCTTCAGGTGACTACTGAATTATTACGAGTTTGAGCCTTATGCGTGTAGCCATGCTGCGCGGGTGGCCAGTCCCTAATGGCGGGTATCCACACCTGCGGGAACAGGCGGATACTTGGAAACCATAGGGAGGCATTTCCTGCGGGACCAGCTTGCGTACCGCATGTGAGGTCGTCACAACTCTGAGCGTGGTGGGTCCTGCGGGTTTGGTAGGTCGCGGCGCAGACGTCCCTATGGTGAAGTCTGCGGGTTCAACTGCGCAGACGTCCGTTTAAGGAGTCTTGCGTGTTCAACTGCGCAGACGTCTCCTTTTAAGGGAGTCTTGCGGGTCCTAACCACCTCTGCTGGGACCTACCTCTTCAAGTCCCCCCAGACCAATGTTCTTCTCATGAATGTTTAATGTTTAATAAAGTGAGGTGAACTTTTGGACTTAAGCAAGGGGTTTTTGAAAAGGGTTTAGTTTTATGGGTTTTCCGCGGGAAGTCTTACCCACGGGTTTCCCAATGTCACGCAGAATTTCCCAATGTTCTGCTTGATCTCTGGGATGATGCGGATAGGTCTGTAACCTCCCCGCAAGTCAGGAGCGTTTAGAACCTTTTGTGTAGATTCTCCATGAGGTCTTGGTGGTTTTGAACATAGTGATCAATCATGTTATAACCACCAATTCCATCCTGAAGTTTCAAACAATCTAGTTCTTGACGTTCCCGCTATGCGGGGATGTTAATCCCGTTTCTGCAAGCATGGCCCAGAAGATCCTTCTTGGTTTCAATTCCCATGGAGTGCTCGGTATGCGAAGGGTTTTGCCTTGACGCTGTACCCGCACTTCGTCTTATTAGTTACTTTACTCCCAAGGTATCCCTGGCGTTAAATCCCTGCAGGGCTAGGTGCGTGAAGAGTTTTGCCTTAACACTGTACCCGCACCTGACTTATGGTTGCCTAGGTGTTCCTGGCGTTTAATCCCCTGCGGGCGCTAGGTATGTGAAGGGTTTTGCCTTAACACTGTACCCGCGCCCGACTTACAATTGGGTGCCGAGGTATGACTTTTTACGGGTGTTAGGTATGTGGAGGGTTTTGCCTTAACACTGTACCTGTGCCCGTTTTGTAGTTGGGTGGAATGCCAATATTTTCTCGGCTTCACTTCCCTGTGGGTGCTAGGTATGTGAAGGGTTTTGCCTTAACACTGTACCCGCACCCGGCTTTATAGTCGGGTTTTTTCCGGTTTCCGTTCCCTGCGGGTGCTAGGTATGTGAAGGGTTTTGCCTTAACACAGTACCCGCACCCGGCTTCATAATTGGGTTTTTCCGGTTTCCGTTCCCTGCGGGTGCTAGGTATGTGAAGGGTTTTGCCTTAACACTGTACCCGCACCCGACTTCATAGTTGGGTTTTTCCGGTTTCCGTGCCCTGCGGGTGCTAGGTATGTGAAGGGTTTTGCCTTTACACTATACCCGCACCCGGCTTCATAGTTGGGTTTTCTTGGCTTCTGTTCCCTGCGGGTGCTAGGTTTGTGAAGGGTTTTGCCTTAACACTGTACCCGCAGCCGACTTACGGTCAACTGGATAGCCGGGGTAAGGGGTTTTTCCCGCTTACTTTTCGAATCTTTTTGAATCTTTGAAATTTGAATTGGTGAAAGGATAAGAACAGTCGTCGTGTGACGGTTTCTTCTGACTGTGTCAGGACGTGCTGGAAGTTATGGCGACGTGACATTATATGGTCATTTCAGACGCTTTTTACGGCGCGTGGGCGCGATTTTTCGGGCGCGTGGCCGCAAGATTAATGGCACTCGTCCTTTCAACAGCTGTTGCCAGCTTGCCTGGTGCTACATGTCACGGTTTCATTGCACCTTCAATTTCTCTCTCCTCCGCATTAAATTCATCGCATTAATTGCGATCACTATATAAAGGGGAAGAGGGTCCTTTGTAATTCACACCTTCACTTCTTCTCTTCATCTCTAAGGCGATTTCTGGTGAATACTCCCTTATTTAGTTGAGCATTCCTCCGAAATCGTTTCTTCTTCCTCTGCAATATGTCTTCCCATGATGCTGAAGCTGTAGCCGACGATAGGAGTACTGCTGGCGAGTGCCAGTGTGCTCTACCTGTCGATCTGTACCAGTACGTCGTCAGGAAATTCATGCTTGAGTCTCTTGAGCCTGAGTTTCCTGAACCCCAGCAGACTGTGTACGATGCCCCCAGGGGCAAGATCGGGGTATATGCTGCATTCTTTGTTTATGGGAACCTTAGGTTCCCATTGACAAAGTTTGTGTACCGTGTCCTGGAGAGGCACGGTGTGCACCTGACCGAGGTGCATCCGATAGCGATTGCCAAGATTCGGCACTTCGAGTGGGTGTGCCGAATTCTGGGCATTGAGCCCTATGTGGACCGCCTGATGACCTTCTATACTTGGAGGTGCATCCAGGGGTGGTACACCCTGACAACCCGGATCAAGGGTTTGAAGATTTGCGCGACCGAGCGCAGTCTCCGATCGTGGAAGCGGGAGTTCTTCTACATTTCTGCCCGCGCCATCCCCATTGCCATGAAGTTTAAGAAGGGGCAAGCGCTTCCGAGCCTTCACGCTTCCAACTACCAGGAGGCGGAATGGTTCGCGAAGATATCTCGGATCCAATCTCCGGTTTACCGGTTTTGCGGAGTCCGGGATGGTGATGCTGGGGATGAGCCGGGTATGGAAGGAGGCGTCTCGGTTTCCCATCCTTCTCGAATACGGTTTGAACTCTATTCCTTATGGTATGTCTTATCTTTCTTGCTGATATGAGTTTGTCTTCTAACTGTTTCTTTTCTTTCAGAGGGGAACGATTTGGAGTCGCTCCTGTACCCACGGGAAGCTGACGGTCCCGTGCGGGTGGGTACTCGTGCTCTAGACGAGAACGAGTTGCCCATCTTGGAACAAACGGCGGATCGGTTTGTGGAGGTCTATCCGCTGGGCCACGAGATCCTGAGCCACCGGCGGCCAGGTAAGGCGTTATTCTATCCTCCACCCCTCAATGCTGTACCCGCTGCTGGAATTCCTGACATCCTGTCTTCTTCTGAGGAATCCGCAGATGGTCCTCCGTTGGTGCGGAAGAAGAGGGCTGCCGGCGGGAAAGGGAAGGAGAAGGTGGCCTCCACAGCTGATCCGGTGCTCCTATCTGACACCGAGTCAGATAGTGAAGAGGTGGCGGGGAACCCCGGTGGTGAGAAGACCACTGCTCCGGAGGCTACGACTGTTACCTCCGGAGAACCAACGACGACGACGGTGACCGGCATCAAGAGACCGGCTCCATCGGGCTCGTCCCCGCCCGTCCGTACGTTCAGGCTCAAGAAAACCCGTAAGTACAAACATCCTTATCTTTGTAGATTTATCACTATATAAATTTATTGAAACACTTATCTTCTTGTGTAGGCGTGGATGTTGACGCATTCCAGGGTGGAGCGCAGAGGAGTACCCCTCCGCCGATGACGGTAGGCTCGGTCAGCCTACCTGAGGCGACGACCCAGGCGCCTGCGCCTGCTTCCGCTGGATCAGTTGCTCACTCCCTTGAGCCTACTGTTCCAGCTGAGATGGCGTCACCGCCGGTGGTAAGTGCGATTTTTACAGCATCTTTCACCGAGCCGGCGGTTACGATTGCTGCGGATTCTGCGGCGGCGACCGCGGCGGCGACCACGGCGGCCGCTACTATGCCTCCGCCACCGGCAACGACGGCCGGCCCATCAGGTACGCGCGGGGCTTCTCGCCAATCTTTGTCACCTTCCCATCTGCCCGACCTTTTGGATGGATTTCCCTTAGGTTCAGGCGATGGGTTTGGTGGCTATCGGCCTGTGATCGACCCTACAGGTGCGTAGGGTTCTTTTGGCCTTTCTTATATATCTCTTCATCTTTTTCCTAACTGCTTTGTTTCTTTTGCAGTGTCGGATTCCAATGAAGTGTATGTTCCGCGATGGAACATCCGCCGAGGAACAACCCTTCGTACCCCTGTGGAGTGCGTGGAATGGGCTCGCCACGCTGCTCCCCATGGTGCGTTGGGGGAAGCCATGGCTAGCTACCAGGAGGGTAGGCTAACCAATGAGCTTCGGGTTCTCCAGGCCCGGATGCAGCCGCGCGTCGAGCTGCTTTGTCGTGAAAACGACAAGTTGAAAGCAGCTCGCGCCAAGGAAGTATCTCAAGCGCGGGCTCTTCGGGAGGAGAACCAACAGTTGGCCGCAGCTGCTGCGGAGAAGGAGAAGGCCTTCAAGGCCCTCGAGGTTGAGGTTCAAGCGCGACTCGAGGCCCGCTCCAAGGCTGCCCAAGCTGTTAATGAACAGCTTCGGCTGGCTAAGGAGACTGCGAGGAACGCAACCGAGAGGGTCACCAAGGCTGAAGCCGTTGCTGAGCCTTTACGCGTGGAGAACGAGGAGCTCAAGGCCAAATTAGAGGCTCTCCAACGTGCTCATGATGCCTTGGCGATGGAAGATGCCAAGAAGCTCCAAGAGATCCTGGACCAGAGGGACGTGCTTGACCACACCGAGCGGAAGCTTAAGGGCGTTGAAGAGGCTGCTGCAAAGGAAGTGCTACTTGCCAACCTTAACAAAAGCGAAGCCGAACGCGCCCGCACCCAAGCTCAAGCCGCCATCCAAGAAGCTCTGGTTGCCAAGGAATGGCTTCTTCGAGAAGCGTTGTCTCAGGTATGTTTAGCTGTACGTCTTCACGCTTTCCTTTGTACATAGAAAAGGTGTTTGACACTTGTATTTTCTTTGTAGGTTGTGCATCGGGTCTTCTCAGAGACTACTTACGATGATGCCATGAGCGCAGCCCTCAACGCTTCTTATGAGGATGGGGAAAAGGCCGGCTTCCTGCTTGGTCTAGGGTTCGTTGAGAAAGGCGTCCCGCCTTCCAACTTCCCTTTGTTCGATGTGGACACCGAAGCTGCATATGACCAAGCGGTGAACCAATATGCCGCCTTCCCGCATTCGGTGGTAGAGAAGGTGAAGGAAGTCGCTGCTGCTGATGATGGACTTGCTATCCTCAAGGCTTTCCTTGAACCGCCACGCTCTACTGATGGGGCGGGTCCAAGTGGAAGTGGTCATGAAGCTTGATTCTGAAGATCCCTTCCCGCTGCTAGGATAGACTAGATTTTGTTTTGTAGGCGGGTAGTTACCCGGCCATTCTTGTAATATATCTTTTGTGAAATACAAATCTTTTTGTGGATAAGACTGTTGTTTCCTTTGGGTTCATTGCTTTATAAACCTTATATGACTTGCATACTTAGTTTAAATTAGCGATTTCCCAAGTGTTTAGAATAAGTTAACCTTGAATGTGGTTGACAGTAGGTTGAAGTTTTGCTTCCCCCTTTGTGAGTGTGCGGATAGGACCGGCACTTGCACTTGGTAGGATGGCTAAACTCTTCCCCTTTAACTGTCCTGCGTGAAGGTCTTGTCATTTTCTGGGTTTATGCGGGTTTTGCCGCCTTCCCCACGCAACGATTCTTCACTTGATGCGGTGAATACCGGCATTAGTGTTCGACTCGACCGTTCAACGCGTGGTTGTTAATAGGTTAGTGTTCAGCTTCCTCTACCAGGATTCATGCGGATATACCGGCACTTTCACATAGTGGGATGGCTGAACCTTTCCTCTTTAACTGACCTGCGTGAAGGTTCTGTCGTTTTTTGGGTTTATGCGGGTTTTGTCCTTTCCCCACGCAATGACTCTTCTTGATGCGATGACTACCGGCATTAGTGTTCGAATCGACCGTTCAACGCGTGGTTGTTAATAGGTTAGTGTTCAGCTTCCTCTACCAGGATTCATGCGGATATACCGGCACTTTCACATAGTGGGATGGCTGAACCTTTCCCCTTTAACTGACCTGCGTGAAGGTTTGATGCTTTTGGGTTTGTGCGGGTTTTGCCGCCTTCCCTGCGCAACGATTCTTCACTTGATGCGGCGGATACCGGCATCTCCATGTGCAAAGTTCATAAAATATAAATGTAAAATCATCAGCTTCAATTTGAAGGAGAATCGTTTCCATTAGAAGTGGCTCTAGGCCTTTTCTTTACAAATTTGGAATTGATCTACATACAAACTGTGTAATTGAGCTCCCATTAGGCGTGGCTTGGATGGGAGCACCATCGAGCCGACATGTATCTTGTTCGGGATCTCGTTGTTTACGCAGTATGTAGTCTCCGTTGAAGCTGCGATTTTTATTCGTGCGTTTCCCCAGCTGGGGTTCACGCATCAGCCTGCTCGACGCTCACTTCGCCACAAGGTGCGCGAGTGTCCCATCCTTGACAAATGCTTCGACCAAGTCCTTTACGTCTAAGCATTCTTCAGTGTTGTGGCCTTTGGTTTTGTGAAAATCACAATACTTTCTCCGATCAGCGTTGTGGCGATGCCGGATAAACGGAGCCTTTGGCCACGGGAGCTCCTCCGTGGCGAATATCTCGGTCACACTCTTTGTGAGTGGCGTCCACCTGGAGTTCTTCTCCGGTTTCACGTTATCTCTTCCGCCCAACCGATGTTGGAAACCGGACGGGGTGTCAAAGTTTACCCTTGACTGCCAAATGCCCAGCTTCCGCTTTTTGTTTAATCGGGCGGTAAGGACGTTGTTTTCCCTCGTCTTCTGGGTGTAGAGGTTCGTGCTCTGTGGAAGATCTCTACCCAGTTGCCTCTCGGTTTCCGCAAAGCGTTTAGCTGCGGTCATGATGGCATCCCATGTGGATGGCATGCCATCTTTGCCCGTCAGGGTGCGGATGAGTTCCGGGTCGTTTGCGCCCTGGATGAAAGCGGCGCGAACGAGATCTTCGCTAACGTTGCCCAGGCTTAGCTTCTTCGAGTTGAAGCGAGTGATGAAGTCAGGCAAAGATTCTTCCTCCTCTCGGACGCACTTGAGGATTGTCCACTGCTCCTCAGTGTACTTTCTTTGCTGACTAAAGTGTTGGCTGAACTTCTGTTGGAAGTCTGCCCAATCGTAGATGTGGTGGACCGGCAGACGGTCGAACCACGCTCTAGCTGCCCCGACCAGCGTCATTTGGAACATATAACACCACGTGGGTTCCGTCCAGTTACTGACGGTCACCCCCGCGATGAATCTGTTCAAGTGATCGTCAGGGTCAGAAATACCATCGTACGTGCCTATGTTGGACATTTGTTTGGCACTTCTTGGGGCGATTGCTTCCGCAATGTCCCTTGCGAATTTGGACGTTCCCGCCCTTGCCGCAGTTGGCGTGAATGTTTTGGAGAAGTCCCGTGGGCTGTTGCCCACGTTTATTGGACTGAATGCTTCTCCAAAACGCCTTCTCGGTTGGGAATCCGTTTCTTTACGCTTCCCTTTCGCCCTATGACGAGGGTTCGCGTCTTCCTCGGATTCCTCCGAATCATCGTCGTATTCGAATTCTTCCACTTGTTGGAGTGAACGTAAACGTTCATCCAACTCAGCTTGGAACTCTTTTTGACGTGCTTCGGCCCACGCTTTAACCTCATCGAGTGTTTGGCAGGGGAGCCTCGTCTGTTGATTTTCTAACTGGGTATCGGTGAATCCCAGTGTCTGATTATTTACTTCACTTGCCCCAACTTGGGTAGCTGGGGTAGTGTTCGTAAAGTTTGTGTACTCGGTATTCCCCCTTATAGCTGGGGTCATAATTACCGGAGTCTCTTGGTTACTCGGTTTTGGTACCGGAGTATCCTTAACCATCTTTCCAGAAATTTTGAAAAAACTGGAGAAAAATAAAGTTCTAGCTTTATGCACGGATGGCGCCAATGAAGAAACACCAGTCGAACCCCGACAGATTACGAGTAACCTGAGGGTTAGATAGACGTTTCCCACGAGGGGTTAATTCCGGCAAGATGGTTCTTCCGATAACCTGCAAAACAGACACCGTGAGCTCGTCACTAAGAAAGGGGGGGTTCCTCCTTGTGACCACCCTCCGGCGTGAGAATCAGTCTATATTACTCTTTGAATATAAAAGTATATTATTAATACTAGAGCAGTTATCAGGTAAATTATACAAGATATTAGATGATGAAATGATAATACCATTTGATGTCTTTTATAGCCGAAGGTGGGTTTCCAAGGAGGTTTAGCCGGCCTACTACTCTGCCAACTGTGGCCTACACACGTGCTCTGCTGGTAATTGGTGGATAGGCAGCGGCTGACAGTGACCAGGCGTGCTGTTCACTTTTCCTTTTCCACCAACTACAGGCTAGGCACGTGGTATGGCAGGAGTTGGTGAGCAGGCGGCGGCTATTGGTCACAGTGCTGTGGCGTGTTGTCTGCCATGCTGCTGTCAGTGGGCTGTCGTATCGTTGGTCAGATCTTTTGTCCATACCTCGTCAGGTATCACACAAAAGATCCTCCATTATTATACGGACTGGCTCATTTAGGCGGGAGTTTTCCCCCTCCCGCCTTTATGCGGGAATGTTCCCGGCTTTGCTCATTCCTTCTTCAGGTGACTACTGAATTATTACGAGTTTGAGCCTTATGCGTGTAGCCATGCTGCGCGGGTGGCCAGTCCCTAATGGCGGGTATCCACACCTGCGGGAACAGGCGGATACTTGGAAACTATAGGGAGGCATTTCCTGCGGGACCAGCTTGCGTACCGCATGTGAGGTCGTCACAACTCTGAGCGTGGTGGGTCCTGCGGGTTTGGTAGGTCGCGGCGCAGACGTCCCTATGGTGAAGTCTGCGGGTTCAACTGCGCAGACGTCCGTTTAAGGAGTCTTGCGTGTTCAACTGCGCAGACGTCTCCTTTTAAGGGAGTCTTGCGGGTCCTAACCACCTCTGCTGGGACCTACCTCTTCACTTGGTCTAACCTTCGTTCTGAGGTAACACGCTTCATAGCCAATTGTCTCGTTTGTCAACAAACCAAGGCTTCTAATCATAAGCCCTATGGTCTTCTACAACCTCTTCCAATTCCAAATCAAGTCTAGGAAGAAATTTCAATGGATTTCATTACACATTTACCGCCATCTCATGGCAAAACGGCTATTTGGGTCATCATGGACAGGCTTACGAAATTTGCTCATTTCATCGCTTTACCAACAAAGTACACGGCTGCCCAATTAGCATCCATTTTTATGGAACACATTTATAAGCTTCACGGGTTGCCAAAGTCAATCTTATCGGACCGTGATCCGCTCTTTCTCAGTAATTTTTGGAAAGAATTGTTTCAAACATTGGGTACTAAGTTATTGCATTCTACCGCCTACCATCCTCAAACGGATGGGCAAACCGAGGTGGTTAATCGAACCCTCGAAAGTTATCTCCGCTGTTTTACTTGTGATGAGCCCCACCGATGGACCCGCTATTTGTATCTTGCTGAATTCTGGTACAATACGAGCTATTATAGTGCCACCATCGACATGACTCCCTTTCAAGCATTATACGGCCGCCTTCCGCCTACAGTTGCTCCCACGCCACCAGTTGAATCGGGTTCCACCTCACTCGCCACCACTCTCGAAAACCGTCAGTCGATTATCACAATGCTTAAAACCACTTTACATCGTACCCGTTAGCGGATGACTAATCAGGCCAACAAGCACCGCTTGGATATGGAGTTTTCTATCGGTGATTTAGTCTTGTTGTGACTCCGGGACCACCGACAGATTTCTGTGGCTAGCCGGTCTTTTGCTAAGTTAAGCCGTCGATTTTATGGACCTTTTAAAGTCATTGCTCGTATTGGTAAGGTCGCCTATCGTTTGGAGTTACCGGTCGGCTCTCGTATACATCCGGTTTTTCATGTTTACCTGTTGCGACCTTGCAAGGGTAATTGGGCTGCGAATTTTGCACCCCTGCCACCTTCCTTGCTTGACTCTACTTTTACTGGCCTTGAGGACAAGCCCAATTTTGAAGGGGAGGATATTGTTGCGACCGAAACTCGGGAAACAGGCCCGTTTGCAGCCGAACAGCCCCCGTTTGCAGCCGAACAACCCGCGCCTAACCGGTCTGCGAGAATAATTAAAAAGCCAGCTCGTTATATTCAAGATTGAAGATAAGGATGGAATCTTTGGAGAATTATCATATCTTTTAATTATCTTTAAACTTAGATTTTGAGTTTGATTATGATTGTTTGTTTTATCTTTATCGTCTTCTGTTTCTTTTATATATATTGTTCAAACTTTTAGTATTAATCAAGAATTATTATTTGGTTTCTTCATCCTCCTTCTATTTTTCTTGGGAGATTTACGGTTATCTCGAAGAACCGTGACAGTTAGCGTATTCATGTTGTTGGTGTCATTATTATTGGTGTTGTTGATTGTCGAAATTGCGATTGTGTTGATGTTGGGACATTCAATCACGTCAATCATACAGTCAAATGTGAGAAACCTTGTTAAGGTTTGAGCACATAATCAGATTACTCATACAGTCAAATGTGAGAAACCTTGTTAATGTTTGAGCACATAATCAAATTGCATGCAGTTAAATGTGAGAAACCATGTTAAGGTTTGATCGCATATTCATGTAATCATGTTTGCCTGAATTTACACTAGACATATGAATTGCAAATTTATTCTTTTTATACTACTATACATAATATACATAACTTACTCTATGTATATTCACCAGTTACTCATAGTTGACACGTTATTCTATACACGATGCAAGTCACCAAGTTAAATTCTATCAAAAAGCTTTGTCATCTAAGGATCACATATGGACCCTTAAACAAATAAATAGCAAAAAATGTTATCCTTCACCATATTTATTTGAAAATATTTGATTTATGTGTGACATGTTTGCATATGAATAAATAGTGATATCGCAACTTTTAATAATATTATGTGTTATGAGTAATCGCTACGTCCCCGTGTATAATCCGTCATTGGTCGGGGTATGACAAAAAGCCACTGATGCATACGCCATTGAGTTGGCTTCGACTTAAAATCTGTCTATTTTTATGTTTGTGATTGTTTGGCTTTCAACCAACCGTCTCTACAACTTTTATCAAAAAACGAGCTTGATAATAAGATCTGTGGAATTATCAATCTATTTCAAGATAACAAATTCTCTCGAGCCATTCATGTCTAACACAAACTAGTAAAAACTCAGCTCAAAAACTTCAAGGGCATGTCTGCCTATTATCAAGAACTAGAAGTTTTCTCTTATAAGTTTGCAACTTTCAATGCTTCCGTTACAAATCAAAACTTGGTCCTACAGCTGATAGTAGGTTTGAATGACCACTACGAGAATCCATCATGCCCTTACCTATGCACATAACTAATTACTATGCACAACAAACTTAATATTTGTGTGAGCTCACATTATACAACTAAGTATACACACGCAAACTTGATAAACTTAAGTATATAAATTTAGGTGCTTAGGTTGAAACAGTTGTTGATTTTCAACTTGGTATTATCTTAATTATCTTGTGAACCGATCTTACCCGTACTTAAAATAAATAAATAAATATATATATATATATGTATGGGAGGGATATTTTGAGAACCATGTTGAGTTGTAAGAACTTAAGAACTCCATTCTAGGCCACACATTTAATTAAATGGATTGGAATATGTGGTTGAGATTAAATCTGGCAAAAAAGTCAAAGTATGAGAGAGAATAAAGTTGTAAGTGGTTACACTAACTTTTACGTCCGTTACACATGTGTAAAAAGTCGACTCGATGCGTAAAAAATTCTGTAATTTTTTTACGTGTATCTAACCTACATATATTACGCATGTGTAAAAAAATTCAAAAAAAAAAATCGTTACACTGAGTTCTTTCGAGATCTTAAAACTCAAAGAGGTTCTCATTTGAAATCTCCCATATATATATATATATATATATATATATATATATATATATATATATAGGGTTATGTTAGAATAAAAACCCACTTGAGTTGTGAAAACTCTCAAAACTCATTCTCAACCACATGTTTTTAATTAAAGATTAAATCTTGTGGTCCACAATTAAAGTTAATAAAAAATGTAAAAGTTTGTTTGCATTTTCTCTCTCCTGAAAACATATATAAAAATTACTAAAAAAATGTAAAAAAATAGCAAAATATTTTTTTTTATGTTTTCGATGTTTTGTATTATATGTAACAGCATATATTACATGTAACAAAAAAAACGATGTTACATAGGGTTTTCACGGGTTTTCTCAACTCAAGAGGGTTTTCAAACTATACTTCTCCTATATATATATATATATATATGATGGATCTTGCGAGAAGTCAAGTTACAGTGAGAAGTGCGAGAAGTCAATCTGGGCCACTTATCTAATTTTCAATCTTCCATCATTAAAAATATATGAAAAGAGTATTTAATGTAATATAAATGTATTCTCTCTCTAATTAATATATATAATTAAACCACATGAGTTATATTTCTCACTAATATATTAATCTAATCACAATAATTAAAAGATTTAAAAACCAATAAATCTATAATACAATAAATTTATCTTTTTTACCCTATCTCTTAAGCTCACCCTACACAACTATAATTTTTTCCTACGCCTTTTCAAAATTTTCATACATACCTTTAATTTTTTCATAGACGTCTTAATTATTTTACTACACATTTTCAATTTCTTCGTACCTATGCTTTTCGTCCTACACATCTTCAATTGTTTCCTATGCATATTCAATTTCTTCCTACACATCATTAATTTTCTCATACGCATTTGTAATTTTTTTCCTACACACATTTTATTTTCCCATACAAAACATATTTTTCTCCTATACAAACTACATTATCTTCAATTGTTTCCTACGCATATTCAATTTATTCCTATACAACATTAATTTTCTCATACACATCTTAATTTTTTTCCTACACATATTTAATTTTCTCATACACAACATATTTTTTTCCTACACATCTACATTCGTCGTACACTTTTTTTTCGTCCTACACATCTTCATTTTTTCCTACGCATATTTAATTTTTTTCTACACATCTTCAAATTTTTCTACACATCTTTAATTTTCTCATACACGTCTTATTTTTTTCCTACACATTTTCAATTTCTTCGTACACATTTTTTCCGTCTTACAAATATTCAATTTATTATTTTTTTTTCAAAAGAGTAATCAATGATAAAGATACTATTTTGCTTAAATCTTATAAATTCAAAGTTGTTTATTGGTGAAAAAAGAATAAAATTAGATCTTACACTAACATATAATGAAATAAATAAATTGTAACTTACAAATAATAACTTTTGGATATTTATGCTTTGAGCTTTTATTTAGGGATAGATGAAATAAATTAAATAATTAATTATTTTATTCTACCTAAACTAAACTTTTCATATTTATTTTAATGTCTTTCAAATTTTATTAATTACAATAAATACAATAATGTTTCAACCATTGATTAATAATCTAATGGTTGAGATCACTTCTTGCACTTCTCGCTATAAGAATCACTTCTGAGAAATGAAACTAATCCTTAGGATAAGGATTTTAAGAGAACCATTTGGAAATTGAGAACTGTGAGAACCATTTTGGTCCACATGTTTAAAGTTCAGGAGTTGTAAATATGAAAAACTGGGAGGGGCTATTTTGAAAGACTCAATTCCATCTAACAAACCTGTAAACCACCAATTTGGTTCATATCGAAGATTCAATTCCAATTCCATCCCCCTATATACAAAACCAATGAACAAAACAGCCACCAGTCTCCATCGCACCTTTGAGTTAAGTGATACGAACGAACCGTCGCATATCCACCACGTTTTCCGTCACACCTCCAGTCTCCCGTCGCACCATCGCAGTTGAGTTAGGGCTATCTTCTCCGTCGCACTTTTCAGTTAGGGTTTCGTTGCAGGTTAGTCTCGTCTTCAGTCATTGATTTTGTGAAATTAAGATGTTGTGGTTATTGACTGTTGATTTTGATTTTGATTTTGATTTTGATGATTACATAAGTTTTTAGGGTTTTGTTAGCTAGTTAGTCTCGTTTTCAATCATTGTTTTCGTTGCTAATTTAGGGTTAATTATGACTCTCAGATTGCATAAAGTTTGAGTAAGATTTTAGACAATATACTGATTTGAAAAAATATTGAACACATAGGTTTTTAAATTTGAATAATAATTAGTTCAGTGAATTGTGTACGCGATGCTAACTTCTTGCAAGAACCGTCTCTAAACACCATTAATAGAAACACAGTTAAATGAGATATAAAAGAGAGTGATGGGATTTGAGTTTTCAATTCTTTTCATTTCAAAATCAATTTGTTAGTTATGTTCATATAGCAACAATACAAATCATAGGCATACATGTTCTTCATTTTATCATTGTTTGTCTGATTATAATTCCAACAATCATCTTTGTGACACATAATGGTATGAGTTAAGGAAGCTTTGCCTAAATCTTCTAATCGTTCTATTCTTTCGACGCAAACATGAGCATCTAATTCATAATTGTTTCCTTAAGTTTGTATACATAATTATGATTATACATATATGTATAATATGATTATACATATATGCATAATTACAGTAAAAACCTTGTGGTAACATGTTTTAAGCTGGGTGGTACATATATGTATAGTCACTGTATGCTCATTTCTTCGTCTCTATACATAGCCTTTAAATTATGATTTTACATATATGTATAATATGATTATACATATATGTATAATTAGCGTAAAAACCTTGTGGTTACATGTTTTAAGCGGGGGTGGTACATATATGTATAGTCACTGTATGCTCATCTCTTCGTCTCTATACATAGCCTTTTAATTATGATTATACATATATATATAATTAGCGTAAAAACCTTGCGGTTACATGTTTTTTAAGTGGGGTGGTACATATATGTATAGTCACTGTATGCTCATCTCTTCGTCTCTTCACATAGCCTTTTAATTATGACTATACATATATGTATAATATGATTATACATATATGTATAATTAGCGTAAAAACCTTGTGGTTACATGTTTTAAGCGGGGTGGTACATATATGTATAGTCACTGTATGCTCATCTCTTCGTCTCTATACATAGCCTTTTAATTATGATTATACATATATGTATAATTAGCGTAAAAACCTTGTGGTTACATGTTTTAAGCGGGGTGGTACATATATGTAAAGTCACTGTATGCTCATCTCTTCGTCTCTATACATAGCCTTTTAATTATGATTATGCATATATGTATAATATGATTATACATATATGTATAATTAGCTTAAAAACCTTGTGGTTACATGTTTTAAGTGGGGTGGTACATATATGTATAGTTACTGTATGCTCATCTCTTCGTCTCTATACTGTATTTACTTGTTTTGTATTACTTATGAACACTTAATGAGTTAATATGTTAAGTTAAATGTATGTATAATATCTGGGTTTAATATGAAATTTTCAGGTTGCCTGCATACGAAAGTATTTACGGGACTCAGTGTATGCACTCAGGAAGATATATGTGGTTGCCATATGGTTATCTAAATCAAATATCCATCGTAGTAGAGTTTTTAAGGAAGCATATGAATTTCAAGAGAGTAGAAGAAATAGTTGTTTAAGAAAATGAGACTTTGAGTTCTAGACTTATATTACTAAGGAACTGTTTATCTTTGCGTTTTGACTTTTTATTATCCAAATGGAACGATTGACCAATAAATGTTGATTGTGAATGCTTGTTATCAATCTTTTTTGTACACTTATATGCATCATGTTGGTATTAAACTGTTACCAAATGTACAGTTAGCTAAATATACATATATGTATAGTATACTAAATATACGTATATGTATAATTCATAGTGGGTTTGCATGTTCAATAACTAACAAACAAAATACATCTAATCTATCATACCGTATGTGTTACGTTTTTTTTACCAATGCGTATGTATCCCATACACAAGTAGCAGTATGATCTAACAAATAATAATTAAAACAAATAATCCATTTAATTTGAAAAAAAAAATTACATGTATGCATAATCTGTAAAGTATACATATACGTATAATGCATATCTTATACATATATGTTTAATATCATTTAAAATCAGAAAATAATATTTCTAATCAAAACATACACTTCTCTTCTCCTTGCTCTATTTATTTTTTCCACAGCCTTTATTCTATACAATACATGTTAGCCATAACATGAACGCTAGTTAGAAGAACATCTCTACGCCATCCTCGATGAATTACTTCACACGAACCTTCTATATGTTGTGATGTCTAAACAGTGTACACGCAAAACGCAAGCTAGCAAAGATACCCAATGTGTGTGAATTTCATACGCAGATAAAGTAAAGAGTAGCCTGCAAATACAAAAATAAATGTATCACTAATGCGAAGCCAAATTATCAAATATATTCCATCCATTTCCTCTCAAGTTACAATTTAACACAAAAGAAATCTATACTGCTAGCATTAATGTTACACAGTTAACAAAGTGATTATACATATATGTACAATTAAATAATGAACACATATATATGTACAATTAAGCAATGGTTATATATATATGTGTGTGTGTGTGTGTAATATTACTGTACATATATGTATAATCTATGTAAATACATTGTACATACATGTTTTAAGTTGTAATGCTACATATATGAATAAGTAGTATGAATTAAACAGATGTATATCATTGCATGTGTAGCATTAAAAATATGCATATATCTACAAATGTAATATTATTATACATATATGTATGTTAAACATATACATAAATACCTTCCACATACATACTTAAGTAGTAATGATACAAACATGAATAATTAGTGTATTTTCATCTTTGTTCTTAGGTTTTCTGAGGTGTATTGAATTAAGCATATACGTGTGATTAGTGCATGCATTTCTTTAAAATATACATATATCTGTTATTATACATATATGTATAATCAGTGTATGCCCATACATATATATACAATATTATTATACATCAAAATTTTCAAAGATGGTCAAAATGTGGACAGGAAATGAAATTTCACATAAAACTAAACAACCAAATTTAACTATGAACCTCTCGAATTCAACCTAAAATCATTTTTAAGCATTCAGTTCTCGTTGTTATATTTCTTATTTAGGTGTTAGCAGAAGTAATGCTGACCGAAATTTAACCCAAATGAAACTGAAAATGTTGCATAAGGTTGGTGTTCAGGTCTCGTGTATATGCACTCATGGGTTCAAGTTGGTTCTGAGGCCTGGACAGATAAAAACCGAAAACAAAGACACCCAAAATTAAATCAAGATTTTTTTTAAACTCATACAGACATTTGGCCGAGCATCTGGTGTGCATGTATTTACGACAATGAGAAAAGGTTAAATTTGTTCAATTCAATCCCATAATCAGACAACATTCAATAAACATCGATTAGGATACAAATTAAGCATGTGTACAATATCAAATTAATGTTAGGAAAACTAATTAGAGAACTAGGGCTAGGTATGCCTTGAATCTGGTAGTTTCGGTAATTGCAAATTACATGATTAACTTCAAATAAAATTTGTAACCTAAGTTCAACAGATTGAATGAACAAACCTTAACAACTCCAGTTTGAAGGCTCGATTGTTCTCTGAATCAGATTTTAAGCTCCAATCGTCCTCTCTCGAATTTTAAGCTCCGAACATTCAAGAAATAGGATGCGTGATGATTGTTGTCTGATCTTTCTCTGACTCTGATTTAAAATCACATAGTTCTCTAAATTGATTTGATGTTCTGGTCATTTTCTAAATCGGAATTGAAGATGAGGAGATACTCCACGTTCCCAGTATATTTTGATGTGTAAATTCCTTTTCCACCCTTTTAATAGAATTTTAAAACTCCAATTTAAAAAAATAAATTAGAGGCTAAGAATGGTTATCAAAGTTCTTAATTTCAAAATGGTTCTCACATGATCCAAATCATCTATATATATATATATATATATATATATATATATATATATATAAAATATAGGCTTATGGTGCTAAATTTCCAACACAAAAGTATATGTGTAGTGTTCGTTTTAGAAATGAGTATTATTATTAATTTTTATTTAGAACAGCTGGCTATCCGACCAAGACGTATGTATTATTAGAAAATACGATGTATATTAAGTGTTTCTACAAGTTGCAATAGTTTTCATATTTTTGTTTGATTTAGGCGTCCAACTTTGTTTCTTCTTTAATTTCCTACGTAGCGGGTTTGGTAGAGAGTTGGTAATTTTAAAATTTGCTTTCCTTTTGCCTTTTCGTTATTTTATAGCTTTTCTTAAATGCTTTAAGATGTGAACGTTTACGTTTATACATTATAACTTATATATATATTATTAAATAGTATGATGTGTATAAGTTACATTTAACTTTTCTTTCTAATTAATTAATTTTTTAAGTATGTTAGTCACCAAAATGGTAACTGATAGAAAGTTTGAATCAAAGGGAAATCGGAGGACTAACGAACACCCGTGACACAAACACCACACGAGAACTCAATAGGGCTAATCTACAAGGATACGAAATCACCACCTTAGTCCTTATAGTTTAAAGAGAATCCAAAAAAACACCAGACAAATAAGCTAATTTCGTGCTAGCAATGGAAAAAGATAAATTCTGAATTCACCATCTCTATTAACCCACTAGCATTAGCTTAAACTACACCATAAAGTGACTACTCTGGTGAACACATGCTGGTAATAAAAGTCACAAATTGAACCTTGGTGAACTTAAACATAAAAATGTTGGTAAAAATCCGAAATCGTAAATTTAAACCTTTGTTTTAACAGCGTTTGAAATTACCCTCAACACCCGAGTAAGCCTTTCCGGGACGGGATTTCAACCGTCTATACTAATTTGGCACTCCAAACCTAACTCACTTAGGAAGATTATCAAGGAGGAAACTCACTACTGTACAAAAACCCTATTGAGTCGGGTTTCAAACCTAAGATCATAAGATCTTAAACCTTAATCATCACCTCGATGCTATTGGACAAGAAGTTCAACCGGTAGATTGATGTTGATTGTACCGGTAGATGCAACTATTTGTAGATCTGTACATGTCATTAACTACTTTTTGAAGGCTTATTCCTGTTTGCCAACTTCTCATAATAGAAAAAGAACACCATTTTATAAAGGTTCTAGAATAATTGGGAAAAAAAAAGCATTTGTACTTTTCTATTGTGGTCAAAACCTCTTGATTACGCTGACACGATACTTAATGGCACGGGATCTTGATATACCATTTTGAATCTTCAAACACTACTTTTCGACTATACGGCTTGTATAGGCCCATACGAGTCATATAGACCCTGAGTTGTGTTAGTTTGTGTCGGAAATTGTCGATTTTTGTTTATGTGTGCCTCATATAGCTCTATGCGGGCCGTATAGACCTATACGGGTCATATAGGCCTATATGGTCCGTATAGACACTTTTTTATAATTAATTAAAAGTTGTAGATGATGGTTGGGATAAATGTGTTTCATAAAGTTAAATACCCTCTTATCTATTTTATTATATAAGTATTCTGAACGACAAATGTTCTCATATATTATTAACTGTCTATGTGGGTCGTATAAGGCTATATGGCTCGGAAAATCCTTTTCAAGCTATGCGTAACAGTCAATCAAAGCGTAGTATAACGTTTTTGTGCAAAATGTTTCTATAGGATCGTATAGACCTAATACGAGTCGTATAGGTTTTATGTTGTATCAGGCATGCATGATCTGTAGAAGACCGATACGTCTCGTATAGGGCTATGCGGGTCGTATATGCTGCAAAAGGCTGTTTTTGTGTCCCCTCCTTACACTTGTCTATCATGCATGATATATACAACTCATGCAGGCATATACGAGCCAAATAGACCGATACAGTCGCCATAAAAATGGTGTATAAAGAACACATCCATACTTAATCTTAATTTATGTGTTCAACGGGAATAAATTAAACGAACTGTGAGACTTTTTTAAGTATTTAGAATCTGTTTATTTATTTATTTAGTTTTGACTGGGTATATTTAATAGTTTATATGGTCAGAATTTAAATTTTCATCAATGTATCTTTTTAAGGATTTTGTACTTAGAAATATATTCAAATTGTTCATAGTTAATTTTAATAGTAGGGGTATAAAAGTTAAAAAAGTAAGCATCAAATGTATTATAATGTTAAGATTAGGTCACATTCAGCGTATGTTGTCACCTAATACATATAAAAGATGCAACTAGTTTTTATATTATTATTATTTAAACATGGGCGGCCCAGGGGTGTGTGATCCGAGCCGTCAGCCGAGACCCCTAATTTTAGGGGGTGGGGGAAGCAAAACTTTATATAGGGGCGAGTTATTGTACAATAATAGCTTATCGTACATTACGTACGTGACTTTTCAGAGCGTTAGATTACAAAACACGCAGTGACAGTTTCGTAAATAACCTAAAACTAGTTTTGTCATCAAATTCATCGATTACAAATCAAGTCTAATCCAATTTCAGAACTCTGTGCTCTATCTCACCCAATTCTAAACCCTAATCAAAGCTTAAAGTATATGTCGAAGCACGAAATGAATCTTACCTGATCCATGACGATGTTTCTACGGATTTTGAGATGAACGAACCACGTCTTGATTTTCTTCTTCAGCTGCGCCTGTGACCTGCAATGGTTTTCGGGGGAGTGGAGGTGACTGCTAAGATATCCTGAGGATTTCTTGTTCACAGACACAAAAAGGTGGTGGTGGCTCTTATTGAGCATGACCCCTTGATAAGGAGGTGGAGACCTCCTTATATAGAGTCTCATGGCCACCATCATGGTACCCTAATGGGCTTAGCCCAGTTAGGGTTACCTCCACAAAACCCCATCAGCCCAATAACATTGTATTAGTCCATGTAATGAAATAAGCCAAACATAATAGACTTAGGGTCGTAGAACCGGGTTTTAGTACCATACCCCTACAAGCCCCCCAAGTCCAGTGTTGCTCCTGGGCGCGCAAGCGTCTAGGTGGAGCGCTGGACTTTATAAGGTGTGAGGCGGTTTTTTCCCTTTTCTTTGGCCTTGTCTTTATTGTCTGAGTTTTGGGAGGTTTTCCTCATGATGGTGACAAGCTGTAAAAATAATGAAGCCTGCGCGTGAGGCGGCTTACGAGCTATAATAATAGAGCATGCGCGGGAGGCGACTTGCGAGCTATGAGAATAATAATGCCTGCGCGCGAGAGGCGACTTACGAGCTAAGAATAATAAAGCCTGCGCGCGAGAGGCGTCTTACGAGCTGAGAATGATATAGCCTGCGTGTGAGGCGCCTTACGAGCTATGAGAATAGTAAAGCTTGCGCGCGAGAGGCGTCTTATGAGCTTTGAGAATAATAATTAAGCTGGCGCGCGGGGCGACTTACGAGCTGAGAATAATAAAGCCTGCGCGCGAGGGGCGTCTTACGAGCTGTAGCATAATAAAGCCTGCGCGTGAGGCGTCTTACGAGCTAAGAATAATAAAGCCTGCGCGCGAGAGGCGTCTTATGAGCTTTGAGAATAATAATGCCTGCGCGCGAGAGGCGACTTACGAGCTAAGAATAATAAAGCCTGCGCGCGAGAGGCGTCTTACGAGCTGAGAATGATATAGCCTGTGCGTGAGGCGCCTTACGAGCTATGAGAATAGTAAAGCTTGCGCCGAGAGAGGCGTCTTATGAGCTTTGAGAATAATAATTAAGCTGGCGCGCGGGGCGACTTACGAGCTGAGAATAATAAAGCCTGCGCGCGATGGGCGTCTTACGAGCTGTAGCATAATAAAGCCTGCGCGTGAGGCGTCTTACGAGCTAAGAATAATAAAGCCTGCGCGCGAGAGGCGTCTTATGAGCTTTGAGAATAATAATGCCTGCGCGCGAGAGGCGACTTACGAGCTAAGAATAATAAAGCCTGCGCGCGAGAGGCGTCTTATGAGCTTTGAGAATAATAATTGAGCTGCGCGTGAGGCGACTTACGAGCTGTGAGTATAGAAGCTTGCGCGTGAGGCGTCTTACGGGCTGTAAGAATAATAACAGCTTGCGCGCGAGGCGTCTTATGAGCTGTGTGAATAATAAAAGCCTGCGCGTGAGGCGGCTTACGGGCTGTAAGAATAATAACAGCTTGCGCGCGAGGCGTCTTATGAGCTGTGTGAATAATAAAAGCCTGCGCGTGAGGCGACTTACGGGCTGTAAGAATAATAACAGCTTGCGCGCGAGGCGTCTTATGAGCTGTGTGAATAATAAAAGCCTGCGCGCGAGAGGCGACTTACGAGCTAAGAATAATAAAAGCCTGCGCGCGAGGGGCGTCTTACGAGCTGAGAATGATATAGCCTGCGCGTGAGGCGCCTTACGAGCTATGAGAATAGTAAAGCTTGCGCGCGAGAGGCGTCTTATGAGCTTTGAGAATAATAATTAAGCTGGCGCGCGGGGCGACTTACGAGCTGAAAATAATAAAGCCTGCGCGCGAGGGGCGTCTTACGAACTGTAGCATAATAAAGCCTGCGCGTGAGGCGTCTTACGAAGCTAAGAATAATAAAGCCTGCGCGCGAGAGGCGTCTTATGAGCTTTGAGAATAATAATGCCTGCGCGCGAGAGGCGACTTACGAGCTATAAGAATAATAACAGCTTGCGCGCGAGGCGTCTTATGAGCTGTAATAATAATGAAGCTGGCGCGTGAGGCGACTTACGAGCTATAAGAATAATAACAGCTTACGCGCGAGGCGTCTTATGAGCTGTGAGAATAATAACAGCTTGCGCGCGAGGCGTCTTATGAGCTGTAATAATAGTGGAGCTTGCGCGTGAGGCGGCTTACGAGCTACTTTATGTCCCGCGCCACGTGCAGATGTTGCATGCGCGTGCGCGTAGACTTTGGTTTTGTGTTATGCGCCACGCGCAGATGTTGCATGCGCGTGCGCGTAGACAGTGATGTGTGAGTATGTGATGCGTAAGCATGTGTAATATGCGTGAGCACATGTGGTGCATGAGCATGTGCAATATGCGTGAGCATATGTGATGCGTGAGCATATGGTATGAGGATTCCCAACCCTTAAGTTTGGCGCGTAGCCATATGGGATATTATGAGGATTCCCAACCTTGAAGTTTGGCGCGTAGCCATATGGGATATTATGAGGATTCCCATCCTTGGCGCGTAGCCATATGGGATATTATGAGGATTCCCCAACCTTGGCGCGTAGCCATATGGGATATTATGAGGATTCCCAACCTTGAAGTTTGGCGCGCAGCCATATGGGATATTATGAGGATTCCCAACCTTGAAGTTTGGCGCGTAGCCATATGGGATATTATGAGGATTCCCATCCTTGGCGCGTAGCCATATGGGATATTACGAGGATTCCCAACCTTGGCGCGTAGCCATATGAGATATTATGAGGATTCCCAACCTTGAAGTTTGGCGCGTAGCCATATGGGATATTATGAGGATTCCCATCCTTGGCGCCTAGCCATATGGGATATTATGAGGATTCCCAACCTTGGCGCGTAGCCATATCGGATATTATGAGGATTCCCAATCTTGAAGTTTGGCGCGTAGCCATATGGGATATTTTGAGGATTCCCAACCTTGAAGTTTGGCGCGTAGCCATATGGGATAATATGAGGATTCCCATCCTTGGCGCGTAGCCATATGGGATACTATGAGGATTCCCAACCTTGGCGCGTAGCCATATGGGATATTATGAGGATTCCCAACCTTGAAGTTTGGCGCGAGGCCTGATGCGCACATGCACGGCGATGGAGTGGTGACTCGTGTGTGCGCGTGCATGGCGGAGGTCTCTTGCGCAAAGCCCAGATGATGGTTTCCGCGGAGGCACATGCACGGCTGTGGAGTGAGAATCCGCGGGCGCGCGTTCATGGCGGCGGAAGTCTGGTACTTTCTGGATCTGCAATATTAGAGTCAGATCTGCAACTTTAGACCTAAAATCCAGGTCTGTAATCTAGACCTAGATCTGTAAATCGGATCTGGACAGATCTGAAGCCCGGAGCAGATCTAAAACCATCAAAGACCCGGAGACCTGATCATTTGAATCAGGCCGTTTCTTCTTGCCCAGATCTGGAAGCCTCTTTTTAGATCTATGGATCTTTTTGAGCTTTAATAGAACAAGCCTTGAAGTCTTTTTCTGTAAACTTCCAGATCTGGGTTTTTCCTGAGAGAGATCCAACAGCCGAGATGAAGATCGAAGGGCAGTTCGTTGCCGTCCCACGGATGGCGCCAATGTCGAAGCACGAAATGAATCTTACCTGATCCATGACGATGTTTCTACGGATTTTGAGATGAACGAACCACGTCTTGATCTTCTTCTTCAGCTGCGCCTGTGACCTGCAATGGTTTTCGGGGGAGTGGAGGTGACTGCTAAGATATCCTGAGGATTTCTTGTTCACAGACACAAAAAGGTGGTGGTGGCTCTTATTGAGCATGACCCCTTGATAAGGAGGTGGAGACCTCCTTATATAGAGTCTCATGGCCACCATCATGGTACCCTAATGGGCCTAGCCCAGTTAGGGTTACCTCCACAAAACCCCATCAGCCCAATAACATTGTATTAGTCCATGTAATGAAGTAAGCCAAACATAATAGACTTAGGGTCGTAGAACCGGGTTTTAGTACCATACCCCTACAGTATACAATATCAAAAGTCAAAACCAAAATCAAAATAAAACGTCGGTAAGCATCAAGAATCTTCAAATTGATCAAAAATTGATGATTTAATCAATCGAATTGATGTGTAGGAGGCTTTAGAATCATCAGTAGATTATGAAATTACATAATAATACACTCAATAATTACATAATAATACACTCAATTGAGCTTTGATTAGTGTTCAAAATATTACATTTAAACGTTATGAACAAAACTGAAAACACTGTGTCATTTAAACGTTCTAACCAAAATGAACACACTTTAAACGTTCAGGACAAAATTGTAAGACATGCAGAACAAATGACCAAAACGAATTACACAGCTAAAACGTTCAGAACAAATATCTAAAAAATTCATAACAAAAAACTAAGAAGTTTAGAACAAAACTTAAAACGTTCAGAATAAAATCTAATAAATTCAGGGGAAAAAAAACTAAGAATTTCATAACAAAACTTAAAACATTCAGGACAAAAGTTTAAGAAATTTAGAACAAAAAGCTAAGACGTTCATGACAAAACTTAAAACGCTCAGAACAAAATCTAAGAACTTCTGAACAAAAATCTTAGAAGTTTAGAACAAAAATCTAAGAAAATGAAAACCAAAACTTTAAATACTCAGAACCAAAACTTTAAATGTTCCCAAGCTCACACTTGAAATTAAAGTTTCTGTAACATGAAATTGAACACTAGAATCACTTCATATAATCTCGTAATCATCAAATAATCATCAACCGACCACAGATTTGATCATCAATTTCATCATATGAACAAATCTGGAACGTATTTAGACTTTTATCAATTGAAATTAATTTCCAATTTTCAATTCAATAGAAGTGGTGTTTACTATGGTGTCCGTGACGATGGTTAAATGGTCGTAACGGTTAATTAGGATGGAAACGAATTGAAAAAATTTACAATTTTGTCACCGTGTATTTTCTATAAATCAATGGTGTGGAAGTCGCGCACGTATTGTGTGACTTTCGTCAATTTTTCATACCCGAAACCGGACCCGTTTTAGAATTCTGATATAATTCGGATCCGCATTTTTTAATAAAAATATTGATTTTCATGTCATGTTGATTCATTTTTTATATATATATAATTTGTTGTTTTTTTTGTTGTTGTTGTTGTTATCTACATACTCAGATGATATTTAACTACGTTTTCGTTATTAATTTATTTACTTCTCATGTATGTATATTGGTTAATTTTATAGTAACTTTAAGTCTTATATATTTGTTAAATCACTAATAGTTTTACACTCGGATTAATGAACCACATTCACATCATGTCAATTTGTAAACTCAGATAAACATTATATAGTTTATCAAATGGACGTTTACTACTATTATATAAGTTAATATAGTTACTGTTATTTATTTAAACTTACTATTTTTAAGAATATTTCATGCTTGTGTACCTTGATCATGTTCAAGTATTATAATATATTCATTCTTAATCAATTGAGTCAAAACAATTTAATTCTTTATTAGTATTGCTTAAAACTAGCCTTTTTACTAATTCTTGAAATTAATTTTTTTGAAACGTTAACGATTTTATGACTATATAAATCACACCTCCATCTATTATTTTCCCATGCCAACTCATTTCTCACTCAAAGTATATCTTGCTCTCAATTGTCTTCTTGCTTCTTCATTTTGGTGTTTCATTTACTTTGACTTCTCAATGTTAAACCGTCCAAGATTTCCAAGTCTTTCAAGTTTGTGTACATTATCTGGGTAATCTATATCATTGTTTTTAGTATGTTTTCACATGTTGATTTTTATCATATTGTCTAACTACTTGACAAATGTGGTAAGGTCACATTTTCACACTCAGTTCGTTAGTGTTCGGTTAAGTTAACGAACTGATCTCATTGAACTTGAGTAAAAAATATTATAACCAAAGTTCCTTTAAAAATATAAAATATATTATTCTTAAAAACGTAAATCCACTCTTTACAAATTCTCAAGTAAACAAATAAATTTCTAAAAATTTGTTTGTTTTCTTATAGAAACTAAGAACCAAACCCGTTACTTTTATTCTTTTAAACTTTAATTCCTAGCATACCGTCCTGATCCTAGAATTTCCCATCTAGGATCACTAGTTGAACCAATTTCCCTCGTTTCACTTGCTTAATACTGTGTCCGCCTCTTGCTTATTATGCACATTTTCCAATTGAGTTTTTCATACCCCCTTTTTACCGCTTTATAATATTTTTGAGGTGTAGCACGCCACAAAATTTAATTCGTTGGTAATGCATTTGTTTTCAAATCGATTCACATTATATCATTTGTTTTGTTATTGTTCATACATACTGTTTATGATGTATACGTGTATTATGTGCAATGTGTTTACTGCTTTATGGTGAGAGGCAATAACAATCACAAAGTGGGAGGGCCCGACGAAACATATCTGCGCTACCTATCTTTCAACTTCGGTTGCATAGAATGATGGTATCATTATCATTCCCATAGGTTGGGGCGCTATTTTTCGTTGCATTCCATTTACTTTATGTTGAATATATATTGCATGACAATAGTTGAATCGTGGATTTTATATATATTTATATACATAAAACTTATGAAAGCTCACAAGCATGTGTTGTTGACAAAATATATTATTTTAAATATGCTGCAGGTTGATACGATGAAACGCCAGGACAAGAAAACTAGTTATACCTTAGGATTATATTCATGAATAATATTTGTCTTATTACGATGTATGGTATTTGTCTTATTATCAAACTACTTGTGTACTTGAGAAATTATGAAATAAAACAATTATATTGTTACTATTAATAGTGTTACGAGCCTATGGGTGATCTGTGCATTGCACCCGAGCGTATTCCGCTTAAAGCCGGGGTGTTACAGATTGGTATCTAAGCCATGACTGTAAGATAGGTGGTTAGTGTAACGTCCGTAAATTTCCGGTAAAAAGGTTTAGCCTTATAGTGTTGCGTACACCTTTGGGCTTGACCCGGCATTCTTCCGAGAGCTCCTGGCCACCCTCGTAAACGTTTCTCACTTAACTTTTCTTACGAATTCGACCATTTGTAAAGTGGAGGGATAGGATGTATTATTATTATGTTATAATACAAAAAAATAATAATAAAACCCTAACCATATGCTAGGTCCGATCGGCGCTACCCCCACCCCCCCTTCTCTCTCTTTTTGCGTGCAAACCAGCCACCATCCAGCCTCCCGAGGTTCTTTCCAGGTCGGTACCATATTTTTTTAACTCTTTTTCACCTTAATTCATCCATATGGCGCGTTTATTCTTCGAAATTCGGTTGTTTTTAGGCTTGTCGGAGGGCTGTCCAATTGAGTAGTTCCGGGGCTGTTTTGGCTAAGGTTTTTGCACCAACATCTTCCTAGGTATGTCTAGTATAACATACTTTAAAATCATGTCCATTGGTGTTAGTTTGATTGCTCAACTAGTTGTAGTTTGAAAGTCGATATTCGGTTGTCTAGAATAGCAAATTGTTGCGTTTAACGCGAGTATTGGAGTAATTAAGGACCAATTCAGTTCGGGTTACCTTGGTTCGGGTTACGGGCTGTTGAAAAATTATTTTTATAAGTTTTGGGGCTGAATTGGTTGTCGGTTACTCAAACAGGTCGGTACAACGCGCAATTTCGTTTATTGAATAGTTGGTGCGTTGTACTTGCGAGTTACCGACCCATTTGACTCATGTAGCGTCGTGTGGACTTGTTGGCTGTGATTTTATCATGTTGGGTCCACACGGGGCTGAGTTGGATGTTAATGGCCTAATCGACTCTTAAACGCGCGTATTAGTATCAACTAGTGCTTTCGGGGGTAACTTGGGAATTCTTTATTCCCAGGAGTACCTAAGGGTCGAATTGGTGAATGTGAGACTTCGGGGGCTGTTGTGAGTAATTTTGATGAGGTCGAGGGTTTAGGTAAGTCGAACCATGTTAGAACATCTCGTAGGATAAACGAGTCATCTTGATGTCATTAGTATTGATTGAATGTAAACCGACAGGTGTTTGAGTTTTGGGATTTCTTAGAGATTCTCTAGCTCGTGGTGAATCCACGTCTTGTGTCTGGTGAGTTCATGATGCCCTTTTTACTCTTTTCAAGTTTTGGGCTAGCATGCACACCGTAATACAATTTTACACGATTTTACTCGTTACAACTATTTGGATGGTATTACATAGCCTTATTCATATTTGTGCATTTATGAAACGATTTGTGAACTATATTTTATGCCTTAGGATATTGTAGACTCGTTTATGTTCTTATTTTCCTTAAGGTTATACATATTACTTGTGGTCTAGGCTCGAGGTTGCTATTAGGCCTAGTACTAATTCCTAGTATTAAATGATTTTTCCTGATGAAATGTTTAAACTATTTTATATAGGCTTGCTAGTATATAGTTGGCCTTGGAATGTTATAGTATGTATATATATATATATATAAATTATTGTATGCCCAATATTTGGCGAATGTTGTAGTCGTTATCGATTACGGAATGTTACGTATGCCTACTTCGTGTTTGCATGCGTTGAATGGAATGTTACGTGTTGGGGTTGTATGTTTTCTCGGCCCTGAATGTTATTATTGTATGGATGGATGGTGATCTTGGCCGGGCCAAACTATACGACTCAGGTTCTTAAATCCTGTGGCGGGCCCTGAAAAGCCCGTGAAGGGGGAGGCTCGTGTGGCATAATCATCATCGGAATGTTACGTGTTTGGGTTGTACGTGTGCTCGGCCCTGAATGTTATTATTGAATGTTATATATATATATATATATATATATATATATAGGAATGCACGTATAGAGATGTTCATACGTAAGGATGATTATTTATTCAATGTGATGACCTAACTGATGTATTTCCGTTTACAGTTTTAAAACCGTTGGAATGATTATTAAGACATTTGCTATAAATATATGGATGTACATAGATGCCTAAGTACGAATACTTAGTGTTGATGATGGCCTAACTGTTCATATCCCGTATTACATTTTAGACTCTTGGAATGTTTTATAATCCCGTTTTTATATTTAAACCCTTGGAATGTTTTATAATCCCGTTTTTATATTTAAACCCTTGGAATGATTTATTTAAATGTCTATTATTAAAACTTGAACTCACTCAGCTCAAGCTGACTTTGTGTGTATGTTAGTGTGAGTTTCAGGTTTAGAAGAGGATGCTTACCGCTTGGACGTGCTCGAGACTACTTGGACGGTTGAAGGCATAACTAGTCGGAGATTAATACGCAAACTGTTTTCTTTTCATTTATTACTTTAAACATTTAAATTATGGTTTTGGGAACTTGGTTTTAGTACTTGTGATTTTCCGCTGTTTATTACTCTGAAACGATTTTTAATAAGATGAAATTGTTTGACTTTAAATTTTTGAGAATTTTTGGATATGATTACCAACTGTAGGATTCCCGGTATTCGGGGTCTTACAGTTAGACGTAACGACCTAATATAGTTATAGTTTACTTTTAGGGCCCCGACTGCATATATACTCTATGTCTATGTACATGCATAATTTAAGATTGTTCATATGCTTCAAGTATATTTATAATATTTTATAGCGTAGCATGTACACATATTCACACACAAAAATTAAGGTTTATGCCTTAACCATTTTGTAATCTTTTGAATTAATAACTCACGTTTTGATATTTTTCCTTTTCACACTCCTTAAAGATGATTTTACGTGACGGGTATGTAGTAACTGGAAGAGGCACAAACTTGCTTTTCGAACCCTTGACACCAAGGTTCTTAAACCTAAGGATAAGCAATACGTATAAATCCCAGTTAACCGTGGGACATGGTTGCTTACACACCAAACGTCAGGGTGCTGTAACTTATTAGGCCAAAGCATACCACACCAAACATCATACGAAATACAAATTTAAGCTGTCAAATGTGATATTTTACCTTTGTGAATAGAAAGTGGTTGCATACTCTTAAAAATTGCATACAAGTCAGAGGGTTTCATGCAACTTTGATTTCAAAGCCTCAAATGTTTATACTGTGATTTTTATTGAAAATTTGAAAAGGTATAGTGATACATGAATAGTCGAGTTTCAATTCATTTTCTTTATTTATATATCCATTTATTATTATGGTTTTTATTGAAAATTCGGAAATTCATGGTGATACATGAATAGTCGAATTTCAATTCGTTTTCTTTATTTATATATCCATTTATTATTGCAGTTTTCATTCAAAATTTGAAAAGTCATGGTGATACATGAATAGTCGAGTTGTAATTCGTTTTCTTTATTTATATATCCATTTATTATTGTGGTTTTGATTAAAAATTCGAAAAGTCGTGGTGATACATGAATAGCCAAGTTTCAATTCGTTTTCTTTATCAGTATATATTCATTTATTCTTATGGTTTTTATTAAAAATTCGGAAATTCATGGTGGTACATGAACACTGGATTTTCAATTCGACTTCGTTACTTATATTAATTTTGTATTGGGATATGAAGATCCATGGTGGTTCATGAATATTCTATTTTCAAAATTGATATAGTTTCCATATGGTTATTTAGAAACTTACAAAATTGTTGTTGAAATGCAAAAACTCATGGTGGTTCACGGGCATTTCAATTTCGATTTCAAATTTTGTTTCATGCGATTTATTGCTTTATTTAATTTTTATGATTTATATAGATTGATTCCGATTCTAAGAATGTTACATGTAATGTTTATTTTGGTTGTTAATACGAATTTAATATTTACGTTCTATGTCACGCGTCGCAGCATGTCTTCTTGTTTTCCTTGGCGTCGCCCTTGAAACTAAACCCGCAAAACCACAGCCCAGGTTATCAAGAAATTGCAACCCCCCCCCCCCCCCGATGATCCCGACCATGATAGCCCAAAAGTCATCAAAACCCACACCAACCACAACAATAAATGCAAAAGCTATGCCGTTAATCAACCCTTTACTCAACCCAATGTCGTACCTTACGCCCAAGCATATTCAACCATGTGAGCCTCTACCGTTATAGTAACCCGGGCAACCGACAATACTCAGAAAGGCCTAACTTGTTTACACCATGCAATACCTTACCCGCATCCCTTGTTCATTTAAAGTTTATCTGTTTTCTGACAGCAATAGTTAGTCCTTTTCATACTCAACAAACATGTCTATTTAAAAAAAATCCATACATACTTTTCCACATTCATTTATTTTATGAACACCTTATACTTATGATTTTAAATCCTAGATTATTTTAAATAATTAATTAATATTTAATCAAGTTGATTTTCTCCAAAATCACTTGAGTCAATTTGAATGGTTCGTTTTTATTATAATAATAATTACTATTACTATTACTATTACTATTACTATTACAATGTTGAATGAAACCTTTAAAATAAAATGCTTTTATTCAAACAAAAGCCCTTTGAGATAATTATCCTATGACAAATCATTTAATCTGGTGATCTTCTATTTTTTAGGAGGCTGCCCAACAGAAACCTTTTACACTAAAAGTTTTATAATTTTTGCAAGCCTTAGTTAGAAACCTCTCTCTGATCGATTACGTTACGGATCTAGTCTTCAATATGAAATACGTTTAGGATTTACATTAGTGTGCGTAGTGTGTGCGTTGAGAGGATATTTGGGCAAAGTGACGACTTGTAAATTGATAAAATTGTTAATTAGAATAATTTACATCATGGTATATGAAGAAGATGACTTCATTCGTTAGACATGCCTATCAAACGAGCATCACATTTGTCAAGTCATTCGTTATGCAATTCATAACAAATGACATCATACATTAACAGTCATTCTTTAAACATACTTAACAAATGAGATCTAACACACGCGGGTCTCATTCGTTAAAGACTCTTTTACCAGTGAACCTTACATAGATTCACCAAAATACCCTTATACATCATTCTAATACCAAATACTTTAAACAAAGATCGAGATGCAAAACGATGCTCTAACAAATTCCCCCTTGTCTCAAGCTCTTTGTTCATCAATTACTTTATGTCTTGAACCGGCTAGTCTTCTAATCAGCACAGCTATGAATCCCGAATGCATGGCATACGCGTACAACCCTATGGAATTGCATAGCATGCTCGTTGTATTTAACATGCTCCTATCTGAATTCGTGTTGTGAATACGTTATACGATCCAAGAACTGGTCGCAATTGGATACATCAATTGATAAACGAGATGTATACGTCAAACGATGATCGATACTTTATTGATATACATTAAGGATGGATACATTAAGTCTAAAGAGAATCTGACATGGTAACATTGCATTAGGGAATAAATAAGCTCGGATCTCTGCATACATTAGCTAGGGAAGGCCTACTTATAGGCATCCTTTCATTTGTTAAACACATTTAATGAATGAGGCCTCTCATTCGTTAGATACACCTAAAGAATGAGGCTTTCCATAGCGAATGGTCTCCTATTCGCTAAAAAGCCTTAGCGAATGGGCATTACTTTAACGAATGAGAATTCATTCGTTACAGTGTAGTAACGAATGAGCTACATTCGCTACACTCTTAGTGAATGTGCTCCTAGGCTAACAAATAGGCTTAGTCTAAATAATGGAATCCATTCGCTATACAATCCATTGAGAATGGGCCATATTACAATCAATATAATGACTAAACTACCCCTAGCCCATTCGATCCGCTGCGAACAACAAATCATGCACTAAGAGGCACCCCTTTTTCAATAGTAGTCGAATACTTTAATGTCTTATACTTTAACGTCAAATGTGTTAACGTTGAATACGTTAACGACGAATACGTTAACGAGACGTTAACGTTGAATACTTCAACTGTGAATACTTTAACTGCAAATCATCAGTCACCATACTTTAACTCCCCCTTGACTGATGATTCTCGGGCTTGTGCAAACAGACAAAACTTTCTAAGTCTTGTAAGCAAAGCAACAACTCGTAGCTTCTTGTATCAAATCTCCCCCATAAGAAAACAACTCCAAGTAATCATTCCCGATCATCCAACTGGCATATGATAGGGTTCTATTTTTCAACAATCAGCAATAAGTCATCAGCTATCCGTTAGCACCGTAAAGCAAAAATATCTTTACATTTGACCTCGTCATGCATCTTCATGAACAACCCAATTATTCAGAATCTTTCACTTTGGTTTTCCCTTTCTTGATAATGTTCCTCCCAAAATATCAACTTTCTAAGCTCTTCTACATCCCATTCGCTTGGATGCGCTATTGTTTTAGGCATATGATATAGAGATCCAACCTCCATTAGTCAACCATAAACAATCTGATTCTTCAATCCGATGACAAGACTTGTATTGCATTCTTCAACAAGATCCACCCATTCGAGAATTTTCCCCTTCAACATAAGTAACCCGCCGATTACTCGTAGCCAACATTGTCAGAATCAAAGTTCTTCAGTAAGAAGTAAACGGACAGAAAATCGTATCCCACATAATCAGGTTTCAATCTCGAACGAATCATTTAACAATCGAAGAACAATTGCAGTCTTGAACTCAGTCAAACGTAGCTTCAAAACCACATATTACCACCCGAATTACAGTAATTTTTCAAGAAACACTTGCAAACGTAGGAAGATACCAACCAAATAAATTCCTTGAAATTTTTATCTCCCCCTTTTCTTGATAAATTCGGCAAGGTCTTGAAGAAAATTCAAACAACACCAATAAAATTCTCTTTAAATTAATCATGTTCTCCCTCTCGGCCAGTAGATACGCGTGAAAAGTCGGCTAGAAAATATGTTGCCTAAAGTTTCAAGAAGAATGTCCTGCTTATTCTGAATATCCTAGAAAATTTTCGATTAAGAAACTTTTCCGAATATATATATATATATATACACCTCATATGTTAAACTTGTGTCCTTATTCATTACAATTGAACGAATGGAAATCATACGTTGAAAATATCCTCATTTGTTAAACCAGTTAACGAATGAATTCATACGTTAAGAACCTATAACGAATGAGCAATAGTGAATTAACGAGTGAGTGGTTGGAGCAGTTACTATAGCTACTAGAAAAGCGCGAATCGCCGAAAAATTCAGTTAGATCGCCAGAAAAATAGTTTTCATGGCCGGAAACTGCAAATCAAGCTCCATCCATGGTGGATATCATCAAAAGTTCACCAAAACACCAAATTAAACCTTCAAATTTCACGCGAACATTCAGATTTCATCAACGAAAACGAATCAGCAAACAATTTCATTAATCATCCACTAAATCCGATCAAATAATAATTTAAACACAAACAACACGAAGAGCATCTCGAAATCAGAATTTTGCGATGAATTAATGTATCACGGGCAACCGTCTGCTCTGATACCAATTGTGAATACGTTATACGAGCCAAGATGTGGTCGCATTTGGATACATCAATTGATAAATGAGACGTATATGCTAAACGATGATCGATACTTTATTTATATACATTAAGGATGAATATTTTAAGTCAATAGAGAATCCGGCATGGTAGCGTTACATTATGGAATAAATAAGCTCGGATCTCTACATACATTAGCTAGGTAAGGCCTATGTATAGGCATCCTCTCATTCTTTAAACACATCTAACGAATGAGGCCTCTCAATCGTTAGACACACCTAGCGAATGAGGCTTCCCATAGCGAATGGTCTCCCATTCGCTAAACATCCTTAGCGAATGGGCATTACTTTAACGAATGAGCATTCATTCGTTACACTATAGTAACGAATAAGCTCTCTAACTCAATGAATGAGCTAAATTCGCTACACTCTTAGAGAATGTGCTCCTAGGTGTAACACCCCGGCTTAGGCGGAAACGCCCAAGTGTGACGTACAGATTGTTCAAACACACGTGGCACAATTAAGTGACCATAATATCATTAATTCATTTGAAGCACAAGTACACAAGTTTTCAAGATAAACAAATACGTCCCAAAACAAGGTAAAAAATTATAACAATTTCTTTATTTCATTAATAACTTAGAACTTGCATCTTAATTTATCATCATCCTCTAATCACAGTACTTGCGTCATGTATATAAAATAAACAGTCAACTACAAGTAGTTGGTGAGAATGACACAGTTTGATATAATACGTAAAAACTGTACAATTCTATGAACATGTGTAACAACGCAAGTAAGGTACTTTCCGGTTGGTAACAACCAACATACTCGGGAAATTGCACAATGCATGCAAGGTTCTTTCCAGCTGAGGACAACCAACGTACTGACAATTCACCGTAGGGAGGCCGTTAATCGAGCTAAAGGATATAAATATATTTGCTTAACCAACTTTATTTCATGGAATTATTTGACTACGGTTACTCGTATGATTGCATGTATGAGGAGGTAAAGGATGACATTACGAGAGCATGGGCGAAAACAGCGAAGAAATCAGAGTTGAAACGAGAAAAATATGAAGAAAACAAAGAAGTGGAAAACGCCCCCACCGTGGCCCACAGTCTGACCGCGGTCCACGGTCAACATGGAATCATTCAGGCAGAACAAACCGTACCTTGGAGGGAAAATGCAACGTGTCTGGACTATGGCCCACGGTCTAGATAGGGGAACAAGGTCCGTTGTGACTACCAAAATTGGCTTTTATTTTAGGCCATTTTTGCTTGTCTTTTGAGATATCTTTCAATTGGGAAGACCCTAGAGCGATTTCAGAAGAAAACAATATTTGGGTGTTTACAATCATTTGGTTGATTCTTTTGATTCATACAAACAATACAATTGATGTGATGATGATTCACCACACCATGAGTGGCCAACTTTATTAGTGACTCATATTGGATGTAAGGTTAATTGATACACTATGTTATGCTTTGATTTCTAGAATAATGACTTTGCAATGTTTGTTTAGTTGTTATGAAGTTTGATTAATTGTTTGTAAATTGTTGCTTGTGTTTGATCATAATCTAAACCATACGTTCTTGGTGCCATTGGCAATTGAGATATCATGGGAAGAATTAGGGTTAAATATTAGTCAATTGATTATCGGGTAACAACCTTGCATTATATTAACCCAAGTACTTAGTTCCCTTTTATTACAAACAAGTAATTAAACATGAACTATGTCTATGTGGTTCTTTCTAGTAAGTATGAACAATAGTGTTGATTTAAACTTGAAATCTAAGATGATCGCTTTCGTTTAATCAGATACAAATCTTAATAGTTGTTTTACAAGTGTTTTATTTCAGTTTAGTTAATCTAAAAACCAAACAATCAAATCTGAATTTACTTTTTATACAATTTTAGTTTAATTTCATAGTTGTTAAAGCTACCGGTAAACACACATTCCATAAACTCTCTGTGTTCGACGCCCACTTACTGCTATCTAATTAGTTGTAATTGGTTTATTTTTAAGTGAGTCTTCGACCTCCCGTCACATACTCGGATAATAGCACAACGCACGCAAGGTCCTTTCCAGTTAATAACAATCAACGTACTCGGATAATAGCACAACGCACATAAGCAAATAAACACACGAGTCCATAATACGAATTATAGTTTTATAATTGATAAGTAAATAAGGATTTGAATACGGTATACATGCTACCCCCAAAATGTAAAAATGTTAAAAAGAAGGTGTGAGAAACTCACTTTAGAAATTGAAGCGAAAAAGTAAAGGTAAACCGAAAGCGTCAAAGGAACGGAAGCGAACGATCCGTGTGAACTATAAATAAAAAATCAATGCGAAATTTAACGACTAATCTAACGGGATTATTAAAGTATTTATGTCTAATTTTATTGGGAATATATATTATTTTATTATTTTTAAGGCATTTATATAAATTTAAGTTTTAATGGATTTTTAACAAGTTTATATTATTTTAATATTATAACTTTAATACTAATATGAAAGTTGCGGTAATTTCAAGCACGAGTTTTAAATAGAGTTTTTATCTTGTACAATTGTAACTAAGTTAATGAAGTGAAACTAAAACTAACGAGTTAACAAGCACGGATTTAAAGTTAACGAGCTAACATTTAACGAAATATAGGCTAACGAATTGTGGTTTAACGAATGAAAATCTTATGAATCAAAATTTTATTGAATTTTAATGAATTAAATGAAACGGAATTTATAATTTTATTTTTTTACAATTTAACGAATTTTTAAAGTTAACAAAGTAACGAAGAAAATAAATTTGTTTCAATGGTTAACGACGTGATAGTTGGGTTTTAGTTGAAAATGATAATGTATATTTTATAAAAATTTTATTTTATTTAAAATTGATTATTTATGATTTTTAAATGATTTATTTGGTTTTTATAGAATAAATAAATGGTTTTAAAAAAAAGAATAACCAAAAACTTCTTTGACCCGGGTTCAAACCCGGGTCTGTGGTTTATTAGCAAACATGTTTAACCACCAGACCAAAATACAAATTTGTTTATGAAACATAAACAAATATATAAATATTATATTGATATGTTCATCATCTTCCTCATAAAAACCCTAAGTTTCATTTCACTGCTTTGGTTCCATGTTTGTTCAATCTAAGTTAAGGGTTTTGTTAACCATAGAAAAACTTTCAAAAACCATGTAAGAATTACCTGGAATAGATAAGGGGTGAAGGTGAACAAGGCTTCGCCGGAGACAGAATGTGATGAACGAATTAGGGATTTCAGAGAATATATTAGGTTATTTTGATGATTGCAGCAAGTTTGTTTGATGTATAGGATCCTATCTATAATGCCAATTGGAGCGTATATGGATTAACTGATGTTAATTGCGTTTTTAAAAGTTCTGGCGTATTTCACGGCGGTAATGGATTAAATCACACGGAATAAGTCCGTTAAACGTGTTATTATTGTTGATTGACGTTTGTTAATGAAGTCTATGGTCGTTATACAAATTAAACAAGTCAAAGTGCGCTTTTTACGAGTTAATTGAGTCTCGCCGGAATGAGGTGCATCGCTGGCAGCGACGTCACCTGAAAAACGAGCAAGGGGGTCTGGGCTGGGTTATTAGAATATTATAATTTAAAGTTGTATTCACACAACAGGCCTGTAACATCCCGCCCCTCACACAACCAATATTTTCTGCTTTGCCCACGAAGAGCTCACGGATTTGTTTTTGGTTGCCCAGATGGAGACTTTCGATCAGGTCACCCATCCTGCTACTGCTCCCACGTGAGCACGCTTAACTTTGGAGCTCTCCTCTCGTTCACTAACATTAAGCCCAAAATGCGTTGGTGGTTTAAGAGGTGGACATTTACTTATGAACCAAGGATCTCTCATGTCCACGGTCGATGTGGGATTTGCCTAGGGTGTTAAAAACACCCCCCCCCCTTTTGAACTCATCGTCCTCGATGAGGTTTGCCCCACCATCCAATCCAGGATATGGGATTCGCCTAAGGTGTACCTCACGACACCCCCGGGGACTCACCGTCTCTGATGAGGTTTGCCCCACCATCCCGAACGGCACAGGAGTGGCTCTGATACCAACCTGTACGGCCCCGGTCCCGGGTGCCCTACTTTCGTGCGGATTGGATTTACTCATTCACATAGCCCAATAATCAAAGTTAATTAAAAATATATGCAGAATATAAAATCAATCATTCTTACATAACATAAATACTCGTTTTAAGCAAAATAACATAAGTGTTTAACGTTAAACATAATAACACTTGAATCTTCATTCTCTTGATGCCAGTCTTCATTTATTTGCCACGTGTCCTCCTCTAAGCAACCTGCCTCATTCTACTCACCTACGTGCATACTAAAAGTCAGCTACGCTAAGCTAGTTCTAGTTAATCAAATTACATAAATTACTTTCACACCCTTACTTATACATATCCGAAGATACGTATTTTGTACTTTACTTATTATTTTCATTAATAAGCCTATATTAGAAATTCATCAGAAAAACGAATCGGGTTAAGTTTTACAACAATTCGGATCGCATGTTCAACAATTCGCATCGCATGTTAAACAAATCACATCGCATGGAAAAATCCAATCGCATCGCATGGAGTATCCAATCGCATCGCATGGCAATTGAATCGCATCGCATGGAATAAATGAATCGCATCGCATGGAAAATGAATCGCATCGCATTTCTTAAACGAATATGCGATGAGATTCTTCTGTATGCGATCCATTTTGAGGTTTTTTCGTTTTTTCCATTTTTCAACCATTTACCTCCATGATTCTTCCTTATGACCCGATTTTACCCTTTTAATGGGTTTTGGATCGTAACAACTTTGTTTACTTGCTTTTTACATATCCCAAACATCACTTGTTCGTTTCATATTGAACCCGTTAACTCGTGGCTCATCAAGTTTATATTTTTCTTGTTTCTTACATCCTGATCTGCCTTTATACCAAGTTTCATGCCAAACCGACCTCAAACACTTAGCCTTTGGCACTAAAAAGAACCATTTGGATCTGGTTTTGCGTCGGATTGGATTAATACACGAATACTGCTTCATTTCTTGTTCTATAGGTGAAGACCTAACACAATCTTATTTCGGTTCGGATTTAGATCTGGCCAAATATGACAGGGGTGTTTGTGTGTGTTTTAGAGTGTGAGGGGGCAAGAAGGAAATGAGGGTTTTAGGATTTTAGGAAATGTTTAAGACCTTAAGGGGGTGTTTGGTAGAGGGAATTGAGGGGTGAGAAATGGAATTGGAAAGAATTCTCTTGTTTGTTTATGAAAGAAAGAGGTGAGAAATGGAAATAAACCATTTCCATTTCTCTGATTTTGTTTCTCTAAAAAATGCGGAGAATTGGATTTCTAGGGTTTCATTTCTCAGCCTCACTCTCTCACGCCTCTCCCCGCTGTTCGATCTACAGCAGCAAACTCACGCCTCTCCCTGCTGTTCGATCGACTTGCAGCCTCTAATCACCCACAAATCATCTCCAATCCAAGAACCGAGTTCGTATTCACGATCCTTGCTTCGATTCCAACGATCCTAGGTATGAAACTTTCATTTTTTCGACTTTCTTATGCTCGACCAGACCTAAACCTCGATCCAAACTCAGCTGCTGATGTCGATTGTTATCGTGGGATGTTTGTATGTTGTTGGTAATCGATTTAGATATGTTAGATTTCAATGGTTTATGTTTAATTCGACTCTTGATGAAATCTTTGATGTCTAGGTTGGGAATTGAACATTATATGGTATGAAATTGATGGGTTTGAATCATGAATTTTATGTTAGAATGATATTTAGATGCTAGGTTGAATGTTGGAACCGATAAATTGAATGTTTACATGAGTTGCTTGAATGCTGTTGCTGATGAAATCTGTAATGTTGTTTTGTTCAAACAATATTTTGATCATAACAGATGCAAATTGATCGTTTCTTGAGTCTAACATTAAGTTCGAAGAGTCTAGTTTCAAACCCCACTGGTTTCGTAATTTTTAGAGAAGTTTTGATTACCCAAACGTGAAAAATAAAACCGAAGGTCAAATCTGTTTTTGACTGACAGATTTTAGGTCCACTTCTAAAGAGCATAACTCTCTTGTTTTTGAAGTTTTAGACTTCATTCCTCTTTCTAATGAACATTTTAAGTGTCTAGAATATTTCCCAATTGGCCTTGTATGCAAATCCTGAGTAGTCAATTTTTGAGAAATTTTGACATTTACAAACTCTGAACAGTAAGTTTTAGATACCTTTGATAATTAGCATTTTAGTTGAAAACCTTATGCATACTTTAAAAATTTGAGAAAAATATATAAACACCTAGAGATGTTGAAGTTTCTGTGAAAATATTTTCATAATTTATTTCAGTTGTTTTGTTGATAAATAAATCTATATTTACAAACTCAAATCTGACCAAAAAACTCAGATTTCTACATATCAACAAATCATCACTTTTTACACCATTTTTATCTAGAAATTGACTTGTAACTCACATGGAAACCTTAGGGATCTTGTATAACATTGACTTGTAACTCACATGGAAACTTGGATGTTCAATTTCATCCAAAATAACATATATATTGATGTAAACATTGGCAATTAAACAACATTCAGCAAGTCAGTGAATAAAGTAGCCTGTAATCATTTTTCTTGCTTTCATGATCACTTTGTTGCTAATATTTGGATTATATTTTGGAGTTATTTGCTTTTCTTGAAAGTTCTTATATTTTTATGTGTGGATGGCAAGATCACCTTCCAGACAAAGAATAGTTGCTATATGTGCATTTTATGTCATTTATGTTACGATTCGTTGGTGGATGTTGTGTACTTATCATTTGCGTCGGTCGATTGAGTCAATGACTTTACGTACAAAATATTTAATGAGTTACCATAATAGGCGTGAAAACATGGTGAGGATGGTTTATGAAAGTGATGTTATGAGTGTTGTTAACATAAGAATGAATATACATGCATTTACAACACTTTGTGATATGCTAGAAACTAGAGGGGGACTAAAGAATAGTAAAAACATGCTAGTCGATGAGCAAGTTGCTATGTTTTTACATACCCTTGCTCATAATGCAAAGAATAGGATACTAGTCAACAGATTTCATCGGTCCGGGGAAACTGTAAGTCGGTATTTCAAGTTAGTCTTAAATGCTATATGTCGATTACACAAAGAACTCTACAAGTCACCCGTGCCAGTGCCAGATAATGAAACTGATGAAAGATGGAAATGGTTTAAGGTTAGTCAAACACATTTTTTATTAAAGATATTTTTTGCTAACATAAATTAGTAAGTAATGTTTTCTTTTAACTCAGGGTTGCTTAGGAGCATTAGATGGAACATACATTAAAGTTAAAGTCCCTGCTATTGATAGAAAACCTTATAGGATAAGAAAAGGGCAGATTTGTACTAACGTACTCGGAGTATGTACGAGAGACCTTTTATTTACGTATGTCTTAGCGGGATGGGAGGGTTCTGCAGCTGATAGTAGAGTTTTGCGTGATGCAATCAGTAGACCCAATGGTCTTAAAATAACTCCGGGTATGTGATAGACAATTTTCAAAGAATATACATAGATTTAAGTATGATAATTAACATAGAGTTTATGGTTAATTGTAGAAACATACTACCTTTGTGATGCCGGTTATACAAATGGTGAAGGATTTTTAACTCCATATCGAGGTCAACGTTATCATCTTAACGACTGGTCTCGTCCTCCTACGAATGCTAAGGAGTTCTTTAATATGAGACATTCATCGGCCAGGAATGTTATAGAAAGATGTTTCGGAATGATTAAAGATAGATGGGCTATTTTGCGTGATAACTCATATCATCCCATAGAGTCCATGCCACGTATCATCATTGCTTGTTGTTTATTGCACAATTTCATACGAACAACAATGAGTGAAGACCCTCTTGATAACGAAATCCCAGTAAATCACACACAACCTGCAAATGACCATGACAATGTTATTTCTATGATCGAGCCCTCACAAGAATGGACCGATCGTAGAGACCTTCTTGCTAATGAAATGTTTAATAGTTGGACTGCGATGCGTGCGCAGCGTGCCAACAATGTTTCTTAATTATGCTTGACAATTATGTATTTTTTATTTGTAGAACCAAGGATGTTTCTTATTAATGTTTATTTATGCACTTTATTTGTTTCTTATTAATGTTTCTTGTTATATTTGTATTTGTAGTTACATGAATTATGATTTTTAATTGTATAATTATGCATTTGTACGTAGACATGGCAGATTCAAATATAGTGAGAGGAGTTACTCGGAGCAAGCATACCTGGACAAATGATGAAGATGCAAAGCTAATTGATGCATTAATGGAGATACATGCATCCGGAAAGTATGCTGGTGCTGACAATGGATTCAAACCATGTTATTTAAATGGTGTTCAACAATTGCTAGATGTAAGTCTTCCTAACTCTGGCCTCAAAGCAGAACCACATATAAAGTCTAGGATGAAGACATGGAAGACACACTTTAGCATTGTATATGATATGGTGCATACAAGTGGGTTTGGTTGGGATGAACAAAAATGTTGTATTATTGCCGATGATAGTGTTTGGAATGAATACGTGAAGGTATATTCTAAAAAATATATTTTTTAGATTTTAAAATTTTAGTCTAATTTATTTGTAATTGTCTTGTAGTCTCACAAATGTGCTGTGAATTTTCGTGACAAGTCATTTCCTTTCTATGACAAATTGTGTACCATATTCGGTAAGGATAAAGCTACTGGTAGTAAAGCAGTTGACCTTGGAGAAGAAGATGTTGTTCAAGAGACGCAAAAAAACTCACCTGTTGATATTGAAGACTTTGATTTTGTTGATGAAGCCGTTCCAAATGTTGATAGATCTGAAGGACAAACAGGAAGTGTAACAAGCAAGCGCAAAAGAGGTAGAAGCACGGATGCAGATGAGATATATCGAGAGTCTTGCAAAGATATCAAGGAAGTTTTGCTTCGATTTGGGGAGATGGTGGGTGAACAACTTAGCAAAGAAGGTATGGAGGCTCGTGAAATCTATGAAAATGTTAGTGATGAGTTGAAAGCTTTACCAGGTATCACTACGAAAAAACGGTTCAAAGCAGCTCATTTGATTGGTAAAGATGTGGATCTAGGACGTTCTTTTCTTGCGTTGACAATAGAAGAGAAAATTGAGATGGTCAAGTTGTATACCGATGGTTCAATGGGATAGTTGTGTATGGTTGAAGTATGTTTTGTATGTGAATTGGTTTTAACTATGGTTGATGTTTTTTGCTTAAAAACTATGTTTTGTATGTGAATTGGTTTGATCAATGCATATTTTGGTTGGAATTTATGCATCTTTTTATATGTTTTTTATTTTTTAATAAATATTTGTTATGAAAAAAATACTTGTGCTAATGATAAAGTTGATATAATTCTCTGTTTATTTCCTATGTACCAAACAAGAGAAATGATTCTCAGCTATATTTCTCTACTGAAATCTCTGTACTACCAAACAAAATAGTCAATTCTCATTATCCAGACCAATTCCCTTTCCCTGCAATTCCATTTCTCTATTCCATTTCTCTACGATTCCATTCTCTGTACCAAACACCCCCTAAATACTCTAGGCCCATAGGCTTTTTGGTGCATAATCACTCTAGGTCAATGAACTATCTTAACCCACATCCTTTTATTCTTGTATTATTTAATTGATTCAAATATCGACACACGATATATTATTAAATGAAAACTCATATTGTTTTATTTAATAACTTTCAAAAGTGTGGTCGTTACAAGGCCCCGATTTTCTTTTAAATCAAAGTTTAATATATATTTACAACTTTAACATTATACTTTGAAATGTTTTTATAAATGAAATAAAATCAATATTCTTGGATAGTCTTCTATTTATACCCGATTAATTTGCGAATTGTTAAACGTTAAAACCCGGAGTTCTAAAAATTGATTGAAAGTAATAATAAACGAACGAACAATGAACTTCAAATGCCGGGAATACTTTATTAATGATAATTAATAAATAATAATACATCAAAACGACCCAACGGGTCTGGTTACGAATTCAAATATAAATACGAATACAAACCAAGAATCGACGAATGTCACACTAGGCTAACAATTGGGCTTAGTCTAACGAATAGACTCCATTCGCTATAAATCCATAGCGAATGGGTCATATTACAATTAATTTAATGACTAAACTACCCCTAGCCTATTCGATGAGCTGCGGACAACAAATCATGCACTAACACTTAGCGTAAATCCAGGACTTTCAGTCTGTCATAAAGAAAATCTAACTTTGAGTTATAAAAGAATTACGTTTTTTCAATAGATTTTCACAAACTAAAAGGATTCTTAAAAATCATTTTCCCTTTTCACCAACATCAATGAGTTTCAGCTAAGAAATCATGGCACCTCCCCGCACTAGTCTTAGTACCACAGAGCCGCCTACCTTCGAGAAGACAAACATTGCAAGCTGCATTTTGCTTCCCTTTCTTTTTCATTTAGATGTAATTGAAATAATTCTATGTATTGAAATTTTTCAAAGCTATTTGTGGATTTATGTGAAATTTGTTTATTTAATCTTCATTGATATATTTTCATTTGCTCCTCTCAAAGCACAGGACACGACTACATGCATCATCTAGAGTACATAGTTACGTTGTAGAATCCTTTTACTTTTGCTATCTCAATCTCACAGTCTATGACTAACTTCCCATGAACATAATCGTTTAGTGGAAATTGAGACTATGAACATGGTTATGTACATAGTTATCTAATAGCTACCGTATCATCTCAATCTCACGGTCTATGACCGATTTCCCATGAACATAATCGTTTAGTGGAAATTGGGATTATGAACAAGGTGTTGTATATATTTATTTAATAGAAATTGCATTCCTACATTTGGTTTCCTATGGCCGGTTACCTTTAAACGAGTTCGTTCACTCAAAACCGGGGCTATGTTTATAGATATCTAATAGATGCCATATGCACATGTTAATTCTAAGTTGTTTTAATCGATTTGTTTATGTAGTATTGTCGCTCAATGTTTTGTTTAATCACTTTATTATTCTTAACTTCAATTATTTATCCATGATGTCATTGGTAACCTAGTATTTCATTTGTTTATCATGCTATATTTCAAGAATTTACTCTATTTTGCTATTTTCAACTTATTCGACATCAAAAGTCTCATTCATCTATTTTGTTACTCTTGACTCCCAAAGTTTGTTTATCTATTCTTGAACCTCGATGTTTCATTTGTCATGTTATTATTGACTTTGAAAGTTTGATTTATTTATTTTGTTATTTCCAACTCCGATAATTCGTTTATCTATTCTGTGATTTTGATTTCAATGCTTTTGTATGTTCAAAAGTTTCTTAATTTAATGTTTACGTCTTATAAACCACACAATGGGACAAACCATGTGGACCATGCGACGAATTAAGTAATTATCGTTGCACACATAATTATCAAAGTCCTCGTATAGAAATCATAGTGAGTACGGTTGTATGCAATAACTTAGAACTAAGAATGATTTGGGTAATGGTACAAATACAATATGATAAGAGGATGGTGGATACGCTGCTAGTACATTATATATATAAGTGTCCTTGTCATATTTCATGTTTGTAGCATTTTTCGAGTCATTCGAAGATCTGTTTTATATTATATTATTTATGCATTTTTTTCTATTCTGTCAAAACTTTTAACCAACTCCATGTCGTAGTTTTTTCTGCTTTTCTTTATTAATTTTGAGACAAAATTTTCAAAATTGTAAATCCTGTGACATTCGTCAATTTTCAAACCTGAAACCTGACCCATTTTAAAATTCTGATATAATTCTTATCCGCATTTATTAATAAATATATTGATTTTCATGTCATGTTGATTCATTTTTTATATAATTTATTGTTATTGTTGTTATCTACATGCTCAGATGATATTTAATTATGTTTTTGTTATTATTTTATTTGCTCTCATGTGTGTATATTTGTTATTTTCATAGTAACTTTAAGTCTTATATGTTTGTTAAATCACTAATAGTTTTACGCTCGGATTAATGAACCACATTCACATCATGTCAATTTGTAAACTCAAATAAACAATGTATAGTTTTGCCAAACAGAACGTGTACTACTTTTATATAAGTTAATATAGTTACTTTTATTTATTTAAACTTATTATTTTTAAGAATATTTCATGCTCATGTACCTTGACCCTATTCAAGTATTATAATATCTTCATTCTTAATCAATTGAGTCAAAACAATTTAATTCTTCATTAATATTGCTTAAGACTAGCCTTTTGACTAGTTCTTGAAATTAATTCTTTTTGCAATGTTATTAACGATTTTATGGCTATATAAACCACACCTCAATCTATTATTTTACCCTGCCCAACTTATTTTCATTCAAAGTCTATCTTGCTCTCAATTGTCTTCATGCTTCTTCATTTTGGTGTTTCATTTACTTTGTCTTCTCAAAGTCAAACCTTCTTCATTTTGGTGTTTCATTTACTTTGTCTTCTCAAAGTCAAACCGTCCGAGATTTCCAAGTTTTTCAAGTTTGTGTACATTATCCAAGTAATCTATATCATCGCTTTTAGTATGTTTTCATTTGTTGATTATTATCATATTGTCAAACTACTTGACAAATGTTGTAAGGTCGCATTTTCGCACTCGGTTCATTAGTGTTCGGTTAAGTTAACGAACTAAACTCATTGAACTTAACTAACAGATATTATAACCATAGTTCCTTTAAAAATAAATATTATATTCTTCTTAAAAACCTAAGTCCACCCTTCATAAATTCTTGAGTAAACAAATAAATTTCTAAAACTTTGTTTGTTTTCTTAAACGAAACACGAACCGAACCCACGACTTTTATTCTTTTAAACTTTAATTTCTAACATACCATCTTGATCCTAGAATTTATTTCCGATCTAGGATCACTAGTCGAACCAATTTCCCTCGTTTCACTCGCTTAATATCGTGCCCGCCTCTTCGCTTATTTACGCGCATTTTCCAAGTGAGTTTTTCATAGCCCCTTTTTACCGCTTTATAATATTTTTCGGGTGTAGCACGTCTCAAAATTTAATTTGTTGGTTATGCATTTGTTTTCAAACCAATTCACATTATATCATTTGTGTTTTTATTGTTTATGATGTATGCGTGTATTATGTGCAATGTGTTTACTGCTTTTTGGTGAGAGGCAATCACAATCGCAAAGTGGGAGGGTCCGACGGAACATATCTGCGCTACCTATCCTTCAACTTCGGTTGCAAAGAATGGTGATATCATTATCATTCCCCTAGGTTGGGGCGCTATTTTTCGTTGCATTCCATTTACTTTATGTTGAATATATATCGCATGGCGATCGTTGAATTGTGCATTTTATATATATTTATATACGCAAAAATTCTGGAAGCTCGCCAACATGTGTTGTTGACAAAATACATTATTTTAAACATTTTGTAGGTTGATACGATCAAGTGCTAGGACAAGAAAACTAGTTATACATTAGGATTATATTCAATGAATAATATTTGTCTTATTACGAAGTAATGGTACTTGTCTTATTATCAAACTACTTGTGTACTTGTGAATTTATGAAATAAAATAATTATATTGTCACTATTAATAGTGTTCGAGCTTATGAGCAATCTGTACGTTGCACCCGGGCATATTTCGCTTAAAGCCGGGGTGTTACATATTATGTGATAAGAGATTATTGTATTGGATCGTTTACCTATATATATAAAAAAACACGTTGTGGCAAATTTTGTAAATTCTTTCAATTCTTTTCCATCCTAGTTAACCATTACAACCATTCAACCATCTGACGCCATTGCAGACACCACTTCAACTGAATTGGTAATTGGAAATTGATTTCAATGTATAAAAGTTTAAATATGTTTCATATTTGTTCATGTGATGAAATTGATAATCAAATCGATGGATGATTGATGATTTTTGATGTTTGCGAAATTATACGAAGTGATTTCAGTGTTCAATCTCATGTTACAGAAAGTTTAATTTCAAATTTGAGATTCTGAACGTTTAAAGTTTTTGTTTTGAGTGTTTAAAGATTTTTGTTATGAAATTCTTAAATTTTTATTCTGAATTTCTTAGATTTTTGTTTAGAACATTTTAAATTTTGTTCTGAACTTTTTAGTTTTTTGTTCTGAATTTCTTACATTTTTGTTTTGCGTTTTAAGTTTCGTTATGAACCTTTTGGTTTTTGTTATGAATTCCTTAGATTGTTCGTTTTAAGTGTGTTCGTTTTGGTCAAAACGTTTAAATGTACATAGTGTCTTCAATTTTGTTCATAACGTTTAAACATAATATTTTTAACTCTAGTCAGAGCTTAATTGAGTGTATTATTCTGCATTTTCATAATCGATTGATGATTCTGAATCCTCCTACAAATCAATTCGATTGATTAAATCATCAATTATTGAACAATTTGAAGATTCTTGATGTTTAACGACGTTATATTTTGATTTTGGTTTTGACTTTTGAGATTTCATACTTTAAGCTCTGATTAGACTCGATTTGTAATCGATGAATTTGGCCACGAAAATAGTTTTGGGGTTATTTACGAAACTGTCATCGCTTGTTTTGTAATCTAACACTCTGGAAGGTCGCGTACGTAATGTATGATATACCATTATTGTACAATAACCCACTCATATATATATGTGTGTGTGTGTGTATGTATGTATTTATGTATGTATGTATGTATAGGGGAGGGACAATTTAAGAACTTGTTGAGTTTTAAGAATTTTAAAAACCTCATTCTTAACCACATATTTTAATTAAATAGGTTAGATTATGTGATTAAGAATAAATATGATTAAAAAATTAAGTAAGAGAGAGAATAAAGATATACAGTGATTACACTAATTAAACGTTCGTTACACCTATGTAAAAAGTCGATTTGGTGCGTAAAAACTTATGTAATTTTCTACGTACATGTAGCCTACGTATATTACTTATGTAAAAAAATTCAAAAAAAAATTGTTACGTTGAGTTCTTTCGAGGTCTTAAAACTCAAAGTGGTTTTCAATTGAAATCAACTATATATATACACACACACACACACACACACACACACACACACGGGTGGGTTAAAATGAAAACTCCTCTTAAAGAAAAAACTTAAAAACATCTAAAGAATTATTTTTAACTTTATAAAAAAAATTGTAGTTTATTTTTGTTCCATTATTCTTATATGTTGATATTGTTCAAAAAAAAAAAACTCATCAGTGTAGTGCGTATGTGCAATAGTGTGTATTGCATATATGCAAGAGTGTTATATTGCATAGCATACAACACTATTGCACATATTTAATACACAATTGTATATACACGATATAAGATTAATACAAAAATCGAATACACACTAGTATGTATGTGTAATACAATACTAATGCTCATATTGTAACACCGGGAAAATACCCCATCTTATTTTGGACCAAAAATGGAAAATTTAGAAGTTAAAGGACTAAAATGGTCAAAATTGTAACTAGAAGGACTGAAACTGAAATCTTACATCTTCGCGTATCGCGAAGATGCAAAGAAGGACATCTTCGCATATCGCAAAACTAATGGCACATATTTCAACGTTATCCAGTGACGTGGTGACACGTGGCAGCACGAAGTTGACATGCAAAATTGCGGCGCCGACTTATGCAACTTCGCGTATCGCGAACTGGTTCAGGCAAACATCTTCGCGTATCGCGAAGATGCACAAAAACGAGTATAAATAGGGCAGCCACGAACTCAGCCCGTTCATCCCATTTTCACCTTCATTTTAACACACTTAGCCTAGGGGTTCGTGCCAAGGGTGTTCTGGTGTGCCGAGGGCTGTTTTCGCGAAGTAACAGGGTGTCGTTACGCTGCTAAGCGAGCTGTTGATCGTGTAAACAAAATACAAGCCAAACCGCTGCTGTTTTCTTAGTTCTTAAGTTCCGTCTAGCCGATCAAGGTAGGATTAAGGTTAAGTTACTTCATTATATAACTATTAGCACCTAGTCAAGGATATAGTCGTTAAACCGTAAACGTTTTCTAACTATGGTTTTACAAGCAAGACATTCCTTCCAGGTGAAGCAATGTTATTAAAACTATTATTTTGACGGGCACGTACTAACTGGAAGAGGGATATCATTAATAGACTCTTCTTGCCTAAGGAAAGCAATTCGTACAAATCCCAATCAACCGCGGGACTCGTTTGCTTACCTGGAGAAGTTTACCAATGTGATATCCTTTATTAGGCCAAAGCGTGCTATTCCAAACGTCATATGTAAATACAAAGTATTTTCATCAACGACTATAACTATACTAGGGTTAGGTCAGACCTAAGAGTCTGCTGATCAGACCTTGAGTCTACTGAACTGAATCAGACTTCGAGTCTGCCGATTAGACCTTGAGTCTGCTGAAACTGAAACAGACTTAAAGTCTGCTGAATAGTATCGACTGGATACTTATGCTTGCCTATTATAAATATAGGTTGATAAGCATACTGAGGGGGAAAGTTCTGATAATTCCAACTGATAATACAAGGTGAACACGTTAACCTTTTACTGTCTGAACTGATTTTTACTCTTGTAATAGACTGGTTGTTTATTACAAAGAGTCTGATAAATGTTTGCATGAGGTATAATCTCTAAAATCGTTATAATACAAAATAGATAATAAAAAGCAACTCAGAACGAATACACATGTGTCTGGATCCATACATAACTGATAATTGGCATACAAAACCAAGTCGGTCATAACCAGTTCTCCAACAGGGTTACATAGCCTTGGGGAAGGCTGTCTCCGAACAGGGGCTATGTAATTCAGGGAACCTTTGAATTGTGTGTGTAGGGCAGTGGTACAAATCCCAAGAATGGACAGGCATTCTTGCTGAGATTGTAAACAGAAAACTATGATTGTATTTAACGACTGTTATAACTATTTTATTGAGTCAACGTTTCACCAGCATATAGTTGACGTGTTTTTCCCACCCGTGCAGGTAACTAGATGATATACAGGGATTGGAGTCATTTAGAAGATCGCTGTTGGATGGATCTTTTTTTATGAAGAATAAATCCTTGTATTAATAATATCACTGTTTGTAAAACTGGAACTCGGGTATTTAATTCCTGAGAAAATTTTGATGATTTAAATTAATATTTTAATATATTTAAAGACTTCTGCTAAAATGAACCCGCTACTCTGATATATTTACAAAACAGGTACCAACTGATAGTCACACACCTATGCCCTAAGTCGGGGTGTGACAATATGCACTACATCGACATATATTTTTTTAATATTTTTTGCATATAATAAAACACTACTGTACATATACAATACACAAATATTAAATGATGTGTGTCTAATAACCCTATAATAATGACCCTCACAACTAAGCTTTAATATTAAAACGAAAATCCTAAAACCACACACAACCGGCAAGTGTACCGATCGCAAGTAGTATAGACCTAGGAAGTCCGAGTATCGAACACGTGGACACGTAAGACGCTAACGATTACTAACCCTAGACAAGACCTACCTTAGAATAATATTGAATTGATTTTTGATTTCTTTTAACTTAACTGAACTAACTGGACTAACTAACAAAACTTAACAAAAATAGAAAACTTAACGACAAATTAACTGTGTTAACTTAGGATGGAGAAAAACGTCTACCTAGGTTTGGATCAAATTGTAGGCCTAACAAGCTAATGGATTGAATAACTTCAAGACACCGGTCTCTAAAGATGACATGACTAAGGATCGCTCGGGCTCACTGGATCACCTCTCGGTCTCACTCAACAAGCCTAAACTACTCAAAATCGGCTAAAACGACCAAACCGGGAAACAATTGCTAACGTGTTCTAATGAATGATCACCTCTCAGTCTCACCAACACTCGACCCTAATGGAAATGAATACTACACAACCAAGGATAGAGGAACAATTCAACTTAAACCAAAATAGATCAACTAGTCGCTCAAAACACCTAAACCTGACAATAAACAAACTCGCTCTCGATTAATCCTTATTCTAGCATGTAAAGGCAATGAGACAACCCTAACTTCTTATCACCTCTTGGTCTTTAAGAAGGTGCCTAACCTCTGTACTTTAACCAAATAATCATGCAACAAAACCCTACGGTTGTTCCTACCGCAAACAAACCCTAAACACCAAGTCTAGAATCAAACAATGCACCGATCAATCAATACAAAACTAATCAATCAACACACGGGGTTTATGCAATGAATCACCAAAATTTCCAGCCCTTAAACATAACCTATTTCATGTCTAAATCAAACTTTACAATAATAATTTAAGTCTATCAATCAAACAATCCATAAAACCTATCAAAACCTAACAATAATCATCATTCCTAGGTAGAACTAACAAGACTAGCCTAACATATTATTTGGACAGCAGCATATACTCAATAAAAACACCATAAAACTCATACCAATCATCTCAAAAATCATTCAACAATCAATCCTACTCATAAACACTTCAATCTTTCAATCAATCGCAAAACTAGTAATCAATTGAACAAGTATAAAAAGATGATGAACAATGTTATGAAAAGAAAGGATATGGATGAATTCCGGGCTGTTCTTGTCTACTACAACTAATGAGAAACGTCCCCGAGGCTTGGTTCTTGTGTCTTCTTCCTTCCCTAGCCGTCACACGATCAAACCCTAAGCCGAAAAAACTTTTTCTTCCTTCCTCCCTTCTTCTCCTGCTGCGATCGGCCAGAACCCTTCACTTAGGGTTTTTTTTTCTTTTTTATGTTATGTTATAATATGAGGCTTGGGCTTTTCCATAATGTAACGGACCGGGCCTTGAGTTTTTACTTGAAAACTTATGCGTAAAAGGCTCGTAAACTACTCCAAAAGCTCGGTTTCTCTCTTCCTTTCACCCAAAACCTACAATATGAATAAAATTATATAAAACCTATCTAAAACGAGTTAAAACATATAAAATATAATATAATACGTAGATAAAACGTGCGAAAAATACGTGTGTTTTACAACACATCATTAAATATATGCAATTAAATACTATTGAACATTAAAATGCACACTATTACACATGTGTAATACAACAGCGTTGCATAGTAATACATATGTGCATTACAACGTCTTTTTTATTTATTTTTTTATTTTTTATTTTTTTCCGGTGAAGAATAACAAAATATAAGAAGAATAGAAGAAATGAAAATTTTAATTTTTTATTTTTAATTAAAAATAATTCTTTAAGAGTTTTTAAGTTTTCTCTTGATTCTCTCTCCATATATATACATATAAGATAGAATATAATAATCATTATCGTACAATAACATACTCGACAGCATGCACCTTCGATTCCAAAAACACATGATGGCGTAATTGTATAATGTAAATGCATTCAATTTCGTTTTTGTCCTAATCAAGAATCTGCGTGAATCAGTTCATGACTGAAATTAGTAAATCTAACTGATTAATTGGAGTAATTGAAGCTTGCTAATTTGATTAATTGATCAGTTGAAGATAGCAAACATTACTAAAGGTTTAATTTTGATTCAGAAAGATATATCAGATCATCTGCAAATTGAATGAACTAATTTGAGCGTAGGACTCTGAACCCCAATTAGTGTGAGCTTTTTGTTTGAGCGTTTATTTTATTTGAGCGTTTTAAATGTATTTGAACACAACTTTATCAGTAAATTAATATTTGAGTGGAACCAAGTGTAATTCATTATTGAGCAAAAAAATTACTAACTGTGTGATCGAGGCTACACAAATAATTAATATGAATATGTAAATCAAATTCAATAATTGAGTTATGACAAATTTAAAAGCCTACAGAAACTTGAGCATAATTGAATTCCTTTCACACTCAATTATTTGAGCGTAATTCATTGAACTATTTGATCTATTGAATAACACTAGTGAGTGTGATTCCAATGTTTATGTATGTAATTAAACGCCAACCGAATGGTAGGATGACTATGAATTAAATGATTTGTTTCTAAGTAATTCAATTAGCTAATTGAGCATAGATGAAATAAAAGCTCTGTTCGTAACTAGAACTAGAAGATCGATTACGCACATCAATGTGTAATTTATATGGCACATGTTCAATTGAAATTGGATAATAAGGATCTGAATGTTCAATTGATTTGTTACAATCCGAATTTTTGCCGATCATAATTTTAATTTGCACAAATCAATCGTATTTAGCCAATTTGCAGGTTTGAATTACGGTTGATTTTGATATGCAATTTGTATTTCGCTCGATTAATTAGTTGAATTGATTAATTAGATAGCGGAGAGATTTAAGTTATTTACGTTTATGCCACCACATGGCTTGGGCGTGATTCACGTACGTTTTTGTACGTTAAGAATTATTGTACAATAACTTAACTATAACTATATATATTTGTATTGGGGGGGGAGGGCCCTTAAAAAAAGTAGGAAAATGGGGAACCATATCTTTTGAATGTAAAATAATAATACAAAGCTCAATTTCACATGTAAAAAATAAATTTTAGCATACACTATTTTGGAGCTTTTGCTTATAAATTCACATATAAGACATTTCAAAAACAAAAATTTAATTTTGTAAAAAATATATAATTTTTTTTACCTTTTTAGCTGATTTTTATATAAAAAAACCTTTTTTTATGTAATCGACTTCTGCATCGTGTTTATATGTAAAAGCTCTAAAAAGATGATGTAAAAATGTATTTTCTACATGTAAAAATGAATTTTTATTAATTTTTGAAAAATTGGATTTAATAGTTCCAACTTTCTGTTATTGGCCGATAATAATCCCAACTTAGTTTATTCCCACCAGTGGTCCCAAATTAAAAAAAAATTGGCTCTCAATGGTCTCCTGTTAAAAAAGACCTAAGGGCGTTAAGTTTTTTCCGAATTTCAAACTGATTTTTTAGGGCTTTTGATCGGAAGAAGGATAGGAGTCGATTGATGTAAACTTAGTTCGAAACGATACTCGAAACAACTTAATTTTTGTTAATTTGAAATTAAAACACCCGATTTGAAGCACTAATAAAGCCAATTAAAGTATCATTTCGAGCTAAGTTTTACGTTAGTCGACTCGTATCCTCATTCCGATCAAAAGCCCTAAAAATTTAGTTTGAAATTTGGATAAAAAAACTTAATGCCGTTAGGTTTTTTTAACCGGAGGACCATTGAGAGCCAACTTTTTTAAATTTGGGACCACTGGTGGGAATAAACTAAGTTGGGATTATTATCGGCCAATTACAGAAAGTTGGGATTATTAAAATCCAATTTTCCTTAATATTTTACATGTAAAAGGCATTGTTCTTCAGCTTTCAACTTTTTTGTGATTCTTTTTTGAACCTGCCACTATATATATATATATTTAAAAATATAAATCTTATAAAATAAAATTTAATTAGGATCATCTTATAATTATTGGGCCATTTTTTTAATATGTAATCCATTTAATCAAGTTTAGTTGTTGGTCCAAACTAAAATTAAAAACTAAAAAAAGGTAAAATTCAAAATACAAATATAAAAGAAATAGTGGTTGATTGTTATAACGCTAAATTAAAAAAAAATAATTTATATGTTTTGTTACTCGTTAGGGTCTACGGGTATTTTTATTTTGATTCAACCAAAGTACTTAAATCCTTAAAGGCGTCTCAGTATCTTACATCTTATCTTATCTTATCATACAATACTAATAAAGGAAAATGTTGAAGCTTAGGTGTCAAGCCTTATTTCTTCTAATTTCTAATCTCTCATCTCATTCATTCTAACTATCCATGGGTCATGGGTCAAAATCATTTTGTCAAGCGGGTTAAAACCTAGTGTGGATTTTATAACATAGTGTCATTTTCATACCTGAAGTTTGACTAACTACGTAACTTTAGCACATTTTTAAAATTTCTTGCAAATCCACACCCAACGTTTCCAAAACCATCCTATTTTAGTAATTTTCGTTAACACGTTTGTTTTTACTTTAAGTCTACATTAAATTAATATACAAGTATTTTGAGAATCACAATTGAAATAACAAACCTTATTTGTTTTTATCGTTTGATAAATCCCGTGTAGTACACAGGTTCAAAAGCTAGCATATATATATGTGGGGGGGGGAAGTAAATATTGGGCTGTTAGGCATCTAAGCTTAGATGCAAAACCAACGAAAAATACGTCATTTTGAAAGAAAAAAATATACCTAATATTAATTATATTATTTTTATTTCCAATTTGGTTAACGTGAATTTGTTTATCTTTTTCCAGCTCTAAACTATGTTCAATCTCATTATAAAATAAAAATAATAAAAAAAAAACCTACAACGAAATGAATAGTAAATTAATTTTCTTCCTTGATTTACTAAAGACAATCTTTTGTGGTATTGACAAGAACCTTTTGATGTTTCGACAAAAACCATTTGAACCATTTTACATTTCTTTTTTTTTCTTTTAATACGAATAGAAAACTTAAAGCGGCATTCTCCATATTAAAAATTTTGATCACTAACTTCGAGAGATCCATGAAGCATCAGAATAAACTAAAATTTTTATTTTATTTCTAAACGATGTATCAATTTCACACTACGGTCATCTAATGTTTGATAGCCACCACTTGGAAAATATTCTTTAAATAATCAAACTTTTGGTTAGTAAAATGCCAGTTTCAAAATTTTAGTTATACTGCTTGTTAGTCTCAATTGTGGAAATCAAACACCCTTTAGGACTATGGAATTCTTCTTATCAATTATTGAATTTGAGCTGAAGAAGAATTACGTGAGACAATTGATCTACGTTTAGAAACTCCTTAAACATAATGGGAGATATTCAAGGAAATTGGATAAATAGTCAAAAATAATGGAGAGAGGGAATAGGAAATAAATTAATTTTTGATAGATTTTATCAAAGTGACATAGTTTTGATTGGTTTTGCATCTAAGCTTAGATGCCTAACAACCTCATATTCACTTTCCCCATATATATATATATATATATATATGAAGGATATTTTGAGAACCATGTTTAGTTGTAAGAATTTAAGAACTCCCATTCTAGACCACACATTTAATTAAATGAATTGGAATATGTGGTTGAGATTAAATCTAGCAAAAAAGTCAAAGTATGAGAGAGAATAAATATGTAACTGATTACACTAACTTTTACGTCCGTTACACATGTGTAAAATGTCGGCTCGATGTGTAAAAAATTCTGTAATTTTTTTACGTGTATGTAACCTACATATATTACACATGTGTAAAAAAAAATTCGAAAAAAAATCGTTATACTGAGTTCTTTCGAGTTCTTAAAACTCAATGGGGTTCTCATTTGAAATCTCCCCTATAAATAATATATATATATATATATATCTTACAATACTAATAAAAGAAAATATTGAAGCTTGTGTCAAGCCTACATTTCTTCTAATTTCTAATCTCTCATCTCATTCACTCTAACTATCCATAGGCCACGGGTCAAAATCATTTTGTCAGACGGGTTATAACCTAGTGTGGATTTTATAACATAGTGTCGTTTTCATACCTGAAGTTTGACCAACTACGTAACTTTAGCACATTTTTTGAATTTCTTTCAAATCCACACCCAACGTTTCCAAAACATCCTGTTTTAGTAATTTTCATTAACACGTTTGTTTTTCCTTTAAGTCTATATTAAATTAATATATAAGTATTTTGATAATCACAATTAAAATAACAAAACTTATTTGTTTTTATTGTTTGATAAATCCCGTATAATACACGGGTTCAAAAGCTACTTTAGAGTATAATAAATGTTACTCATTTAACATGTCGTGATATTTTAAGTTGAGATGAACATAAAATGCTGTCATGTGGAAGACTAAAGAGTATGGCTTTTTGACTTTATTTAGGTCTTTCTTTAGATGTTTTATTTTTAACTTGTTTAAAAGACAAAAACTAATATGTAATTATGTATATATAACACACTTAAAATAAAATATATATATATATATATATATATATATGAAATTAATTTATTTTTGTGATATGATTTTCAATGTTTAAGCAAAAAACGAAAGCTGGAGTGAACAAAATACAGACCATCCCCTCGATAAACAAAATTTTGAAATAAAAAGAAATTAAAAATAAAAAGAAAAGTTTTAAATTCCGGTTCAACATCCAGTCTGGTTTACCAACTCCCTAAACTAGCTGGTTTAAATGGGCTCAACCAGTCTGGTACTATTTTAAGAAATACAATATGACAAGTTTTTGCTCATTTGAACTTAATATTAGCGTCTATAATCATGGCAATCATGTTTAGAGGTGCACAAAATTCCGGACCCGCACTCGACCCTATCCGTAAGATACAGATAAGGTATGCATTTTAATACCAAAACTCGTACCTAAAATTGGACCAGACGGTACCCGATCATACATGAAAACCGGAACCGGTTCCATACCCAAAACCAGGTTTTTCCAGTACTTGACTTATACACTAAAATTACCTAAAAATAAAAAAAAAAAAACAATGCAACCCCTTAAACAACCGATCTATGTTCAAGAAGTACGTAAAAATACCCCAAAAACCTTAACCCTTAAAAACCCCGATTCATACCCGAAAATAGGGTTTTTTTTTCTATACTTGAAAATAGGGTATTAACATACCCATTTATAAGGTACCCGAAACTGGTGACACGGATATGGATATGATTTTTTAAGCAAATACCCAACCCCAAATCCAGCCCAGGTACGGCCAATACCCGATCATACACGAAACCAGGTATTAGAAAAACCCGATTTGTGCACCTCTAGTCATGTTCGTGAGTTCAATTTGGTGAAACCTAAATGAACTAAGCACAACAAGAATAAGGTAAAAATGTTCATACGCCCTTGATGTTTTATAAAAATGTAACGAATACCAACAATTGCAAACTCAGCATGAAATTCAACTAGTCTAGCTTAAATACATTCAACCATGCACATGTTTATTTTCCCAACTGTTTGTATTTTGCTTCAACTGCTTCCTTTAGTTTCCTACCCAATGCATATGCCAATGGAGGCGGGACCGCGTTTCCAATCTGCTTGTGCTTATGTTGAATGTTACCAGAAAACTTATACCCATCGGGGAAGCCCTGCACCACATAATCATATTCAAAACCACTTATAAAACTCAGCATTCCAATTTCAAATCAGTTTTCAAATTTTGGAATAAATTAGCAACAGTTCAAATTCAAATTAATGGCTTTATTTGGATTGATTCAAGTAGTCGAATTCAAATATATATTGTAAAGGTAAAATACAAATAAAGTTTAGCGTGCAAAGTGAAGGAGAAAAAGCGGTGGCACTTTGTTTAATATGGTAATTACCCTACAGCACATTGAACTAGCGTAATTATTATTACACTATATAGCATAGCTAAAGAATGCCACCGAATTTTTTCCCTTTGCTTCATACGCGTGTGTGAGTAATTTAACTTAATTGTGATATTAAAATGATACAGCGACACAGTTGTAATAGTGAAACGCAGTAATAATGGTAAAGCTGTACAGTTTATTATACTTTTGTTTTTAATTCAAATCGAATCAAACTCAAACCTATTTTTTTCAAATTGAGCTCGAATCCGTCTTCAAAGTTTCAAAACGCATATAACCTGTTTAGATCAACTCAACTAACCCAAAAATCGATTCGATTAACAACCCTAATTGACATGCTCATTGTCAATTTATTATTTTGTTTGTCTTGTATATTTTTTTAATTCATTATCAATAAAACTCGCCGCGTTTCGACCAATTACCTAAAAAGCCGTAAAAAAATTTTACCTGAGACCGAGCACATTCGCGAACCGTTAGAATCCGATCCTGATCAGGATGAAAGCACATCCCAACTTTACCCATAGGCTGTGGGTCAGTAATAGAAGTTGGAAAGTTTCCTTCCCAATCAAGCCTTCCAAACAACCCCTTCCATTGGTTATGTCTTTTCGCGGTGTTCGGTAAACACCAAGGTATAAGGTCAACCATTTGACCAGTTGATAACTTGACCTGCAAGAAAAGTAAATATTGTTTCAAACACTGAACCATAATTACTGAAGTCAAGTTTAAACTTTTTATTATGTACCTTTTCCTCGGGGAGGTCTCGCCAGTCAGCACCAGGGCGTTTGGGGATTCTTTGACACCTAATCACGTTTAACTCATTCATTTCTTTTGATATGTGATCGGTTAGAACCGATTCATTGCCCCGGATTCTCTTTTGAAACCAAGATATAGGCTCAGTTTTGTACTGAAACAAATGAGATGAATAAGATACTTTTCCACAACACAAAATATAAATGAAAAAAGGGAAGAATTCCATATATACCCTCATACATTTGTGAAATAGCATATATACTCAACCCAAACTTAAAATACCATGGATGGCATTAAAAACTGTTTAAAATATCATATTTACCCATTCGACTAAAACAATACACAAAACTATTTTATCATATATACCCAACCCAAACTTACAATATCAGATATGCCCTTAAAAAGCTAGTTAAAATATCATTTTTAACTATTTCACTGAAACAACATAACAGATGACCATTTTACCAGTGTCTAAAACTTTAAAATTTCTCATCTACCCTTAGAAACATGCTAAATATCAGATAAACCCAACCTAAACTTGAATTATCATATATATGCCCTTAATGACTAGTTAAAGTATCATAATTACCAATCATTAAAACAATACAAAAAATGATCGTTTTACACTTACTTCTCTAAAACCTTAAAATTTCATATTCACCCATTATACATCTTAAAATTTTATATTTACCATCAACAAGTATTTTATAATAATAATAATAATCACAATAAAAATAATAATATTAAAAATAAGAATATTAATAAAAAGTTGTACCTGTATAGTAGTTGCAGAAGCACCGTTTCCAACCTCAGGGAGGTCACCAATTGTGTCTCGAACGGTTATTGCACGGAATGGGGCCCCACTTGCAGTACTTCTAGCAGCAGCATATTGTGTGTTGCCATTCAGTGTGACCTTAAGTTGTGGGCTAGCAAATACATGCATTGGTTTGGGCCACTCGGGTAGTGTTTCTTCAGGAGCTGCAGCCCATATGAAAGCCCGTTTGCGTGATTGAGATACACCAAAAGCACCAGCCTCCAGTATTCCAAATCTCACCTATAATTAGTAAAAAATGTTTAGTAACAAATTTAATCGTTTAAAATGTTAGCGACAAATTTGTTAATAGAATTATTTACGGCAAAATCATGTACCTGATAGCCCATTTCTAGCAATGAAGCCAGAGTTAAACGAAATGTTTGTCCTTTGTTAAAAGAAACAAAGTTCCTCACATTTTCTAACAGGAAATACTTAGGACGAAAATACTCAGCAAATGACAAAAATGCAAGTATCATTTCACATTGAACCTTGCTCCATGTGCTTTGATTGAACCTGTTCATCCCAGAAAAACCCTGCAGAAATTTTATGTCAGCCTCTGCATATATTTCTATTAAGGGTACGAACTAAGAGCATGACAGAAACCTAACACAAAATTCACGGGTTTGTGTTTAGTATAAATAGGTTTGGGTCAATTTCGGGTCAAACCCACAAACACATTTAGTTAAACAGGTTGGCTGCGGTTTGACCCATTTATTTTTTAATTTTACTAAAAAATGTGTTTTATGTTAAACCTAGAGTGGTTGAAAGTTTTATGCCAAAAGTTAAAATTTAAAAGAGAAATTGGCATCATCAACCTTTATGATTTAAACCTAATTGGCCTATATACATTTGTATTTTATTTTTGTAAATATGTAACTTGTTTACATGTAAAAATCAAAAATACATTGGTCTATATGCATTTATATTTTATTCTTGTTTACATATACATGTGGGGACACTAAAGTATTAATATGCAAAAATAAAAAAAAATAAACGTGCTTATACATCTGACATGATTTTCAAGTTCAAGTGAAATTGTGGGCTGACCCACCAACCCACAGATACGGCCCGTTTAGCACGCATAACTATTATGACTTATGGAAATTTAAAGCGTTTACATTAGAAATTCGTACCTGGCATGGAGGTCCACCATTGATGAAATCCACTTGTCCCGGTCTAGGTAGATTATTAATCTCGTCTTCCTTAAGTTTTGCAGCCATTTCTTCTGCCTCAGAAGTTGAAATACAGTCATCAGTGTCCCCGCATGCCGTCATAATGGCCCTGTATTTCAACCAATCATTAGAAATGTAAATAACTAATAATAATTCACAGTATTTTAAAAATATTCTAGAACCTTAGTATGACATTGCAATTATGCACAAAGGCCAATGCATCAGGATGATTTAGTCTAAATGCATCACCAGCAGGTTCTTCATATTCAATGGCCCATTTGGTTACTGATGCCCCTGTAAGTAAACATAATAAATTAACAATCAACTTAATGAAGAAAAAAATTAGATGAGCTTTTGATATTTTATGTAGCCAAAAAGTAATCACCAGCTCTTTGCAAACCCTCGGATAAGCCACCACAACCAGCAAAAATATCTAATGTTGATAAACGATTGATTACAGCAGAACTCTCGGTGTCGGTCATCTCAACGTCACTTTCTCCTTCTTTAGACTTCCCTTTCCTTTTTCTAACTGCAGCCTCATTAACCATGTTTTCTTTCGGAGAACTAAGCTTTATGTTAATTGGTAGCTGGGGAAAAAAGTCAAATTGTTCAAACCTCTACCCAGAGGGTACCTTTATTCAGAAAAGCATATTATATCTAAATTAATACATTTGCAATAATATATAGCATGCTAGTTATTTTATTAAAAAAAATTAGGGGAATATTTTGTCAAGTCAACCCAACTTGTTTTGACCAATTATTCGGGCCCGCAATACCAGCCTATTTATACCTGCTTGAGAGATCCCTTTGCTGGATCATAGAGACGTTCACAAAAGAAGACATGATCGACAATATAAGTGCTGTCTAGCAAAGAAGGGTCTGCCTTCCTATTAACTTCACACTTCCCTTCTAATGCTGATACCGACAACTTATTTGTTTCTTCACTGTAATATACCTGAAAACAAAATTAACGGTTATTATCAACAAAGCAGCAAGAAATATGATATCATAAAAAGTTGTATTTTATTTTATTATATGCTACCTCTTGAATGTCAGAACGGTACGCTTTGTCAGCAGACAAATCCTCAGGCCTGTAAAATCTTCTAACTTGGACTGAAACTGATTCCGGGTCAACCCGTTTTAAATTCTTGGGAGACTCTATTTGGATCAGCTGGCAAACAACATATGCTTTAAGCCCGACATTTCTCCCACCTTTATGAGTTTCATTACCCCGTTCATCGGACTCAAAGTGATGTGGACCAACATAAACAAAATCATCCACACGAAACTCAGTACCCATGTAAGTAAAACTCGTCTTTGATTCATTCACCTCAAAAACCTCTTTCTTCTTTTCATTCTCCGTGATCTCACAAGAATAACAAAACCCGTTTCCGAGCCCCATTTTGTCGGTTTTTAGAGAAAAGAAAGCACCCTTTTGAGGCAAGTATAAACTCTTACAATAATATTCAACGGGGAGACCTTTACTCTTCCTGTCTTCAGCTTTTGCTCTATCCATTTTATCAAAACTAGCATTAGCTTTCCGGTGCTTGTGGCCCCACGCAAGTGTTCTAATTTGAACAATCACGGGTTGGATGAAATCATCAAGCTCAAAATCAACACAATCATTGGTTAAAAAAAGTTCCCGCTCGTTTGCTACGCTACCAAGAACAGTTTTACTACCTCTTAACATCAGCCGTCCATGAACAAACTTATGAGAAGCAGAATCTTCAAACAAATATTCCACGTAATAAACAGAATCTTCAACCATAACCGAACTACCTAACCCAACCACCTCACCCCGAATAACCGCCTCTTTATATAGAGTGTTACCATTACCCATCTTCCCAACCGCTTTCCCAACCCAATTGATGTCGGTTTTTGACCCAGACGGTTTCTTTTCCTTTAGAGCAGAATGCGGTTTCTTGGGTTCTTGTACCGGAACTGTGATAGTTTCTTCTTCAGGTTCTTCACAATCTTCCTGCTCGTTTTCTTCCAGCTCATCTTCTTCCTCATCTTTCTTCATATTAACAGATTCGCCCTCTTTTACCTCTTCAGGTGAGTAATTTGAGTAAAACTCACCCCAAATTCGGTTAATAAACCGAGTTGTTGTAGCAGGCATCGCCTTTCGTTTAGACACAACAGGCCCCATTGCTGCTCTCGGGTTCAAGTTTGCTTGCTTTGTCTCAATGGCTTTTTTCTTAACGGTCCATTTGGTGTGATGTCTTTCCACCATTTTATTCTCAAGACCAGAAACAAACGCACATTTTCGGATTGTAGCGTCTGGAAATTCTGCAAATTGTTGTAAAATAATTTGCCCATGAACGACTACGTATCTCTCTACGTTTACTGAGTTTGAAGATATGTAAGCAGGGTGATTTTTATCAAATTCTGATAGTCTTTTTATGACTTCAGGAAATGATAACTTTGATGCACGTGTTTGCTCTTTCAGTAATGTGATAATAGCAATAGCAAGCCTCGCTGTTTTAAGAACTGTCTGATACCACGGGCCATATTGCTTTGACGGCTTTCCAAGTCTATACCTGAACAGGACACAAGTATATTTAATAAAAGTTTACAAAAAAATAAAATAAAAGGTTGACAACTAAACAGTGTGTGAAACATGTTTGCAAGCTTTTATTGCCTAATATGTTAATATGAACACTTTGGTTCAATTTTGGCATGTCTGAAGATTTCCTTAAGCCAATTTGTTTTTATTCATTTAAGAGAAAAAAGCAAATCAACTCTTTGATGAAATAATTAATGTGCTACATGGTTCAGTTTTAACGGTTTAGAACTTGGAAACGGCCATGTACAATGAACCGGCCGTTTAACATATAGTCATATAGTATTTAAACCTGTTTTTGTTTTAAGAATATAAAGTTATGTATGTAAAACAAACAAGGATATTTTAGGGAGCTAATGAGGTGCACGAATGAGGAGGAGCGAGTGGATTTGAGGGACAACTACAAAACGGCCAAGATAGAGGCGAAGAAGGCAGTGGCGGAAGCAAAGAAGGCGGCCTTTAAACGGATGTATGAAAGTCTAGAAACAAAAGAGGGGGAACATGCTATGTTTAAGATTGCCAAAGCCAGGGAGCGTAGAAGGCAAGATCTAGGACCGGTGAAGTTCATAAAGGATACAGATGGGCATGTACTGGTCAAGGAGCAGGACATCAAGCTAAGATGGCAAACCTACTTCCACAATCTTTTTAACAATGGGAGAGCTTACCAAGAAGAACATGACAACACAAACTTTCAACGACAACAATCGAATAACTGCTACTGCCGACGGATCACACGAGAAGAGGTGAAGGATGCACTTAGGAGGATGGGAAGGTCTAAGGCAGTTGGCCCAGACAACATACCCATCGAGGTGTGGAAGTGTCTGGGGGAGGAAGGAGTCATGTGGTTAACTACTCTGTTCAATAGTATTCTCAAATCAGGTAAGATGCCAGACCAGTGGAGGAGCAGCGTTGTAGTTCCTATCTATAAGAACAAAGGAGACGCCCAATGTTGTGGTAACTACCGAGGAATCAAACTACCAAGTCATACTATGAAGCTATGGGAAAGAGTGATTGAGGTTAGACTTAGACGAGAAACTCAGGTTACGGTCAACCAATTTGGCTTCATGCCGGGGCGTTCCACCACAGAGGCAATACACCTTATAAGAAGATTAATGGAAAAGTATAGGGAGAAGAAGCGTGATCTACATATGGTGTTTATTGACCTAGAAAAGGCCTACGACAGTGTGCCACGACAGGTGCTCTGGGAGTGCTTGGAGGGTAGAAGAGTGCCTAGGAAATACAGAGATAATTATGGATATGTATACCAGGAGTGAAACAAATGTCCGTGCGCCAGTGGGGGATACTGATTTCTTTCCTGTAGAGGTAGGTCTTCACCAGGGGTCAGCGTTGAGCCCGTTTCTTTTTGCAGTAGTCTTGGATGAGTTGTCAAAGTCGATTCAGGGGACTCCCGTGGTGCATGATGTTCGCAGACGATATTGTGTTACTTGCTGAGAAAAAACAAGATCTAAACATGAGGCTTGAGGAGTGGCGAACAACCTTAGAGACAAAAGGTTTAAAGATTAACCGATCTAAGACGGAGTACCTCCACTGTGATTTTGATGGGATAAACGACAATGAAGACGCACAGATCACAATTGAAGGGCAGGTGGTCCCGCAGGTAAAGAAGTTCAAGTATTTAGGATCATTTGTACAGAGCGATGGGGAATTAGACAGTGATGTGACCCACCGAGTTCAGGTAGGATGGTGTAGATGGAAAGCAGCCACAGGTATATTGTGCGAGTTTCCCGACTAAACTAAAGGGAAAATTCTATAGGGTGGCAGTTAGACCTGCAATGCTATATGGAACAGATTGTTGGGCCATCAAGAAGGCACAAGTGCGGAAGATGGAGGTAGCAGAAATGAGAATGCTACGTTGGATGTGTGGGCACACAAGGCTAGACCGAATAAGAAACGTTGTGTTTCGCGAGAGATTAGAGGTGGCGAACATAGCAGACAAGATAAGAGAGTGGAGATTGAGATGGTTTGGACATGTAAAGAGAAGACAGACGACGAATCCTGTTAGATCCGTAGAAAACATTACTATAGAGGGGAGGAGGGGTAGAGGACGACCGAAATTGACTTGGGATGAGAGGATTAGGCATGATTTGATAGACCTAAACCTCTCCGAGGACATGGTTGAGGATAGGAATTCGTGGAGAAGTAGAATTAAAGTTAAGGATTTTTAGAGAGATTTGAATACCTTAGGGCTTAGACTTAACTTATTTAGGTCACATACCATAATGGTATTTCCCTTACATATATTATTATTATTATTATAATTATTATTAGCTTTTATATAGCTGTTAAACTGTGATCTTATTATTAATATTATTATAATTAGTAGTAGTTTTTATATAACTGTTAAACTTTGATTTCCTTTATTTTGCTTCATACACATGTACTTAGAGCCGAGGGTCTCTCTGGAAGCCACCTCTTTATTCCTTTGGATAGAGGTACGGTGTGCCTACATCCCACCCTCCCCAGACCCTACTTATAGCTTTGCTGTCGGTGGGATTTTACTGGGCATGATTGATTGATTGATTGATTGTATGTACACACACATACTTGCATATATTTCATGAACAATCTCATCAATTTTAAAACATTTAATACAAAATTATGCTTTTCAAAATTACCTAAACCAGCAAATCACCCAACCAGATCCGTAAAACTGTGAAAACCGGCCAATTCAGCTGATCCAACCAACCGGCTGGCTTTGTTTGTCTTTTTCTATAGCAACAGTCAACAGTCAACATTTTTGAAAATTTAAAGTCATGTATGTGTTTTATATTCATGAACAATCCTCAACATTTTTAAAAATTCAATATAAAATTATACTTTGAAAATATATATATATTATAGCCTGAAACCACTAAATCACGAAAACAAAACCGTAAAAGTGTGAAAACCAACCGGTTCATTTTTTTTAACAAAACCCTCGAAAGCGTTCAGCCCAAATTTTTGTTAAAACCAAAACAAAATTTAAACCTAAAACTCACCAGGCCATGTCAGTTCGAATTGAAATAATAACCATTGATGAACCAAATTCAATTTTCCATTCCTTTATAGCACTCAAGTAAATAGGAATCCCATCTTCATTCTGTGCAGCCAAACCAGAACCAGAATCTAAAACTGAACTTGAACCTGAACCAGAAACAGTACCAGGTTCATCATCAAAACAGAATCCACTTCCATCATCAGCTGTCATTATCCCCGATCCAAACACGGTCACATCAATGTCTGCACACGGCTTCATAGGCAAAAGCTCCAAAGAAATCAACCGCGAATCACAGTTATAAAGCGACCAGTTATGCAACATGCTTTTTGGTAAATAGTCCGGGTCAACCGAGTCAAAAAAGTCATCAAAGAGTAAATATTCATCAGTTTCTTCAACATTAGACTTATAATAAGCAGGGAGAGGATAGTCATTTGCTATTTCATCTTCATTTATTTGAATATAAAACTTGCTTGATGAAGAAGTAACATGTCTTTGCCTCTTATTCTGCTTCATCGATTGCCAGTTTTCATTTTCCTGCAAAACCCGAGCCAGTTTCATGTCTTCATCTTCATTATCAACTTTTTCTCCATCCTTGATCTTCAAAGGTGCGTTCGTTGATGTGTGAGAAGACATATTTACCCCTGCAAACTCTTTGCTCTTCTTGCTTTCGTCTCTCAAGGCAGCAAGAACAGGTAACTCAACAAACAGTTTATCAGTCCCGCTCGGTTCATTGTCTAGCCCGACAAGCTGTCCGTAAATAAACACACCCCACGACACAATTAAGTCACGAATCGACACCCCATGCGGAAAGTTCTTGCTCCCACTCATTGACCGAACAAGTGATGCGAGTAACTCGTCTAAACTCAAATCCGGGTCGCCACCTGAAGACTTTGACAAACGTTTATAAACTTCAACGCGACGAACGAGCTTTTTCGTAAAAAAGCCCGTATATCTTTTTATAACTTCCAGCTGGTTTCACGCAATCGTAATCAGCAAGTTCAGTCGAAACCCAAATGACAGGCGACCCATCTTCATAACCCGAGATTGCCCAGTCTTCAATACGCCCGAATCCTTCACATTTAACTCTCGTTTGTTCTTTATCTTTTTCGTTCTTTTCAAAAGGTAATATTAGGCCTGAGATGAAAAGATCATCAACTTCCAGCAATTCAACGGGTTGGGGTTTACCATTAGCATCATGGAAAATGAAGTCAGTTAATCGTCTATTAGGCCTTGGGTCATTTGGGCCCGGTGTTAAACTTATGGCTGCTATTTCCTCTTCTACAACTTGGGTTTTCTTGTTTTCTATTGTTTCATCTTTGTCTGATAAACGGACCGGCTTGGTTTTAAAGTTGGTGCATGAGGCGGCCGTTTTTGGTAATTTTCTAGAAACTGGAGCAGTTTCAGTAGTGTCTGGTTTTCCTCGTTTTTGTTTCGGTTTTGTCGTGGTTGTTTTAGCATCAGATGTTGACTTGACTTGTTTTCCTTTCTTCTTCATTTCTGTAATCAAATAATAAGTTTCAAAAGTTAGTTTTCATGCTTTTGTTGCAAGATTACAACAATCTATGTAGAATGTATGACCAATTTGTTTCAAAATAAATTAAATCATGCACAACTAGACGCGTTGATTGGCTGATGTAGCATATAACCAAGAGTATTGTTTTAATAATATGTGATATATTAACATAAGATATATAATCTTCAAATTGATCAAACTAATATGATTTCTTTTAAATCAAAATATTATCAGATAATAAGTAGAGAAAATGTCATGAGAAACACACATCTACTTTATACGAATCATTATGTTCTCTAGATATAAATGCTAGCAATAGTTACTCAAATATATTGAATTAATGCTAAAACAAACTCCAAATAAACGCACGTGCCACAAGTAATAAAAGAAGCTCAGAAAATCCTTCTTTGAATCCGCGGCGATTTACATTTAAGAGATTTGTAAGTTAATGCAATCATAACTAACTTCTATAAAGTTACATCTGCAATTAAAAAGATGCAAGATATCACATTGATGTATATTTAATCATTCGAAGCTTCCACTCAAACAAGGTAAGTAATATCAACGGTTCACAATTTGATAGCAAGTCGATGGACCGTACAAGATGATTGAATACCTACCTAAGACACAAATTTAAGAGCTCAAATTATCTACAAAAAGCATTTACTTTACATATACACATGAAAATTGTCATAATACAAATAGCCCCCTACCACCCTGTGTTAGAGATACACATTGCAAAAACAGTAAATTCCAAATGCAACGCTTTGTTTTAAAAAAAGACATGAGGATTAAAAGAAAAGCTTCACGTGCGCGAGGCATTGGTTTACGAACTACCAAATGCGGTATATGTCTCAGTTACTTTAAGTATAAGGCATCTTATCAGCTAAACCACTCATAATTTCTTTGTGACTCTAATTTTGACCTAAATATAGAGCACACATTTGATTCAAACAATCTCTATTTTGTATCACAATTATATACTGCAGTTTCTAGATTTATAGCTATATGTGTATAGGTATCATTACACCTAAACACACATTGATCAAAAGTAACAATACATTGCACAAAGAGTGTTCAAATCAAAACAACATCCCTGCGTTGAATCTGCACACATTTGTAAACATAAAAACACAGATACATACCAAATCAGGATTATATCGCTTCTATATCTCCGAAAATCGCTTAGATTCTAACGATAAACAAACCAACGGATGATGATTTTATGAAAGAAAAAAAAACCCTAATTCTCCGGATGAAACAAAATTAAATATGATAAAAAACACACAAATAGATCAATTTGCGCATGATCGAAGAGGAGATATCATACCAATACAGGATGATTATATGGTGGCTTCGATTTTAACGATGAAGAAAAAAAACCCTAATTAACACTTTCTCTCTCTAAACACCATTTTCTCTCTCTCTCTAGAACACACACACACGAGATTAATAAAATGCGTAAACTAAGATCTGACTGAGTGACTGACCTGTTGATGATGTCACTGAACCACCACCACCACCACCTCCTCCTTCAGATTCTAACAAATTCACAGTCATTTCGATATAAACAACAACAACACGAATTCGGGATTCGTATTTTTATTTGTATTTGACTCGACCGAATTGAATTGAATTGAATTGGGAGCTGAAATACGCTGTATGTATAAGAATAGCAGCAGGAGATTTCTGGAACAAGTGGAGGGAATGAATTATATGATTTGGCGGGAAAACCACCAAAATGTTGAAACAATTCCCGCCACCATTGCTTGATTGATTACTGCCCACTGGTTCCGGATATGGTAAAATAGAACCCTAAATATATATTATATTTATTTGATTTTGACTTTCATAGTCAACTTTTTATTATGTAGAATAAAGATATTATAATATTTATTTATTTTATTAATGAAATAAACGTTGTGTCAAATTACCGGTTTGTCCTTTGGCTGTCTGAAGATGAATGTTATTGATCAAATTACCTAAACTGGGGGTGTGGTTTTGTTTTCTAAAGTTTGCTTGCGTAATTCAACTTCCAAGAAAGTTTACATAAAACATTTCTAATTTATATATCCACACTCTAAAAAACTTATGTTCTATCAATTTTTTAGGTTTTTATTTCATTCCTTACAATCATCTAACATTAGACGTCATGAACCTAAGTTTTTTCGAAGGTTGGGTTTACGCATTCAAAATAGCTACTATACTTAACAAAAGACATATCAGTAGCCGAAAAATCTAACACAAAATCAAACTTTAAATGAAGTATAATTAGGGTCAAACCCACAGAGAATGGGTCGGCCTCGGACCACAATTTTTTTTATACATTTAGTAGATCCGGTATATTAAATTTTGCAAGGACCCCATAGTATTAATGGCAATGTTGTTGTAATGGTAAATCCCCTTCTTTAATTGCTAAAATGTCACGGGTTCGAGGTCCGAGACTGATATATCGCATATTTTGGCCATTTTATTAAATGAAAGTATATGGTTCTTGGTTCAGTAGGTTTCTGGTTCTTGTCTTGATTTAACTTATTTGGCTTCTCTTTAATTTTTTAGCTTCTTAGATTATGCTTTAGAGCATTCCCAGCCCGTTCCCTACCCTATATCCATATATATCATATAATTACACTAAAAAACACTGTATTTTCTCTTTCCTGTTTAATTAAATAATAATTTTTATACCTTTATCATCATATTTTCTCTCTCTTTCACTCACAACTATTTTATGAAAATATTAGAAAATTATACAGTACCTACAGTAAAACCTCAAATTTAACTTTCTCATATAAATTTCCTCTCTCCTCTACTCACAACCACTCATAACCATACCATATAATTTGCAAATCCCCCTCACATAATTTTAGGGAATGGATTGAGAATTCTCTTATTGGGATAACTAGGTTAGATCCTGTGTTACACACGGACGGAAAATATAAATATAACAATGAGTTATAACTATAATTTTTATTAAACCGCGCGTTTAATAATGCAATAATATAATCCAAACCTTGTGACTTAAACCACCATTTAAATCCAATCATCCATACATGCAGTCCAAACGTTCATAAATAATTTTCCAAAATAAAATAACAAAGTCTCAAAATTAAAAAAAATAACAACGAAAACAATTAATTGTCTTTATTACTCAATAATTGATTATTATAACCATTTATTTTGAAACTTTTTCAACTTAGGAGTTAATGTTTAAAATTAATGTTCATATTAACATCTGGAAATTATATAATTGAAAAATTGATGAGTTGAAAACCTATGTGGACATGCTAGTTGAATGTCATATGAAAACCTTGTATTGCTTTAATAGTATAGTAACATTTTAAATTATGTCACATATTTCTAACTTATACCAAGTAACAAAAAGGACATATTAATTAAAACTTCGTTATCAGCCGAAGTCATATGTTGTAAATTACGAAGCGTAAACATGTAGATGTTCTAACATAATTTGTGCTTTATATAAATTATTTTTATTGAAATTATAAAAGATTTAAGTACACAACATAAAAAAATGCTAAAAATGTGAATAAAACAATGAGATATAATTATAATTTTTATTATACCGCGCGTTTAATAAAGCAACAATATAATCAAAATCTTTTGACTTAAACCACCATTTCAATCCAATCACCCATACAAGTAGTCCAAACGTCATAAATAATTTCCTAAAATCCAAAAAAAAATAAAATAAAATAACAAAGTCTCAAAATAAAAAAAAAACAATGAAAATAATTAATTGTCTTTATTACTCAATAAATGATTATTATAACCATTTATTTTGAAATCTTTTTCAACTTCGAAGTTAATATTTAAAATTAATGTTTAAATTAAATGTGAAAATTATATAAATGTAAAATTGATAAGTTGGAAGCCTATGTGAACATGTTAGTTGAATGTCATGTGTAAACCTTGTATTGTTTTAATAGTATAGTTAGATTTTAAGTTATGTCACTAACTTATACCAAGTAACAAAAAGGACATGTTAATTAAAACGTCGTTATCTGTCGAAGTCATAGTTGTAAATTATGAAGCGTAAACATGTAGATGTTGTAACATAACTTGTGTTTTATATAAATTATTTTTATTGAAATTATAAAATATTTAAGTACACAATATAAAAATTGCTAAAAATGTGAATATAACAATGAGATATAATTATAATTTTTATTAAACCGCGCGTTTAATAAAGCAACAATATAATCCAAACCTAGTGACTTAAACCACCATTTCAATCCAATCAACCATACATGCAGTCCAACCGTCATAAATAATCTCCCAAAATCCAAAAAAAAATAAAATAAAATAACAAAGTCTCAAAAGTAATAAAAAAAATAACAATGAAAATAATTAATTGCCTTTATTGCTCAATAAATGATTATTATAACCATTTATTTTGAAACTTTTTTCAACTAAGGAGTTAATGTTTAAAATTAATGTTCAAATTAACATGTGGAAATTATATAAATGGAAAATTGATGAGTTGGAAGCCGTTGTGGACATGCTAGTTGAATGCCATGTGAAAAACTTGTATTGCTTTAATAGTATAAGTAATATTTTAAGTTATGCCACATATTTCTAACTTATACCAAGTAACAAAAGGACATATTAATTAAAACTTCGTTATCTGCCGAAGTCATATGTTGTAAATTATGAAGTGTAAACATGTAGATGTTGTAACATAAGTTGTGTTTTATATATATTATTTTTATTGAAATTATAAAAGATTTAAGTATACATCATAAAAAATGCTAAAAATGTGAATATAACAATGAGATATAATTATAATTTTTATTAAACCGCGTGTTAAATAAAGCAACAATATAATTCAAACATTGTGACTTAAACCACCATTTCAATCCAATCATCCATGCATGCAGTTCAAACGTTCATAAATAATTTTCCAAAATCCAAAGAATAAAATAAAATAACAAAGTCTCAAAATTAAAAAAAATAACAATGAAAACAATTAATTGTCTTTATTACTTAATAAATGTTATTATAACCATTTATTTTGAAATTTTCTTCAACTTAGTAATTAATGTTTAAAATTAATGTTCAAGTTAACATTTGGAAATTATATAAATGGAAAATTGATGAGTTGAAAGCTTATGTGGACATGCTAGTTGAATGACATGTGGAAACTTGTATTACTTTAATAGTATAGTAAGATTTAGTAAAGTATAATTGTTTGACTCTAGTTTCTATAATTGTTCAACTCACAGGTTAGTTGTTCTCATTAAATGCTTGAAGTGCCACAGCTCATACTAAAAACGTAACAAAACTAAACAATTAGCACGATAAAATACACGACTTAGACCCAATCATCATATATCATCAACTATCTTACCTTGAAATGTTATATGATAATTTGGCTAATCTATACAAGCAACCTGTATTTTAATCTCTTAGTTACCCTTTATTTCTGGGTTGTTCCCACGAACTGAAATTTTAGTAAATTGATGGATTGCCTCGAGCAGTAAATATATGATCTTTTGTTTGGATGTCATCGCACATGATTCCATTGTTTCCTTCCTTTAATAATGGTGATTAGCACGTATATAGTACCAATTTCGTTACTTTGTAAAAATATTCCACAACATAGGGTTACCATTAATTTAACAGAAACCTCGTTGGTGCTCGTAGCACTCGAGTTCCGCAATAGGATTGAATAATTTAACTTTAAAAAAAGTTATCTCAATTCTATCCTAAGTTCATTTTCGATTCTTGGTTACATGACACGCGTCATACATGTCCCTTATATTCGTATGACAGCTAATTCTGTGATGTTTAAAGAATGAAAAAATCGATAATTTTTTATTCTCCAATGAATGATTTGGTCTAATAAAAGTGGAACTCATCCTTATACTATTAGATTCCATTGTATCTACTATTTTAGTTGTGTGACATATACACACAAGTTTTGTCATACCCTCAGATCACATCATAGTGTTGCAACTTCAACAAATATTAATTATTGTTAACGCTTTCTTTTTATCTATGCGCCATTGAAATTGAAGTCGGGTGTGTTTTCGTAAGGCTTAGACTTTGATAAATAAAAATAGGTTTGTTTCTTATCAATATTCTTTGCCAGACCGATCTAACACTCAATTAGAGGAACGTTAAATAAACAGACACAAATGTGTTGTGACATTCGCAACCAAATCACGTATATCCTAATTGATACTTAACGAGTAAACGATTAACCGAATGATGCTGGTTATGACTCGAATATATCGGGGGCAATATATAAGTAATATATCTATAATAGTAACTATCGTATCGCTATTATAGCCCTGGTATATAGAAAACCAGCTAAACGGGAAGATTTCCGGTTAACAGTATGCAATGATATTAAACACAAGCGCTAGTACCTAAACAAGCATTGTATCATCCATCAAGCCGAAAAAAGACTTATGAAATACTTATTTGAGATGTTTTTAAGCAACTTATGAATATATTTTGAATTTTTAAAACAAGATAGTACGTTTTCTTTAATTTGCAAAATTAAGCCGAAAAGCCCTCGGTTTTGCTTTGTTTATCGCACCCGAACTATTTTTCTTACCAAAAATAGAAACCACACTTAAAATTATCGTATACGCACGCAAAACGAGAAAAAAGGAAGAAAAAAGGGCAAGGGGCCCACCCCTAGGTTCCAATCGGAACTACTGGAGACTCCTCACCATTGTTTTCTTCCTTGATAAGCCTCCTCAACACCCAAGAATAGATATTTTATCAAATTACATATATACTCTAGCTCTTTCTCCATATTTTCCTACCAAAAACCTAAGGTAAATACATGATTTGATGTGTTTTAACATGTTTTTAAACAAAAGACAAAGGTTTGATTACAGGAAATGATGATTAACCATGAAAAAACCCTTCAAAATGGAACAAAAATAGTTTTTGATGCTAAAAATGTGTATTAAGCAGAATCATAAGCTTTTTAGGTAAAAAAAACAAGGATTAGAAGGTTTAAATCGCGTTTTTACGGATTAAAAACTCGATTTAGAACCCTAACCGAAAACATATGTTAGAAGGATTGATTATAGATGTTACGTGTTTGGTTTTGTTGTACATATCATGTAGATATACTATCTAGCTAGTCAAGAACTCGGAAAAGCAAGAAAAGGGTTTGAACAAACAAAAAACGCAAAGGCAATAATCGAAAAGCTCGTTAGGGGATGTTTGGGTCTAGACTATGACGTACTTATTGTTAGCCCATGAAGATTTACAGGGACATCAGTTGCTACATGAATGAGTCCCTGTTCAAATTTAAGAATTTTTTGATAAACTGAGAATATTTGGTGAATTTATTACTATTTATTGATGTTTTATTATGAAAAATAGCAAAACAGCTTGGAAAATTCTGAAATTTTGTGGAAAACTCAGGTAAGCCAGTATAAGATCACACATAAATGTTTGGGTCCATTGGAGAAGCCTATCTATAGTTTCTGGATTCTTGTTTAATCGAGTTTTAACGATCGTTTATTGCTCAAAAAGGTATTTTAACTAAATAGTTTGGTTCTAGAAATTTTACAAGGATTTTATGAAGTTATTTTAACCACTCAAAAAAATAATCGGATTTTTCGGGTATCGTTTGGTATAAACGGACGAATTATCGATTAAAAATAACGTTTAAAATGAATTTCATAAATTAATAAATAAGTTAATGTTTGTAAAATATTTTTATAAAAATATACAATTAATAATTAGCAAGTGTATAATTTTTGTAATTTAAACATGTTCAGATAAAAAGTTGTGATAAGTTGAAAGTTAAACAAATATAATTCCTGATAAAACCGGTTGGGATATCAAAACAACAAGAGTGGTCAAATGTTATAGTTTTGGATAATATATTTAAGCCGAACCTTTTGGAAGAAGTTCGAACAATTCGGGTGAATTATGCGTGCTTTCCTCAACCTAGTCTTTATAAAACGGAAATAAGCACTGTAGCAAATTCGGACACCTAAACCCTAATTTATCTTTATAGTTTGAATAATTTTATCAAAAAAACACGTTTACTCAAGTTTGCGTGATCTTACCTTTTTTTGAAATGCTTAAACGAACAATTTTGCCTGACACGTAAAACGGTGAAAATGAGCCAAATCTGATTTTGAACACCAGATATTGTACAACGCACAACCTGAGACTACTGATATGATTATGGTGAAGAGTTATACCCAGACTAGTTATATAACCCAATTCAATTGGGATGTCATTTTAATATTAAGTATATGATACCGATATTAGGAATCGGGTTATAAACGAGACACACGATGTCACAGCCCCCGACCCCTATACCTTGGGAGGGGAGCCGCGAATATTGAGTGGTGGTATCGGTGTTTATTAAAATAATTTGCAGCGGAATATTTCATCAGAACCGTAGTTAGGAAAAATGATCAAAGTTATAAGAACACTATAATTCTTATTTCATAAACTGGGATTAAAATCCATTTTTATACAAACATAAGGTTTTATAAGGATAAACCCTAATTTACAAAACACGTTTCTTTATTCTGGTGACAAGCCACTTATTTAAGCTGGAAGCCCGCGGGCATCATTCCTTTGTCTCTAACAAATCACCTGAAACATGTTTAAAAATATTTGATCAGCAGGAAATACTGGTGAGTACATTAACTTTATAAACAATGCATTTTACAATTACGGCATTAAGATGCTTTTACATCTACTTGCTTACAAATTACCGAAAGGTACTTGTCACTTGGCCGTATCTGTGACTGTGGTCATATTACTTATTTTCTAACACTTGTCCAATAAGTAACGCGTAATAGCCTAGTAGGCAAGCCTTGTAAACAAAACCCCACAATACTAGTAGTAACCATCCCGTAAGTTTACAGAGACTTAATCACTGTAATGTAATAAAAATCCTTTGAAAATATATTTAAAAACATTTAGACTATTTGTCATGAGTTTAAAGGGGTTTAAAAAAACATCATGACAGTGTTGGAAAATCAGTTGTCTCATGCAAATATGAGTTGTGCAAAAACTCGAATGTCTCACCTTGAAAGTTTATATTTAACAAGCCTCCTGATGATAAGCACCTAGGTTAAGCATAATGTAGTATATCTAAGTTAGTATAAACTCTATAATCATAACGATAATCATAAGACGTGAAACTTTACACGATGGCACAATGCCTTACCTTGTTCAGGTAGAGCTTTTGGATTCATGTATATAAGTTCCTTTCAATCGAAGAGGTACCGTTACAGCTATCGGGTATTATATCAACCTTATATAAGAAATACAAGAGAGAGATTTGATGTGGGACGAAGAGTGAAGGTCTGAATTTCCAATCTATTTATACTTGAAATTGAACTTCTTCGCGTCGCGCGAAGTAGGTGTAGGGTTGTCGGGTCAGTCATAGCTATGCCACGTGGCACGACACGTGTCACAGCTGCGTGACTTTCACGTCGTGTAGCGGGAAGAACATCTTCGCGTCGCGAGAAGGACAAAAGGCTTTCTGGATAACTATTACTACTTTGCGTAGCGTGAAGAAGCTTATCTTCACTCCTTTGTGTCGCACGTAGGAACAAAAATACTAAGGCGGCCTTTAAGCGGATCGCGGCGATGCGAGTGTGCGAAGTGCGCCATCAAAGCGCCACATTGCGCCCATCGCACTTCTCTCGAGCCCGAGCCCATGCGCGTGCGTGTCGGGTGCTTCACACCCTCCGCTAGGACTACTGGGTGTGATTTGGCACATAAGAATATTATCATGTGAGCTCTCTTCCTTATAAAGAGATTACAAGTTTTATAATCTAGCGATGTGGGATAAGGATTAGAAATCTTATTTATACCATGGTAGAAGCCTTCCATTTTCTTTCCTTCACCAATGTGGGATGGAAATTTTACTTCCTTTACTTTCTCCATTCTTCCTTTTATTTTATTTCTTCTCTTTGTCCTTCATATTTCTTCACTTTTCTTTTGATTATTTTATTTCTTTTTGGATTATTATTTTTTTTATGGTTGGTTATAGTCTCCCCTCCTTGTTTTGAATCTCGTCCTCAAGATCTATTGGAATTGGTGTGGGTACTTTCGTTTCATTTCTGATTCTAATTCCCAAGTATATTGTGGTCCACGTCTTGAATCCCACTTCACTTTGACCAAAACTATTTTTTTATGCTTGAGATTCTTGATCTTTCTATCTTCAATTTGTAGTGGTTTCTTAATGAATTTCAACTTTTCGTTTACTTTTATATCTTGAAGGGGTACTTTTATTGATTCATCAGCTAAGCATTTCCTTAGGTTGCTTACATAAAATACATCATGTATACCTGCCATTTCTTCTGGTAATTCTAGCTGATAGGCTACTGGTCCAACTTGTTCAATAATTTGGATTGGTCCAAGAAACCTTGGACTTAACTTTCCTTTCTTACCGAATCGGACTACTCATTTCCATGGAGATACCTTCAGTAGCACTTTATCTCAAACTTAGAATTCTAATGGTTTGCTTCGATGATTTGCATAACTCTTCTGACGATCTCGTGCAGTCTTTAATCTTTCCTTGACTTGAATTATCTTGTTAGCTTCTTGTATGATTTTAGGACCTGATAATTTTTTTCCTCATATTTCTACCCAACACACTGGTGTTCGCATTTTCGTCCATAAAGTGCTTCAAATGGGGCAACATTTATACTTGTATGATAACTGTTATTGTAAGAGAATTCTATCAGTGGTAAGTGGTCATCCCAATTTCCACCAAAATCTATCACACAAGCTCTTAGCATGTCTTCCAATGTTTGTATGGTCCTTTCACTTTGACCGTCAATCTGTGGATAGTATGCTATGCTCAAGTTTAACCTTGTTCCCATGGCTATTTGGAAACTTTTCCAAAAATGAGAAGTAAAACGACTATCCCAATCAGATACAATGGATAATGGAACTCCATGTAATGAGACAACTTTGTCTACATATAGTTTAGCTAATTGCTCCATTTTGAAAGTTTCATTCATTGGTATAAAATGAGCTGATTTTGTTAATCTATCCACAGTCATTACCTCTTCTTGTTGTAGGTAATTTAGTAACAAAATCCATTGTTATTAATTCCCATTTCCATTCTAGCATTTCTAATTGTTGAAGTAATCCTGATGACTTTTGATGTTTAGCTTTAACTTGCGAACAAGTTATGCATTTCGAAACATAATTAGCTACGTCCTTTTCATTCCTATCCACCAATAGGTTTTCTTTAAATCTTGATACATTTTATCTTTTCCGGGATGCATCGTATACTTGGATTTATGAGCTTCTTCGCGAATTCTTTCTCGTAGATTTCCTATGATTGGTACCCAGATTCTATTCCCCATTCGGTGAATCTCATCACTTCCTTTAATCAGTTAATCAATTGTACCATTTCTTTTCTTATCAGAAATGTTATTTCCTTCCATTGCTTGTTTCTGAACATTTTTCACTTCGTCAATTAAATTGATTTAAAATTCTAATCTAAGAGCCCATACTCTTTTAGGTTTCTCATGCTTTTTTTTGCTTAATGCATCGACTACTACATTAGCCTCACCTTCACGATACTGGATTTCACAATCATAGTCGCTAAGAATTTCCATCCAGCGCCTTTGCCTTATGTTGAGCTCCTTTTGCCCAAATATACACTTTAAACTTTTATGATATGTGAATACAGTAAACTTACTACCATACAAATAATGTCTCCAGATCTTTAGGGCAAAAACTATTGCTCCCAATTCTAAATCGTGTGTTGTATAATTCTCTTCATGCGTTTTCAATTGTCTGGATGCATAGGCAATAACTTTTTCACGTTGCATTAATACACATCCCAATCCTGATTTGGAAGCATCACAACATACTGTGAAATCTTTGGTTCCTTATGGCAATGCAAGTATTGGGGCATTTATTAACTTTTGCTTCAAAGTTACAAAAGCTTCTTCTTGCTTGGGTACCCATTCAAACTTAACATTTTTACATGTTAACTTTGTTAATGGAACTGCTATTCGGGAAATATCTTGAATAAAGCGTCTATAATATCCTGCTAATCCTAAGAAACTTTGAATTTCTGTAGGAGTTTTAGGAATTTCCTATTTAGCGATTGCTTCTATTTTGGCAGGTTCCACATGAATACCTTCATGGTTAATCAAGTGATCTAGGAATTGCACTTCTTGTAACAAAAACTCACACTTTGAGAATTTAGCATAAAGCTTCTCTTTTCTCAATAGTGTCAAAAGTGTATGAAGATGTTTGACATGATCATTACTAGTTTTGGAATAAATAAGTATATCGTCTATAAAAACGATTATAAATTTATCCAAATACGGTTTACATATCTGATTCATCATATCCATGAATGCAGCTGGTGCATTAGTTAGACTAAATGGCATGACTGTAAACTCATAATGACCATATCTTGTTCTGAAAGCAATTTTAGGAATGCCCTCTTCTTGCACTTTTAATTGATGGTATCCTGAGCATAAATCGATCTTTGAAAAATATCGAGCTCCTTGAAGTTGATCAAATAGATCATCAATTCTCGGTAATGGATACCGATTCTTAATTATGACCTTATTTAATTCTCTATAATCAATACACATACGCATCGACCCATCTTTCTTTTTAACAAACAGCACTGGTGCTCCCTAAGGCGATGAGCTTGGTTGTATGAAACCTTTTTCTAGCAATTCGTCTAATTGCTTTTTCAGTTCAAGCATTTCTGTTGGCGCTAATCGATAAGGTGCTTTTGCGATTGGTGTTGTTCTTGGAATCACATGAATTCTGAATTCTACTTCACGATCAGGCGGTTGTCCCGGTAAATCTTCTGGAAAAACATCAGAATATTCCCCTTCATTTGGCGTTAATGATTACAGAAATCATATATACTACGCCTTGCTTTCTTAAGTAGTTTGCCGCGTTCATTACTGATATATAAACTTTGTAGGTCTAGAAACTTTATCTCCTTGAATTGTAACAGTCTCTCCTGTTGGCGTACAAATCTCAACAGAATTCTTATTACATAAGATTCAAGCATGCTTGGTTGCTAACCAGTCCATTCCTAATATAACATCGAATCCAACCAAATTCATTGGAAACAAATTTGCTTTAAACTTGTGACCTAATAAGTTTATATTCTCTTCTTGAAGTACTTCATGAATATAAGTGGAATTTCCGTCGGCTGTTTCTACTATGCATACTTGATTAAGCTTGGTTCGTGGTTGATTTAGGGCATGACAAAAATTCATGTTTATAAAACTTTGATTTGCTCCGGAATCAAATAGTACTTTAGCGTTAACGTCATTAATAAGAAACGTGCCTGCAATGACGTCCGGAATCATTGCTGCCTCTTGTGCAGTAAGCTGAAAAGCTCGTACATTATTCTTAGGCCCATCTGTATTCTTAGCTTTGTTGTCAGGCACCTTTGTCAATTTTGGGCATTCTCGACGGATGTGGCCAGGTTCTCTGCGGTTAGCAAAACATGGGTTTCTTTTCTTCTACATTCTTCATCTATATGACCAACCATCTTGCAATAGTTGCAGTACTTAGTCTTTTTAAAAGCACATTTCCCTGAATACCTCTTTCTGCAGATTTTACAGAATGGCTAAACATAGGATTGCCCTGTTCCTTTTTTTCGAAATTCTTGGGAAATTTTCCGGGCTAAATCCTTCTTTTTGTTCTCTTCCTGTGTTTGGATTAATCCATCTGTCATGGTATTGGCTAGCTCAACTACTTCCTCAATAGTCTGAGATCTAGCCAACTTTACCAGATCACGGATTTCACTTACTAATCCCCAAATATAATGAGAAATTAGTACTGTTTTCCAGCGAAGCCAAAGCCGGTACCATTCTTGCATATTCAAAGAATTTTGTCGTATACTGACGATATTTCACTCCTTCCATCTTGTGGTTCAAGAACATAGCAGCAATCTTTTCTCTTTCATGTGGAGGACAAAATTTCCTTTCTACTATTTCTTTGAATTCTTCCCAGGTCATAATGTAAACTATGTTACTTCCCTTTGCATGGAGGACTGTATTCCACCATTCTAATGCTTCATTAATAAAGAGATTAGAAGCATATAATATTTTATCTTCTTCAGCACATTTACTGATTCTTATAACAGCTTTTGTCTTTTCTAACCAGCGTAGTGCTGAAATGGCTCCTTTATTTCCAGAAAATTCGGTTGGCTTACAGGCTAAGAAATCCTTGTAAGCACTACCATTAGTTTTAGACTTTTTGGATAGTTTATTTTTATTTCCTCCATTCACACTATTACTAGCCTCAGTGTCAGACTTTCGTTTGTTGTTCTCGGTCTTATCCCTATCACAGTTACTGGTTGTCTAATAGCTTCAGCAATTTGAGGGATTGCTTTAGCAATTCTCTGATCAATCATATTTTCAATAACATTCATATTCAGAGCATTTTCTTGATTGGAATTTTCATGATTGTTTTCACGATTGTTTTGGTTAATAAAAACTTCATTCGACATCTGAATTTCAAACAAGAAAGAGATATTAGTATCATAATTAAATAATAAAACAACCAAGATATTAACACATAAGCACAGAATATGTTAACACATAGGCAAAAAATATGTCAAAATCGTCAATCATTGGGACATTTACTCTTTACACACACACACACACACACACACATATATATATATGTGCGTCACTATATTCTACATCTAATCTATATATGCATCACTATATTCTACACATACACACTTTTTTTTACAAAAAAGAAATTACGATAATACACATATATATATTAGTTATATTATATATATGGTTCTCTGTCATAATATCTCAAGGTCATGTTCTCCCTGATGTCTCTCAGCCGATTGGCGGTTTCAACAAGCTCTTCCCCATAATATCGGAGTTGTGTTGTCATCTCCGGTGTCATTGTGGGGTAGTTCGCAGTTTCGGCCTGGAATGGTGCGTGGATTCGTCATCATCGTGTGGAATTGCCAGTCATTCGTCCACCATTATTCAAACTGAGATTAGTTTGAGTTCATCAGGGGGAAGTGAGTTTTCTTGGTTTTGGGTTGGCATGGTTGGGTTGGTCGAAGTTCCTGCCCCAATGTATTTAACTATAGGTTGAAAGAATTCACACTGGTCTAGGCATATGCCTAGCTTTTCCTGCATGGGGATTTCAGCAAGGGGTTGTGTTTGAGAGGGTTGTTGTTCAGTTGGTGGTTCTAGTTGGGGTTGTGAGCGTGGTGTCGGGATTATGACTCTTCTTTTTGGTTTTCTTATTCCTTTTTTACTACGAACGATGTATAAAAGATAACTCACTAATCAATGAATAACTAGACTCAAAATAAACTTCGTAAACAACTCTCGAAAGGATTAGATACATAAAATTATTCTGAGTATGTCCAAACAGAATATTAAAAATGTGTGTCTATATATATATATATATACTCAAAGAATAAAGAAAGATAAACAAAAGGGTAGCTTTTGATGCTTGTTTTCTCGAATATGGGTTTGTTAGTACATAAAATGTGACAAATGCTGGAAGTTAAACCGACGTTGCTTAGTCTTTATAGCTTGGTCGCGATATATGGATTCATTCGTTATTATGTGCATGCATGAAAATGGAAAATAGATCAAAGGATTAACGAATGAAGACATGCCAGTGTAACGAATAAGAAGCTTGCATGGCTAGCGAATGAAGTGTGATTGGAATGCATGACATAGGTAACGAATGGGAAGGCTGCATCTAACGAATGGGAGAGACATGGTCTAACGAATGAGCATGATGTTCAACTTAACGAATGAGAATGCTAGACTAACGAATGTGCTGTAGTACATAAACAGAATTCATTTTGTCTAGTTAGTTACAACAGTATTAGTTTTACGAGACACCGAACTATAACAATACTCTGCCGAAATTTCTAACGAGCTTCAACGAGTGATTATTTACACCTTCGGTATGTGCTCGGTCGTTTTCGTTCATCGATAAGTACCAAAATGCACTGAAACAAAGTCCGTGCGTTTTCGGTTTCGTAGATCAATATCGAGTTTATCGATCCTTATCGGGAAAAACAAGTGGTATCAAAGCTTTCGGTGCTCGATTCTACGACTAATCGCTGAAATTCGTGTGAAACCGATCATTCTAACGTGTTCGATTTGGATTCCAAAGTGTTCGTACTTTTCGGTTTGATTTTCACTTGATTCGGACTATAATTGGTTGTTATTTTACGTATAGGACTGTTTAGGATTCATCTACGAGTGTGCTCGGACTTGAAATTGTGATCGATTTGAATTCCAGTAAAATTTTTGATGTTTCCGGCACCTTTCATGTTTTTCAGGCTTAAGTAACCGTTTTTCCGGGTACAACAAACTTTTCCGGTGATAACTAACTTTTCCGGCGACCGGAATAGTGTCTGTTCCAACTCGCATAATCTGATTTGAGTTGGTGTGTTGAATTCGGTATTCATTTCGTCATTACAAATCAAAGTTCATTTCGATTTGTTCAAAATTCACGGCTGAAATCTACTCGTTGATTAGTAATTCACGGCTGAATCTGGAAATTATTTCGTTCGCTGACTTGAAAATCTCCTTACGCTGACCTCATCCACCAATTATAGTTCATACGCTGGATTCATTTTTTTTATAGCGTCACATCTAAGTTTCATACGTGTCGAAGCACGAAATGAATCTTACCTGATCCATGACGATGTTTCCACGGATTTTCGAGATGAACGAACCACGTCTTGATCTTCTTCTTCTTATGCGGCTGCGCCGGCGACCTGCAATGTTGAGACCTGCAATGGTTTCGGGGGTGTGGAGGTGACTGCTAAGATATCCTGAGGATTTCTTGTTCACATACACAAAAAGGTGGTGGTGGCTCTTATTGAGCATGACCTATGATAAGGAGGTGGAGACCTCCTTATATAGAGTCTCATGGTCACCATCATGGTACCCTAATGGGCCTAGCCCAGTTAGGGTTACCTCCACAAAACCCCCTCGGCCCAATAACATTGTATTAGTCCATGCGATAAAATAGGCCAAACATAATAGATTTAGGGTCGTAGAACCGGGTTTTAGTACCATACCCCTACAAGCCCCCCAAGTCCAGTGTTGCTCCTGGGCGCGTAAGCGTCTAGGTGGAGCGCTGGACTTTATAAGGTGTGAGGCGGTTTTTTCCCCTTTTCTTTGGCCTTGTCTTTATTGTCTGAGTTTTGGGAGGTTTTCCCCATGATGGTGACAAGCTGTAAAAATAATGAAGCATGAGCGTGAGGCGGCTTACGAGCTATAATAGTAGAGCCTGCGCTAGAGAGGCGACTTACGAGCTAAGAATAATAAAGCCTGCGCGCGAGAGGCGTCTTACGAGCTGAGAATGATATAGCCTGCGCGTGAGGCGCCTTACGAGCTATGAGAATAGTAAAGCTTGCACGCGAGAGGCGTCTTACGAGCTGTAATAATAATGAAGCTGGCGCGAGAAGCGACTTACGAGCTATAATAATAATAACAGTCTGCGCGCGAGGCGACTTACGAGCTGTAATAATAATGAAGCTGGCGCGAGAAGCGACTTATGAGCTATAATAATAATGAAGCCTGCGCGTGAGGCGACTTACGAGCTGTAATAATAATGAAGCTGGCGCGAGAAGCGACTTACGAGCTATAATAATAATGAAGCCTGCGCGTGAGGCGTCTTATGAGCTTTGAGAATAATAATTGAGCTGGCGCGTGAGGCGACTTACGAGCTGTGAAAGTAAAGCTTGCGCGCGAGAGGCGTCTTAAGAGCTTTGAGAATAATAATTGAGCTGGCGCGTGAGGCGACTTACGAGCTGTGAAAGTAATAAAGCTTGCGCGCGAGTGGCGTCTTATGAGCTTTGAGAATAATAATTGAGCTGGCGCGTGAGGCGACTTACGAGCTGTGAATAATAAAAGCCTGCGCGTGAGGCGACTTACGGGCTGCAAGAATAACAGCTTGCGCGCGAGGCGTCTTATGAGCTGTGTGAATAATAAAGCCTGCGCGTGAGGCGACTTACGGGCTGTAAGAATAATAACAGCTTGCGCGCGAGGCGTCTTATGAGCTGTGTGAATAATAAAGCCTGCGCGTGAGCCGACTTACGGGCTGTAAGAATAATAACAGCTTGCGCGCGAGGCGTCTTATGAGCTGTGTGAATAATAAAGCCTGCGCGTGAGGCGACTTACGGGCTGTAAGAATAATAACAGCTTGCGCGCGAGGCGTCTTATGAGCTGTGTGAATAATAAAGCCTGCGCGTGAGGCGACTTACGGGCTGTAAGAATAATAACAGCTTGCGCGCGAGGCGTCTTATGAGCTGTGTGAATAATAAAGCCTGCGCGTGAGGCGACTTACGGGCTGTAAGAATAATAGCTTGCGCGCGAGGCGTCTTATGAGCTGAGAATAATAAAGCCTGCGCGTGAGGCGACTTACGGGCTGTAAGAATAATAACAGCTTGCGCGCGAGGCGTCTTATGAGCTGTAATAATAGTGGAGCTTGCGCGTGAGGCGGCTTACGAGCTACTTTATGTCACGCGCCACGTGCAGATGTTGCATACGCGTGCGCGTAGACTTTGGTTTTGTGTTATGCGCCACGCGCAGATGTTGCGTGCGCGTGCGTGTAGACTGTGACATGTGTGAGCATGTGATGCGTAAGCATGTGTAATATGCGTGAGCATATGTGATGCGTGAGCATATGGTATGAGGATTCCCAACCCCTAAGTTTGGCGCGTAGCCATATGGGATATTATGAGGATTCCCAACCTTGAAGTTTTGGCGCGTAGCCATATGGGATATTATGAGGATTCCCAACCTTGGCGCGTAGCCATATGGGATATTAGGAGGATTCCCAACCTTGGCGCGTAGCCATATGGGATATTATGAGGATTCCCAACCTTGAAGTTTGGCGCGTAGCCATATGGGATATTAGGAGGATTCCCAACCTTGGCGCGTAGCCATATGGGATATTATGAGGATTCCCAACCTTGAAGTTTGGCGCGTAGCCATATGGGATATTATGAGGATTCCCATCCTTGGCGCGTAGCCATATGGGATATTATGAGGATTCCCAACCTTGGCGCGTAGCCATATGGGATATTATGAGGATTCCCAACCTTGAAGTTTGGCGCGTAGCCATATGGGATATTAGGAGGATTCCCAACCTTGGCGCGTAGCCATATGGGATATTAGGAGGATTCCCAACCTTGCAGTTTGGCGCGTAGCCATATGGGATATTAGGAGGATTCCCAACCTTGAAGTTTGGCGCGTAGCCATATGGGATGTTAGGAGGATTCTCAACCTTGAAGTTTGGCGCGTAGCCTGATGCGCGCATGCACGGTGATAGAGTGGTGACTCGCGAGTGCGCGTGCATGGCGGAGGTCTCTTGCGCAAAAACCCAGATGGTGGTTTCCGCGGCGGCACATGCACAGCTGCGGAGTGAGAACCCACGGGCGTGCGTACATGGCGACGGAAGTCTGGTAATTTCCGGATCTGCAATTTAAGAGTCAGATCTGCAACTTTAGACCTAAAATCCAGGTCTGTAATCTAGACCTAGATCTGTAAATCAGATCTGGACAGATCTGAAGCCCGGAGCAGATTTAAAACCATCACAGATTCGGAGATCTGATCATTCCAATCACGGATTTTCCTTCTTGCCCAGATCTGGAAGCCTCGTTTTAGATCTATGGATCTTTTTGAGCTTTAAAATAGAACAAGCTTTGAAGCCTTTTTCTGTAAACTTTCAGATCTGCGTTTTTTCTTGGGAGAGATCTGACAGCCGAGATGGAGATCGAAGGGCAGTTCGTTGCCGTCCCACGGATGGCGCCAATGTCGAAGCACGAAATGAATCTTACCTGATCCATGACGATGTTTCCACGGATTTTCGAGATGAACGAACCACGTCTTGATCTTCTTCTTCTTCTGCGGCTGCGCCAGCGACCTGCAATGTTGAGACCTGCAATGGTTTCGGGGGTGTGGAGGTGACTGCTAAGATATCCTGAGGATTTCTTGTTCACAGACACAAAAAGGTGGTGGTGGCTCTTATTGAGCATGACCTATGATAAGGAGGTGGAGACCTCCTTATATAGAGTCTCATGGCCACCATCATGGTACCCTAATGGGCCTAGCCCAGTTAGGGTTACCTCCACAAAACCCCCTCGGCCCAATAACATTGTATTAGTCCATGCGATAAAATAGGCCAAACATAATAGATTTAGGGTCGTAGAACCGGGTTTTAGTACCATACCCCTACAATACGTATCATTTTTAAAATGTTCAGTTAACACTTGGAGCTGTTTCATAAGTCATAACTGTTGTGGATTAATTGGAATTAAGATTTCAAGCGCAAATGAAAATTGGAAGCCTATGCCAATAAAATTACTTCATGTACAGAATCAATTTAGTCAATTTAGTCTCGATGCTTTCTGATTAAGGAATTAAACAGACTGGTTTATTTCTAAAGGGCAATTTGGGCATTTCTAAAAAGCTGAAGTTTGAACGTATATTTTGGTGTTTTTAGTTTGGGTTAGACGTTCGATTTGGATTTTGGGATTGAATGCTAGGGGTATTTTAGTCTAACCGAGGGTTTTTTGAGCACTCACAAAAATTGATTTTGATACAGGCGAAAGTTAAAGTTCAAGTTCGGCTTGAGGCTCGTGTCAGAGTTTTGGATTGACAAACGCGAGAAGCGAATTCATTAAGTTTGGTCGTTTGTTAGATTTGTTGTTGACTTTATTTGTCAAACGGACTAGAAAGGGATATTCGCCATTTCAAGAAAAGGGTTTTAAGCAAGTGAAATAAAGCTCGGGCCAGATTTTGAAATTGAAGGGGTGTGGCGAATCTATACGGTTTGTTTGGTTGACTTTGTCATCAAACGGGCCAAAACAAAACAAAAGGATTTTTATCGAATTTTTTTTCGGTGAAAATTTTAACAAGTTTTTCATTAAAGCAAGTGTGATCCATTCAAGGGATATATTCGGAGAAATTATTTGTTCACGGGTTAACAAATACGTTCGATAATTTGAGTTTAAAGCTGCTGATGGCATTTTCGTAAATAGCTGATGGCAGTTTGGTAAATACGGGCTGATGGCAGAACTGTAAATACTTGTGGTGGCAGTTTTGTAATTACTCAGCAGTGGCAGTTTGGTAAATATTGTGAAAATACAAGCTGACAGTTTTAACGAGCTTAACGAACGTATTTTGATCAAACTTTTCAACGGATTAAAGTTTTATTCGGTCAAAGACGTCATTTGAAGTTGTGATCAAGAAAATTTTTTTCGATCCTCGTTTTCGTATTCGTTAAATTTCAAAGATGAAGTCTTTTCATTCTTCAGTTGCTACTAATTCGATCGGTCAAACTAGTTCTAATACTAAGATCAAAATTCCTTAACTTACAAATATTGCTGATCTCATGGATTGGAAAGTTCGTTTTGAAGAAATTATCGATTTTGTTGATAAAGATTTGTTGAAACCGATCAAAGAAAGGGAATATTGTTGTCCACGATCAAAAAAACCACATAATGTGTACAGTATGTACAAACCAGAGTTTGAATGGAATGCTTGTGAGAAAGCTGAGTTTGATCGTGAAAGGAGGACGCTTGTTACACTTCAAACTGTAATATCATTTGTTGTATTATATGAACCCAGAGAATCCACAGCATACGCAAAATGCCTAACTTCATATGAGATTTGGATGTATCCAGATTGACGATATGCTTATTATTGCAGTCTTAAACCCAATTTTGATACATTCAAGCATTTGTCTGATGAAAGTCTAATCGTGATGATTGAGAGATTTTTAAAGCTGTTAAAGGAAATGGATGAAAACAAAGTTCATGTATCAAATGCAGAAATTAAAGAGAGATTGATTGACATTGTCCATGTTCAAGATTCAGGAGTTATTCTTGGAAGAATTATTTCAACATCATTATCTAAATCTTCTCAAACATCAGCGATGACAGATGAGTTTTCATCAGTAGAATCTTTTGATTTTGAAGTGGAAGAAGGGTGGTTAATGGATTTGAAGAAAGCTCATGTTGATGATGGTTGGTCTATGCTTGCAGATAAGATATCCAAGACTTCCTCATCAATGAATGTTGATAAAGATCCAAATGCGATGGAAATTATCATGCCTACCCAGGTGATTCTTCCTGATAATCTTTATGAATCTTATGATTCCGTGCCAACGTCACCAGAGGTATCCTCTAATCCATCTGATTCGTTCATTTGTGAAACTTGTGCTAAGAATTTAAATTCAACTGTTGTTGATGAACCTTAGAAAATTGATTGTTCTCAGTGTGGTGAATACAAGTCTAAACTTAAATCAATTCGTCACCACAATGGAAGCAATTAGTTTTTGATTTAACATGTATTCGTGATAACTATTGACAAGTGGTTGAAAATAATCAAAAATCTAAAGATAAGATTGATGCCCTGTTGATTAGTAATCATGACTTGAAAGCAGAGGTTGGGTGTAAATTAATAATCATCGAAAAACAGTTTCAAAAAATTTTGGAATTGAAAACCAAAATAACTAAGCTTGAAAATGAGGTGCTGTAGTTAAAGAATAAATTGGATAAATTTAGAAATCTTTTCTACTCAATGAAATTATTGAAGTTAACAGCAATCACCAAAAGGGTGGTAAAACCGTTTAGGGTTTGTTGAAATCCCGCCTCCTTTTCAAAATGATTACACCATACGACCAGACACGGTAGATCTAAAAGAAGTGGACATTAAATATCCACTGATAGTAGATCAACCTGTGACTGCTAGTAAGGTTAAAAGAATTAATGAGGAGAAAGTTAAACCAGTTGATTCAATAAAGGCTGTTAAGAAAGAAACAAATTGTTTAACTTTAAAATCTCATATTCAAAGCAATCTGGTTTTCTGTCAGACTAATAATGATGTTCTTGTTGAAGATGTGGTTGAACCAGTGGTGGCTCACAAAAATGAAAATATACATGTTGAAAATCATATTCTTTGTGAACCACAAACTTATGAGAAATCAAAAACTGGTAAACCAAAATTGGTTGTTACATCAAAGACATGTGAGAAGAAGGTTGTTTTTGAAAAGATATCAAAATCATTTTCAAAATCGAGTGTTAAGGGTAAAAACTGGAAAGTTTATAAATTGAAAGGTGTTGACAAGATGTTTGCTGATGAGCTTTTTCCGATAACTCTTGTTAAACCTGAGTGTGTTGAAAAAGTTTATAATTTTGATCACTCAGATTTTCTTAATCGTGATGCATCTGTGATGCCTATTGGGGAAACGAAAAAGATAAAAAGAAAACCCCAAAAGGAATCCAAACCAGTGTTGTTTCAACAGAACAGATTTGTCAAATCTACTGGTTCTGATGCATTGGAAAATTTTGCACGGTGTTCAAATCTTGAAATTTTTTCAAAAGAAAAATATTGAGAAAATTCAACCCTCCGCGTCTAAGCTTTTAACAGAAGCATCTTCGACGTGGGTTGACATGAGAAAATGTTTTTATTGCAATGTTAAAGGACATTTGATTGTTGATTGTCCTTATAGGAGAAGACTCAAATTGCCAGTTGATTTTAACAAGGTTTCATTAACTTTTGGGCAATTTGAGACACTTGAACAAAAAGCTAAACAACAAAGAGTTTATCTCAATTCACTATTAAAGTCTCCTGAAAAGTCTCACAGTTCTTATAATGTTAAATTTTTGAGACAACAAGCAAATAAACAGTTACCACCTTGCAAACCAAAGATTCCAGTAGTTGTTGCTGATCATGTTGAGGATACTGGCCTACCTAAGACTATTACTTGGGTTCCAGTTTCTCATTAATTATTTAGTTTTTTTGTAGGGATATCCAAGAAGATCTATTAACGTTATATGGATTGTTGCTAAATCAAATTTGTTGATAGTGATTATCTCGACATATTGGTTTTGTTTAGTTTATTTGGTTGTTAATTGCAAAAATTTAAAATCATAAAACTTTTTAACCGACAAACTTGTTCACCATTCGTATTTTTTAAAATGCAAAATTTCTTTTTGGTGATCAAGATTTTCAAAAGATTTATCTATGTTGGAAGATCGTTTTTCATTTTTCGTTATTTTTTCTGCAAATTTTGTTATTGTTTATATTTGTAGGGGGGAGAAAATTAGAAAATTCAAAAATAGTGTGTTTTTTGTCTGAAAAATATAAAAATAAAAAACTATGTTATTAATTTTGAAAAATATAAAATTTGAGAAATGTGATCCGACATATATGGGAAATGATAGTACATTGACTTAGTGGACCTAACACGTGAATAAACTAAACTAAAAAGTGCCGCAAGATCAATTGCATGATGTGTATGATAGGCTTAACAGATCGTATAAGTGCTGAAAAGATATAAACCTAAATGCTTGCCAAATCTAGTAGTGTTACATCTTGATGCATAGTTAATATCTGTATTCCAAAAAGTTTAAAGATTGCTGTGTGTGCATGTGTTCATTTTGCAAAGAAGTTCAACTTATTTTTCTTTTTATTTTGCAAAGAAATTCAACTTCATTTTTTCTTTATTTTTATTCAAATTTTGGATCCTCTCCTGCGCGATAAGATTATCCGACCTGAGGGTTAAGATTTGAATAGTCTGCTTTATTTTCTTGGTGTTTCATATAAAGCCTTGGTCTTTCTACGCGCGATATACATGTGAAATTCACTGTATAAAAGATATAAAATTGTGTCTGATAAGTGAGACCCACATAAGATTTGTGCTTAATTGAATCTTAATAGTTATCGTAAAGTTACTGAAGGATCTGTATAAAGTTTAAAGTGGACACTTATATCTTCAATCATCATTGGGTTACGTGCATAATAATGTCAAAATTGAAATGTCGTTTAGGACGTTACTAGTCTATATGATCCCATGTCTCGATTTTTCTCACAAAAATATGTGCTTCTTATGTTTACAATTTTAATTTCTTTTCGTTATTATTGAGAAAAATACAAAAATAATTTAGGTGTGTTTTGATATAAATTTTGAAAAATCAAAAATATTTTTGGTGTGTTTTAGCATAAAGTTTGTAAAAACCAAAAATATTTTCTTTCCAATTTATTTTTGATCTTCCAACAAGTGATATATATTATCAATTGTTTTGCCGTGTTACAAAAATGTTTTCACCATTACACATTCTTGTTCATACTATTTGGTGCTTAAATGCTAAATCAAGATAAACTTTATGGTTTATTGATGGAATGTGCTGATTGACTGCAGTTTTGAAAGAGTGATGATTATTCAATCCTTGAATCTTCTCAAGATGGTGAATTTAAGGTATGGCCGAGTTTTCATGTTAAGGGGGAGTGAAGATGCTGATCGTGTGTACAAGCTTGATGCTGATAGAGATTGGAGACGTACAGCTAATGCCAAGGGGGAGTTTGTTAGTGCATTGTTTACATGGTATTAGATGTATAAAGATACACGTGAAGACTAACTGAAGGCGACAAAGACTAAAAGTTAAACGAACTCTAGTAATTGTCAAGGGGGAGTCTGTTAGTACATGAAATGTGACAAGTGCTGGAAGTTGAACCGACGTCGCTTAGTCTTTGTCGGTTGGTCTCGATATATGGATTCATTTGTTATTATGTGCATGCATGAAAATGGAAAATAGATCAAAGGATTAACGAATGAAGACATGCCAGTGTAACGAATAAGAAGCTTGCATGGCTAGCGAATGAAGTGTGATTGGAATGCATGACATAGGTAATGAATGGGAAGGCTGCATGATCTAATGAATGGGAGAGACATGGTCTAACGAATGAGCATGATGTTCAACTTAACAAATGAGAATGTTAGACTAACGAATGTGCTGTGGTATATAAACAGAATTCATTTTGTCTATTTAGTTAGTTACAACAGTTTAGTTTTACGAGACACCGAATTGTAACAATATTCTGCCAAAATTTCTAACGAGCTTCCACGAGTGATTAATTACATCTTGAGTACGTGCTCGGTCGTTTTCGTTCATCGATTAGTACAGAAACGCACCGAAACAAAGTCCGTGCGTTTTCGGTTTCGTAGATTAATATCGAGTTTATCGATCCTTATCGGGAAAAACAGGGTTGGGATATGAAAGTTATTATGGGGCGGTGCCATTGATGCTAGACTATCGCTATCTAGTCAAAAACTATTAAATCTAATGTCCTAATCACCTTAAGCTAGTCAGGGTAAGTAGGGTGTCGAACCACGAGTAGTATGTGGTCAGTGTAATGTAAAACTGATTCCTAACATTATGAAGTAAACTATCAACAGTGCTGATCACACTAGCAATTGATTTGGTTTAATATTAAACAAACAACTTAAGCAAATATTGTTAATCAATAAACAAAGCAAATCACACCCAGGAATTTAAGCAAGCAACTAACAGTATTCTCATGCAACTTAACAGGTTAATTATCACTGGTCAACAAAAGATTGCTTAACGAGCTAAACCTTAGGCATAAACAACCCTAACACACGGCACTGGTTATCAAACAGTCCCTGTCAGTGTGACTCAACTAAGGGCAATTGTATGCTTTCTTGCAGTTAACTAGTTAACACAACCCTATGAGCAGTTATTATAGCAACAGACAAACTAATTGTTCTGATCGACAAAAACCTAAACCGATTGAATGCTCGGACATACTAAACATCAACACTCATAGATTAATCAAAGACAATTACAATTAGTTGTTCTAGTACATGAGAAAATAACTGAAAGATTACAAACTATACATCCCGGGTATGACTCGAAGGAACTAGTCGCGTTTCGTCATCTCTCGGTCTTTGATTTTGATGATATGGAGCTTGTATGTGACTTAGAGATGATTGGAATTGATGGTAGGCTGTTCTTCTGCTCAAAAATTGTTCTGGAAACTGAATAATCACGATTAGGGTCGTCAAAAGATAGTATAAAGCAAGGCCTAATCTTTCCCGTAGGACCCATCGCGTATCGCGATGGGTCTCGTCCCTGGTCCATCGTGATACGTGATGGACCAAAAGTCAACACAATTAAAATATTAAAGGGCATCGCATAGCGCGATGCCCCCTCTTCACCTCTCATCGCGATACACAATGGGATGCTTCACCAGCTGACCCATTTTTCCTTTTCGTTTCGCGTGCTGGACATCCCGGGTCTTCATCCCGTGCTCGAACATGTCCAAATTAATCACTTTAAGTACCTGTGACCCGAAATACAATAAACACGTATGAAGTACTAAAGTTCCTAAGATAAATGATTAAAACAACTAAATTAACAACCTGAACTATATACAAATAGACCGATCATCACATCCCCACAATTATCTTTTGCTTGTCCTTAAGCAAAAATCTAAAGCAAACATTATGAAATGACCTGGAATGATGATGTAGTTGTCGTTCAGGATCTCTAGATGTTACAACCTATAACTTAATGTGCGGAATCCATTGAGAATGAACACAATCAAGTAAACATTAAGCACATATTCATTGATAACTTGAAGAATTACAAGATATGACTTTACAACAACTTTCTCTCTGTACTCTCCCACTCTAACATGCACCAAAGGTCTACACAATAACACATAAGTCCAGTATTTATAGGACTCAACATGTAAGGCACCAAACCCCGTATATGTTATACGGCGTATAAGATATACGCCGCATAACTTATACGGTTATAACGCCCGTTAATTCCGGTTTCAAGAGCTAAAGCTTGTAGAGTATGTATAATTCTCGGGATTTATCCGACGTTTCTCGGAAGCCTTTATGTCATCCCGGTACGTCTAATCGCTTAACATTTCTTCCAAGTTGCATTATTGTTATATTCCGGGGGCTAGAATGAAAATGTTTTATAATATAACAATAAACAAAAAACCCTAAACCCCTACCCTAGTTGCAGCAGCGATCGGCCCAAAGGAACAGCCCCCTCCCTTCCTTGCTTCGACTTTTTGATCGTTTCCAAGCTCCTAGAAGTAGTTCAAGGTATGTACTACAATCCCCAACACTCTTTTTGTTCACCCCTAATCGTTTTGATGCTTAATTTTGCCGATACTTCTCGTTGGACAGATTTTCGGCCAAGGTGTAATTGAACCACTTCCCGTGGATAAAAATTAGTGTTTCTGGTGTAGAAAGATCCCCAGGTATGGAATTTACATCATATTAAAATTTCGTAGCCATTGGAGGTGTTTAGGTCGGTTAATCGATTTTAGTTCGAAAACTAGGGTTTATCGGGTGTAGAATTGCAAATTGTTGAGTTTGATGCGTTAATCGGTTGGATGACCAACATAATCAGTTTGTACAGCCCTAGGGGAGTCTAAGGGCTGTGGGAAAATTATTTTTTTGATGCTCGGGGCTGTTTTGGTTGGTGCTTGGTCAATCGAGTCGGCGGTGCGCGAATTTTCGTTTAAATGTTAAATTGAGAGTTGTAAAAAGGAACCGTCAACCCTATCAACTCGGGTGACTTAATTATGATGAATGAAAAGGTTTAAAATGGGAATTTGGTCCATTTGAGGCTGACTCGTTTAACAAATGGTTTTAAGGTTTATTACGCGCGTATTCGACTCGATTTGATTAGCCTTGGGCCAAGTGTTGGGCCTTGGGCCAAGTTGTTGGGCCAAGTTATTGGGCCTTGGGCCAAGTGTTGGGCCTTAGGCCAAGTTGTTGGGCCTTGGGCCAAGTTGTTGGGCCTTGGGCCAAGTTGTTGGGCTTGAATGGCCCATTAGACAAGAGTGATTTTACGGTCTAGCTTAGTAACACGTTGTGTATACTTTACAGGCCCTTGCTTGTGATTGTGCACTTAGGGATTTCCTAGCTTGTTGCAGGTGTTCGATTGATTTCAGGTGAGTTCTTGATGCCCCGTTTAACTCTTTTTAAGTTTTGGGCTAACATGCACACCTAAGCGATTTTGCTTGATGAAATGTTTTAAACGATTTTACATAGGCTTGCTAGTATTGGTAGGCCTTGGAATGTTAAAGAATGTATGTATGTGTGTGTGTGTGTGTATATATATATATATTAGAATGGCCAATATTTGGCGAATGTTGTAGTCGTCCCGACTACTGAATGTTGCGTATGCCTACTTTGTGTTTGCATGCGCTGAATGCTACGTGTTTGGGTTTTACGTTTTCTCGGCCCTGCATGTTATTATTGAATGTTATATATATATATAGGAATGCACGTATAGAGATGCTCATACGTAAGGATGATTATTTATTGAATGTGGTGACCTAACCGATGTATTTCCGTTTATCGTTTTAAAACCGTTGGAATGATTATTAAAACTTTTGTTACTTATTTAAAACTTGAACTCAGCTTAAGCTGACTTTGTGTGCATGTTAGTGTGAGTTTCAGGTTAGGAAGAGGATGCCTTATCGCTTGGACGTGCACGAAGCTACTTGGACGGTGAAGGGCATACGGGAATTGAAGATTTTATTATTAAACATTTATTTTTAAAATTTTTTTTATTAAAGATAATTATGTTGATTTTGGGCAAAATTCCCGGGTTTTGGGAACTCATTTACTTATTTACGTTTTTCGCCGAATTATACTCTGTGATGCTTATTTTAATGAAAAGAATTGTTTTTAAGTTTAATTATTTTTACGAGTGTTTTGAATGATTATCCACTGTGGGGTTCCCGGGGTTCGGGGCCTTACAACGGTGTTTGTGACTTATGCGCTATTATCAACATACACTTTATACATTTAACAATTCCAGCCTAATACAATCATATCTAATACATCTAAGACCCTCGCAATAGACATTATGCTCTAACAAACTCCCCCTTGGATGTTGCTAGGTCTTTGATCTTCAATCCTTCATTACAAACACTTTTTCTCGATACTCCCTCCTCATATCCTCCCATGAACATTTAGTTGCGGGTTTTTGATTAGTAGGAATCGATACTCCAATGCCTTTGAATTGAAACTTTTTCAATAAAGCAATCCTTATATTTTATTTTATCTCCTCCTCTCTTTCCTTCTCCTTTTGTGCTTCCTCTTCACCCATATCAAACCACTTACTCTTCCATACCTCACTAGAATGAATTTTATACTTATAATAGATCTTGATCACTTTCTGGTATTGCATAGCAGACGCATGATGTTTATCACGAGAAACTTGAATCTTGCACTTATGTAGCGTCTCTATGTCCTTCTCCGAACTGTTTACAAGCCACATAGGGTCCATCACATCTATCACGTCCCACACACCATCTCGGTTTAATATAATCTGAGCCTCTCCCCTGTTTTCATCATAGTACCACCAACAAAAATACACATGAAAGTCTTGCTCCATTGGGTACATAGGAATCACCTTTAGAGTTTCTGGTTGTTTATACCTCCAAGTCTTCACAAAGTCATCCGTTTCAGGATCTTTCTTTACTTTTGATACATGAAGATATGGAGTTTGAGGAGTCCTGCTTCTGAATCTGCATTTGGCTTGACATTTAATAAACTCCCAAATTTCTTTACCGGCCCACGTTTTGGACAATTCAATAACTCCTTTTCCACAATGTCCACTACGTCCATCTACGGTAAAGTATTTAATTCACATAGGCTCTCAAAATATTGCACGTCATACGTTCTTCTCACAGCAATCTTTCTGATTTTTGGCAAATATTCAATAGTTACAACTTTCCCAAGCTTAGCTTCTTTTCCTTTCTTGTAATACTTGACAGGGTTCAAGTATATACGTTTCGGTTCATTCTTTTTCCTCTCAAACCAGTCATCCTGTTCTTGACTGTTTACTTCGGCTTCTTCAGTAGTCTTACCTTTATCAGAAGGTACAAGATTCCCTTGATCATCAAATTCCTGACTTATCATATCAATTTCCTTATCGAATTCTTCATCAAATTCAGGAAACACATGATCAGTAGCGTTTACATGTCACAGGCTCCTTTTCCAATTCCTCCTCTTCGATATGCTCATTTACAAGAACATTGTCATCAATTGAACCCAGATCCTTTTCAAAATCAAAATCAAACTCATCTTCAATAATGTTTAACATTCTTGCTAGATATGCTCATGTCACTACGATCTCTCCTTTTTCTAATTCTTCTCCAATAGATGAAAATCTCACTGGAGGCTTGTAAGCTATCGGATCAACATCAAGTATCTCAAGCTTATCAACATTACTACTAGCTTGATGTTGTTCTTGAGTAGATTCTTCTTCAACTACAGGTTCAACAATACGTTTAGCACTTGTACTCGTACCAGAACCAACTATAACACCCAAACCACCACCAGCACTCGGATCATCCTGATCATCATCATCATGATCACCATTAGGAGAATCACCATAATCTAACAGTTCTTCATCTTCCTTCTCATCTTCATCCTCTGGCTCATTTGGTATAATCGGCTCAGTAGCAACTGGTTCATCAACACTTTGTTCTTTCTCTTGTTCAATAAACACTTGTTCCAACACTGGCTTAACCACCTGCTTTGGTTCATCAATATGTATAAATCCTGATGACGATCCACTAACCTTTGGAATATCAACATGTAGAGTTGGCTCATCAATCTTTTCTTTACCCTTGGCCTAAACTCGACATTGATCATATTGCATTTTGAACTCGATCTCATTTGTTAAAGCTTCACCACTATACACCTTTGTAAAAACTGTGTCATCCGGCTTTTCAATCTATCCTCTTAAATCAATACCCAATTTTGCTTCCAACACAGCAAAATATTTCATATGAATATTTAACAAGTCATCTTGTTGTTTCCATTTTAATTCACCATCTTCAATCAGTCTCTTCTATTCAGCATTTTCTTTTCTCAGCCTTTCATTTTCAATCACCAGACTATCAATTTTAATTCCTTGTTCAGTAACAATAGTCTTCAATGAATCATGATCTCTGAATGTGGGAAAATCTCCAAAACAACTAGCATCAAGAGATGGTAAGCTAAAGTCAGGAACTTTTTCAGGAGCTTTAGGTGGTTATTGAGCTTGTGGAGATGGTTCCACCACTAGTATCTTCAAAACATTGTCATCCTTGCCCAAGTCAACAACTGGTTCTTCCACCATAAATGCTGGATTGATAGGAGTCACAGTAACCTTCGGTTCTTCAATATCAGGCTCATCTATAAGCGTTATCTTTGGAGACGCAGCCCGCTTAGATTTCTTCTTAATACGAATCACCTTTGGCTTCACAGGCTTTTCAACAGCAACTTTTGGAACATATGTCTCATCTTATTCATCAGTAGACTTACGTTTCTTTGAACTCTCAGCACGTTTCTCAAATTTAGCCCTAGGATTGGCTAATCTCATCCTCCGGTCTTCAGAATCTGATTCAGTTTCCTTCGGATCTCTTTCATATGTAGTTGAGTATATTTCATCCTCAGTCACTGGTGTTACAACTTCCTTCTTCACAACTTTTTGCTTCTGTTTCTTAGGAGCAACTGATTCACCCTCTGAGTCAGACTCAATCTTTATGAATCTCTTACCAACTGGTTTAAATTCCAATATAAGCTTGATCTCCTCTCCCTGATCCGAGTCACTATCATCATGTCTCCATTTATTGTCAGTAGGAGATTCATAATCAGGATTCTTCAAATGTCCGAATAAATCTCTGAATTTAGGAATGTCAGCTTCTTTAACATTCTTGTACGAAGCAAGTTTGGCCAGATTATTCCCAGTAACATGATCTAGAAAGATCTTAGGCCCCTCCTTTTTGACATTAGGAAATACCTCCTCTACGAACATCTGTACAAACCTCGGATATTGTAACCATTGATCATAACCAAAGTTCATCTTCATGTTGTCTAGAATCATCCGAGAGAAATTGTACTTAAGATTTAAGCACAAAGCCGCCATAGTACTCATCTGATAATCCAAGATATCATCATATCCACCCTTCCGATGTCCCAAGAAATGAACCACTACGTGTACTAAATACTTATACATTCCAGACAACGTGGTCCTCTTGAATGCTAACTTGTTCATGAATCTCTATAACCCATTCTGAGCATACAACCTTTCACCATTTTCTCATCAAGATCAACAGGATCTGTTGATTCGTCCCGGAATTCCAAAACCTTTCTAATCAAAGCTTCGTTCACTACAATCTTCTGCCCTTGAACTGTGGCCTAAATATCTGTTCCAAAAACCTTGGCAGTACTCCAAAACTCAGCCACAATGCTCTCATAAGGATCTGCTGAATGTGTAATGTCCTTGTAGATTCTGGATCTCTTCAAGAATGGCATGATTACTTTAAACTTTGCATCTTTGGGATCCTCTTCATTCAAGTAAGCACAGATATTGTGCTTTGGATTAGTGACCTTTTCTTTTTTACCCATCTGTAAACAAATACAAACAATGTTAACATTGAGTTCAATCAAAAAGTTAAGTTCTGTTCAGCGTATAAGACTGATTCAACGTATATGTCTACTCTAACGTATAAGTCTTTGTAAGGCCCCGAACGCTGAGAACCCCACATTTTGTAATTATTCAAAACACTCGTAAAAATAATTAAACTTAAAAACAATTATTTTCATTAAAATAAACATCACAGAGTATAATTCTGCGGAAAACGTAAATAACAAAATAAGATCCCAAAACCCGGGAATTTTGCCCAAAACCAACATAATTATCTTTAATAAAAAACAAAATTTTAAAAATAAATGTTTAATAATAAAATCTTCAAATCCCGTATGCCCTTCACCGTCCAGTAGCTTCGTGCATGTTCAAGCGTTAATGCATCCTTTTCTTAACCTGAAACTCACACTAACATGCACACAAAGTCAGCTTAAGCTGAGTGAGTTCAAGTTTTAAATAAGTAACAAAAGTCTTAATAATCATTCCAACGGTTTTAAAACTGTAAACGGAATTACATAAGTTAGGTCATCACATTCAATAAATAATCATCCTTACGTATGAACATCTCTATACGTACATTCCTATATATATATATATATAACATTCAATAATAACATTCAGGGCCGAGAAAACGTACAACCCAAACACGTAACATTCAGCGCATGCAAACACAAAGTAGGCATACGCAACATTCAATAGACGAGACGACTACAACATTCGCCAAATACTGGCCATTCTAAAAAATATATATACACAATCACATTCTATAACATTCCAAGGCCTACCAATACTAGCAAGCCTATGCAAAATAGTTAAAAACATTTCATCAAGCAAAATCGTTTAGGTGTGCATGCTAGCCCAAAACTTAGAAAGAGTTAAACGGGGCATCAAGAACTCACCTGACACAAGATGCGGATTCACCACGAGCTAGAGAATCCCTAAGAAATCCCAAAACTCAAACACTTGTCGGTTTACATTCAATCAATACTAATGACATCAAGATGACTCGTTTATCCTACGAGACGTTCTAACATGGTTCGAGTTACCTAAACCCTCGACGTCATCAAACTTAATCACAACAGACCCCGAAGTCTCACATTCACCAAAACGACCCTTAGGTACTCCCGGGAATAAAGAATTCCCAATTTGCCCCCGGGAGCACTAGGTGACACTAACATGCGCGCTTAGGAGTCGTTTAGGCCGTTAACATCCAATTCAGCCCCGTGTGGACCCATTATGATAAAATCACAGCCAACAAGTCACATGACGCCACACGAGTCAAATGGGTCGGTAACCCGCAAGTACAACGCACCAACTATTCAATAAACACAATTGCGCGTTGTACCGACCCGTTGGAGTAACCGACAACCAATTCAGCCCCATAACTTATAAAAATGAATTTTGAACAGCCCGTACATCAAACCAAGTGTCCCCGAGCTGAATTGGTCGTTAATCACTTCAACCCTCACATTAAACGCGCCAAACTACAATTCTAGACAACCGAACATAACAATCAAACTACAACTAGTTGATCAACTTAACGAACACCTATGAACATGATCTATAAGTATGATATACGGGACATACCTAGGAAGATTGTGTTGCAAAAACTCACTTCAAACAGCCCCGACAAGAACACAATTGAACATCCACCGGTTAAGCCTAAAACGAACTTATCGATCAATAACGAGTAAAACGTGTAGATTTTAGCATGCGAAGATGCATTTAATTACATAGGATAACCTTTGAAATAAATTATTAAATTTTTACCAGAATTTAATAAATGTCTTAGGTTTATAAAAATATTTTTATTATATTTTTCTATTGGACGCAAAAATTATAAAAATTCCTCCAACACAGCAAGGTATGTGCAGCTATTTCAGTGCGCAACAAAATGGTTTTATTTTTATAAAATTCATTTCCGAACCAAATTAAACAATTCCAATTGGGTTTGGTTCCTAATTGAAAATACTAACTTCCAGAAGTGGAACCAACCAATTTGGACCTGTCAAAAAAAGGTTATGACGTCGGGAAGACAGACCAGAATCCGTCATCTCGCATCAGCTCTGACACTCGATTTTATAAATTCATAAAAACCATTCAAATCCCGTCCAAAAATTACGTATTATACCTTTCTGGAAACTAGACTCAAATTAGAACATTATGGAATCAATAATCGATCTAAAACAATGGATTATCATCGCGTTACAGACCCTACAATAAACGTATACGAATCTGTCAGCAAATTGTTATCATCAAAACTCGACCTTACGACCAATAAGCGCGTTAATATGATCATTTAAGGTGTAATAGACATGGGGAATCATAAAACCGACCTTGAATTGAAGTTTTCATGGCTGAAACTTGGCTGGGTAGAAGAAAAACGAGCAGGGGGGGTCTTAGCTGCGATCGGCCGCTAGGAATGAAGTTAGGGTTAGGGTAATTGTTTTATGATATAAAATAACAAGTTACATCCAAGTCCCTCCAAATTGAAACATAAGGCATTATGGAAGAAAAGTTAAATGGCTTAACGTACCGAGATGACGTAAAGGTTTCCGAGAAACATCGAATAAATCCCGAGAATTATACATACTTTACAAGCTTTAATTCTTGAAACCGGAATTAACGGGGCGTTACAAGTCCACCCACCTTACAATGGGATTCGTCCCCGAATCCCAATGTGACAGGACCAACCGCGGGTAGTGCTACATCATCTCGTCTTCGGACTCCCAAGTAGCCTCGGAACCCCTACGGTGTCTCCATTGCACCTTCACCTGCCTAACCGCCTTATTCCTTAGATGCCTCTCCTGACGGTCAAGAATAGCAATCGGTTGCTCGACATAGTTCAGTTTACTATCGAGCTCAATATCATCAAGAGGCACATGGGCCTCTTCATCCGCTAAGCATTTCCTTAGATGGGACACGTGAAAAGTAGGATGAATCCCCGCAAGCTCCTCGGGTAAATCTAGCCTATAAGCTACCTCACCAACTCGGGCCAAAATACGGAACAGACCAATAAACCTCGGACTGAGCTTCCCCCTCTTACAAAAAAGAATAATGCTTTTCCATGGGGAAACTTTCAACATAACCCGGTCCCCGGCCTCAAACACAATAGGCCTTCGCCTTTTATCCGCGTAAGACTTCTGACGATCCTGCGCGGCTTTCATAAAAGCCTTAATCTTATCGAGCTTCTCAGTCGTGGCCTCGACAACCTCCAAGCTGCCTAATTGCTTCTGACCTATGGAACCCTAACAGACCGGAGTCCTACACCTCCTACCATACAGCATCTCAAACGGTGGCATCCCAATCATGGCGTGATAACTGTTATTATACGAGAACTCTACCAACGGTAAGTGATGGTCCCAACTACCACCAAAGTCGATAACACTAGCCCGCAACATATTCTCGAGAGTCTGAATGGTCCTCTCGGACTTACCATCTGTCTGCGGGTGATAAGCAGTACTGATGAGGAGTTTGGTGCCCATCTCCTCGTGAAACCTTTTCCAGAACCTGGAGGTGAAACGCGTATCCCTATCCGAAACAATAGATACCAGAACCCCGTGCCTAGAGACGATCTCACGAATAAACACATCGGCCAGCTGCTCAGAATTAAAAGTCTCTCGAATCGGCAAGAAGTGAGCGCTCTTGGTCAGTCTATTCACGATTACCCAAATGGTGTCATAATTACCCCTAGGAGTATGAGGCAGTTTAGTCACGAAATCCATAGTAAGATGCTCCCATTTCCACTCAGGTATTTCCAACGGCTAAAGTTTCCCAAACGGCTTCTGATGCTCGGCCTTAACTTGCAGACATGTCAAACACTTACTTACATACTGAGCCACCTCAAACTTCATCGCAGGCCACCAATATTTCTTTTTCAAAGTCTTGGTACATCTTGGTCGCGCCTGGATGAATGGAATAGCGCGACTTGTGCGCCTCATCTAAAATTTTACCTCTGAAACCTCCATACTTTAGTACCCATAAACGACCATCCTTATACTTCACCCTGTCACCGACGTCTTCCAACAATTTCTCCTGACCCCAAACACGCTCTGACATAATCTATTCCACCTGCAAAGCCTCATTCTGAACGTTGGCTATTTGTTTCAAAATATCGGGTTTAAGAATAAGCTGATAGGATTTCACACGAATAGGTTTTGGTCTCTCCTTCCGGCTTAACGCGTCGGCTACCACGTTAGCCTTACCCGGATTGTACATAATCTCCAGACCGTAGTCCTTAATCAACTCCAACCATCGACGCTGTCGCATATTTAGTTCCTTTTGCTCGAAGAAATATTTTAAGCTCTTATGATTGGTATAGATAACACAAGGAACACCGTACAAATAATGTCTCCACAACTTGAGCGCAAACACCACCGCCGCCAGCTCCAAATCGTGGGTAGGATAATTCGCCTCATGAGGCTTCAACTGCCGTGAGGCATAAACGATGACTCGACCTCGCTGCATCAAAACACACCCAAGCCCCTGATAAGAGGCATCAGAATAAACCACCAGATCATCGGAGCCATCAGGTAGAGCAAAAATCGGGGCATGCGTTAAGCTGTTCTTCAACTCGAGAAAAGCCTCCTCTTGCTCAGTACCCCAAACGAACTTAACACTCTACTTAGTCAACTTGGTCAGCGAAGAAGCAATTTTCGAAAAGTTGGGTATAAAGCGGCGGTAATACCCCGCCAAGCCCAGAAAGCTACGGATTTCAGATGGAGACTTAGGAGACTCCCAATCATTCACGACTTCCACCTTTGCAGGGTCAACCAAAATACCACTCGGTTTAATAACATGACCCAAGAACTGAACCTCACGCAACCAGAAGGAACACTTAGAAAATTTTGCATACAACTTGTTCTTTCGCAGAGCTTCCAAAACTTTCGAGAGATGACCGGCGTGATCGGATTCGCTTTTGGAATACACAAGGATGTCGTCGATGAATACAATAACAGAGTGATCGAGCATCGGTCTACACACCTGGTTCATAAGATCCATGAATGCAGCCTGTGCGTTGGTTAAACCGAAAGACATCACGAGGAATTCGTAGTGCCCATAACGATTGTGGAAGGCAGTCTTAGGAATATCTTCTTCCTGAATCTTCAACTGATGATACCCAGACCTAAGGTCGATATTCGAGAACCAACTAGCTCCTTGGAGCTGATCAAATAAGTCGTCGATCCTCAGGAGAGGGTACCGATTCTTAACAGTGAGCTTATTCAACTCACCGTAGTCAATGCACAATCGCATGCTACCGTCATTCTTCTTAACGAACAGGACCGAGGCATCCCAAGGTGAGATGCTCGGTTGAATGAAGCCCTTGTCGAGCAAGTCTTCCAACTGGGCCATAAGTTCTTTCATCTCATTCGTAGCTAGACAATAAGGGCTCGAGTAACGGGTTTTGCGCCCGGCACAAGATCTATCTGGAACTCGACCTCGCGGTCCAGCGGCACATCTGACAAATCATCTAGAATTACATCCGGGAAATCCCGAACGATAGGAACATCACCGACGGTAGCCCTAGACACGGAAACAGATTTTCCTACGGCGACCTCAACCTCAAACACATCGACTACGCGCTCGGGTGATTTATTCAACGAGGAACAGAAAGCGGTAGACACAAAACTTCTACTGGAGCCCGAATCAAATAAAACTGACGCCTGTAATTCATCAAGTAGAAAGGTATCTGGGATAACATCATGCTCCTACTTAGCTAAACAGTTGCTCATACATTCTTGAAGGAGCGAGGAATTTAAGCGGTCAAGTACCAAGGAACCCAGAGTGACAGTATGCTACGCCTCAGCTAAACCATTATGCGCAAGGCGTTCGAGAGGAAGGGAAACGAACAGGAGAATTTAGGGAATAAGATAAACTTTAACAATAACGACTCGAGATTTAGCCAAATCCTATCTTTACAAACACGGAACCCTAACATAGTCAGACACAAGTTGTGACAACTGCCCTAATCCGACCCGACCCAGGTACCCGTTTTCGGATCCGTTTTTAAGATTTAAAATTTGATTATAATCTTTATAAATTTATCTTATATATATATATATATATCTAATAATAATAATGATAATAATAATAATTCCTTTCCGCCGTCCCGCCCATTTTTCTCTCTTGTCGCCGTCCCGCCCCTCTACTTAACCCTTAAGCCTTGAACCCCTTTTTCTCTTAACTCTTTGCTTGTCCTTTGGTTCTTCCCACCTAAGGATGTCTGCGCAGCTCCACGCGCCAGACTCCTTACAAGGAAGCCTGCGTGAAGACCAGCTGTTCCTGCGATACGCGAGGCGAACTGTTCCCGCGGCGCGCAAAGGATTGTAGTTCTTCCCGCGGCGCGCTAAGGATTGTAGTTCTTCCCGCGGCGCGCTAAGGGTTGTAGTTCTTCCCGCGGCGCGCTAAGGATTGTAGTTCTTCCCGCGGCGCGCTAAAGATTGTTATATCTGCCTTCGCCCTCGCGCACTCAAGCCTTCTCGCGCTAGTCACTTAAGTCTTTTCTCCAGTTTAAGCCAGCCTGTATGCTTTTGAAATATCTTATCTTCTGTGCTATACCTGCCAAGGTATGGGCACAGTAGGCCAGATCTGACATCTGTCCGAAAAGTCACTTTCGGCGCAGCTTGCTTACCAACCCTCTTAGTTGTTAGAAAAAGTAACTGACATAATCTTTTAAAATCTTCTTTTCCATGTCTTGAACAGTACTTTGTCTGACCCCTCCCATGCTATGAACAGTAACCTGTCAGCCTTCCCCATCCCCTGCAGCTGCCACCATATCTTTCGCTTTTGATATCTTTTGCTTTGATTTGATAAGATCTTTTTCCCCAATTCAAGGGATGTGTTCCCTAGGGTTTTCCTATAAATAAAACTAATTTCTTGGTTAATTAAACACTACACTCAAACACTTAAACACTCCCCAAAATCTTTCTCCCTTACTCTCTGCCGAAGATCATCAGCGACGCCTCCACTCCCCTCCTTGCAATCCGTCTTCTCTTCTTTTCTGCCCAGAAATCTCGGTAAATATATATTTTGTTTAAGTAACTTGCTTATATTCAAGACATAAAAACCAATCGTTAAACCAATAACCTCTTATTTATAGGTTAACTTTCGCTTGTTTAAAAGTTGGTTCTTACGTTATCTTTCAACGCACCTCTTACAAGTGAGTAATCTCGTACCTAATCCCCTTTTATTTTTAACGTTTTGGGATGTTCATGTGTTCGTACAACTTGAGTCTTAAACTTGTTTATGAAATTATGTGCGCAAAACCCATGTGTTATGGACGTTTACTAGTGTTGTATATTTGTATGTGTTGATCATTAACCGCTTTGATCGGCCTATTCCGAAGTTTTCATGGATCCATTAGATGAACACGGGAGACCTATCGATACGATTTTCTTGTTTTGTTTGCACATACACGAATGATTATTTGTTTTTGCTCGATTTGGAGCACGCTATGAACTATGAGCTATGATCTATTTAGGCTTGATCACAATCTGTTTACACACTATGTTGAACACCAGTTATACACATGTTGCGCGCAGTGCTTTGTTATTATCTATTGATACCTATTAAACTTGATTTCTCACCGACACACAAGTGTTGACGTTTTATTTTAACACATGTTCAGGTTTGCTGTAGCTGCTTTTGGAAACTCGAGGACACGTAGGATGTTTTCTTTTACTTTGGACCTAGTTTAAAATATAACAAGACAAAGTTATGTATTTGAATATTATGAGTTATGTTATGTGATTTATGTTACTTTATGGTGTGTTATGCGCATGCGCAATGAAATGTATTTATTAAATATTGACGCCCAAATAGTGTCACGAGTAATGAAACAATTGGTAGCGCCCCGATGTATAATCCGCCATCGGTCGGGGTGTTACAGATTGGTATCAGAGCTCCGTGACTTTAGGATTAGGTGGTTAGACGTAACGACCTAGAATACCTAAGAGTCCCTTCTCGCGCATGAGAAAAATCTCATGATTGCGCGCTAATTGTTAATTACTCGATATTTATAAAATATGCTTGCGCATACGCAGCACATGATTTCATGTTTTATCCGCGATCTTTTGATTTTTTATTGTTAAATTTCAATTCGTTTCTTTACTTACATTTTCGTTTGTTGTTGGGATTAACATTGAAAATCCGAAAAGTCATGGTGATACATGAATAGTTGATTTTCAATCCCCATTAACTTTATGTTCTAAAATTGAAGATTTGAAAAGTCATGGTGATACATGAATTGTCAACCCCCAATACTCATTTACTCGTATATTTTAAATTGAAGATTTGAAAAGTCATGGTGATGCATGAATTGTCGATTTTCAATTCGAATTCATTACTTGTATTAAGTTTGCATTTTAAATTCATATTTTACTTCAAAATTTGATAGCATTTAACTCCGCGAAACAAGCTTTACAATGATATACTTTGCGCTGAAACGATTTCCCATACCAAGATATTAACAAAAACTAAAACTTTTATAGAATGCCTCCGATATCAGCTCGCCGTCATCAGAAGAGAGAAGCCTCGCGCAGACGTATGCAGCGTCGTTCCCAGGAAATGGCCGCCGCAATAGCCCAAGCCTTAAATCAAAATAATACCAACCCCTCCGGATACAATATTAAGTCCTTTAATGCGGGTAACCCTCCGAAATTCACAGGGCTCGAAGGAGCCACCGTAATGCTCCAATGGCTCGAGAAAATTGAGAACACCTTCCTCCATACCCATTGCCCTCCAGACCGACGAACCTTATACGCCTCAAGTGTCCTGGAATCAAGGGCGCTTACATGGTGGAACGGAGTAGCTCACGCGCGTGGCGCAGAGGCTGCTTCTAGCATGCTCTGGGAGGAATTCAAGGATCTTTTGACTCGAGAATTCTGCCCTCCCAACGAAGTAAAGCGCCTTGAGGAGGAATTTTGGAACTTGAAACAGTACAGTGGCGAAGCGCGCGAGTACGCTACGCGCTTTCACGAACTAAGTTTGCTTGTCCCGCACCTAGTTACCCCTTCCCGCCGCGCCATCGAAAAGTTTATTGGGGGTCTCCCCATGGAAATTCAAGATTCTGTATGGGCCAGGAACCCAGTAACCCTCTCTGACGCCATCGAGTTGGCCGCTGTGCTCAGCGACAACCATGTCAGGGCAGGAACCCTGTTCCTGCGGGGAGCCGAGAAGACCAAACTCACCAAGACTGTCCCAGAACCAACAAAAACCAAGCCAGAACCCTCAAACCGTAACAACCTCAAACGCAGGCGCAAACCCAATCATCAAGCCTACGCGCTTACCAACCCGCTCATTGTCCAGCAACCCGCCTACCAACCTCCAGTATACGCTCCTAACCCACTGTCAACCTACCCAACACCCCCTGTAGTCCATAACTATGCCTTAACCAATTCCGCGCTCCCTGCCCCGTCAACTAAGAAACCTTACACAGGAAACCAACCCTTTTGCCCAACCTGTAAACTTCATCACCCAACTCAAACCCCGTGTCGTCAATGCAACCAATGTGGCCGTATTGGTCACACTGCTGAGTACTGTAGAGTCCTTCCCGCCAACCCAATCGCGCAAACACCACCAACCTACCCGCAAAACCCACAATCAACATACCATAATCCACGACCCAGGTCGTGCTATAACTGCGGTGACCCCAGTCATTTCCGGAACGCGTGCCCGAGACTGCAAGTACAAATTACGCAAGCTAATCCGGTTAACCAAATTTCAAACCAAGTGGCGCGCGGACGAGCTTTTAATATAACCGCGCACCAAGCGCAAGCGAATAATGACGTGGTTAATGGTACATTTTTACTTAACGGACAATATGCATCTATACTTTTTGATACTGGCGCCGATAGGAGTTTTATTTCTCGCGCATTTGAACAAAAACTTGCGCGACCGCGAATAAACTTAAACAGAAACTTTACAGTTGAAATGGCTAACGGTGAAACAATTATAATAAACTCCGTGATCAAAGATTGCACGCTTAACCTTAATGAACACGATTTTCTAATCAACCTCATTCCCATGCCTCTTGGAAGTTTTGATGTTATTATTGGTATGGACTGGCTCTCGCAAAATCGCGCCGAAGTAATCTGCGCCAAGAAATTGATTCGCATTCCTCGGGAAAATGGTCAAGATCTTCATATCTACGGCGAGAAACCATCTAACGGTCTTAAACTTATGTCATGCACTGAAGCCCGAAGACTTTTACGAAAGAAATGTGTCGCGTTCTTAGCTCTTGTGGTCAAACCCGATGAAGGAAAGAAGAAACTTCATGAAATCCCCATCGTGCGTGACTTTCCTAAAGTCTTTCCCGAAGATCTTTCTGGTTTACCTCCCGCTCGGGAAGTCGAGTTTCGTGTTGATCTTGTTCATGGTGCATCCCCCGTAGCCAAATCTCCTTATCGACTTGCACCCACTGAAATGCAAGAATTAGCAAGTCAACTTCAAGAGTTGACCGATAAAGGATTCATTCGCCCTAGCTCTTCGCCGTGGGGTGCTCCGGTTTTGTTCGTTAAAAAGAAAGACGGTTCGTTTCGCATGTGTATCGATTACCGCGAGCTGAACAAGCTCACCATTAAGAACCGGTACCCCTTACCGCGTATTAACAACCTCTTTGACCAACTCCAAGGTGCCTCTTGTTTCTCCAAAATCGATCTCCGTTCTGGCTATCACCAGTTGCGTATCCGCGAAGAAGATATTCCCAAATCTGCCTTTCGAACCCGCTACGGTCATTTTGAATTCTTGGTCATGCCCTTCGGTTTAACCAACGCACCCGCTGTCTTCATGGATCTAATGAACCGGGTGTGTAGGCCTTTCTTGGACCAATTCGTGATTGTGTTTATCGATGACGTTCTGATATATTCCAAAACCAAGGCCGAGCATGAACAACATCTTCTGTTGGTGTTGCAAAAGCTTCGAACCGAACAACTCTATGCCAAACTCTCCAAGTGTGAGTTTTGGTCTGACGAAGTACAGTTTCTTGGTCATGTTGTAAACAAGATGGGTATTCATGTCGACCCATCCAAAATTGAAGCAATCAAGCAATGGATTACACCGACCACTCCTACCGAAATCCGTTCCTTTTTGGGCTTAGCTGGTTACTACCGGCGATTCATTTCGAACTTCTCAAAAATCGCCTTGCCTTTAACAGCGTTAACACGCAAAGGCAAACCGTATATTTGGGGCTCGAAGCAAGAAGAAGCCTTTCAAACGCTCAAGCGAAAGTTGTGCGAAGCTCCTGTTCTAACGTTACCAGAGGGTACTGACGACCTTGTCGTTTATTGTGATGCCTCCAACCAAGGTCTCGGTTGTGTACTTATGCAACGAGGCAAGGTTATCGCTTACGCGTCAAGGCAACTCAAAATTCATGAAAAGAATTATACGACTCACGACCTCGAACTGGGCGCAGTTGTATTTGCCTTAAAAATCTGGAGACACTACCTCTATGGTACTAAGTGCATCATTTACACCGACCATAAAAGCCTTCAGCACATTTTTGATCAAAAGGAACTTAACATGAGACAACGCCGATGGAACGAACTCATCAGCGATTACGATTGTGAGATCCGATATCACCCTGGAAAGGCTAATGTGGTAGCCGATGCGCTCAGCCGCAAACCCAGTCAACTCAACTGTATTGTGCCGCGCACGCAGCTTCACTTCGCGCCGATCCAAAGCAATCTTGAATCGCGCATTCGCGACGCGCAGCGCGCATCGATCAGCAAAGGCAACCTACGCGCCGAGTTAGCGTGTGGTGCGGAAGCGCATCTAGTCCCTAACCTGAATGGAACTCTCTGTTATCTCAATCGCATCTGGATTCCCAATGATGAGATTCTTCGCACTGACATACTGAGTGAAGCGCACAAATCTCGGTATTCCATTCATCCTGGCGCTGACAAAATGTACAAAGATTTGCGCCTTACTTATTGGTGGCCCGGTATGAAAAAGGATATTGCTGTGTTCGTAGCTAAATGCCTAACTTGTTCTAAGGTAAAAGCTGAACATCATCGCCCATCTGGTTTGCTCGAACAACCAGAAATTCCTATGTGGAAATGGGAAAGTATAGCAATGGACTTTATCACCAAGTTACCCTCGACCGCAAGCAAACATGATAGCATTTGGGTAATAGTGGATCGATTGACCAAGTCTGCCCACTTTCTGCCCATTCGTGAAACCTACCGTGTTGAACAACTTGCGCATCTATATGTCAAAGAAATTGTCTGCCGTCATGGTACTCCCTTGAGCATAATATCCGATCACGATGGCCGTTTTATATCTCACTTTTGGAAATCTCTCCAATCTGCGTTAGGAACTCGTTTGGACATGAGTACTGCATATCATCCTCAGACTGACGGACAGTCTGTGCGAACTATCCAAACCCTTGAGGATATGCTTCGATCTTGTGTTCTTGATTTTGGAGGTAATTGGGATTCACACCTACCTCTGATCGAGTTCTCTTATAATAACAGCTATCATTCCAGCATCGGTATGGCCCCATTTGAAGCACTTTACGGTCGAAAGTGCCGCTCACCGATTTGTTGGAACGAAGTGGGTGAAGTTCAAATCACAGGACCCGAACTAGTTCAAGAGACAACCGATAAAATCGCCAAGGTCCGTGATCATCTGCTGACTGCCAGAAGCCGACAGAAGAGTTACGCAGATCGCAGGCGGAAGCCTCTCGAATTTCTAGTTGGTGATCTTGTTCTCCTCAAAGTGTCGCCCTGGAAGGGTGTTGTCCGCTTTGGGAAGAAAGGTAAGCTTGCACCTCGTTATGTTGGTCCATTCAAGATTCTTGCGAGAGTGGGAAAAGTTGCCTACAAACTGGACCTGCCGCCCGCGCTCAGCAATGTGCATCCAACGTTCCATGTATCCAATCTCAAGAAATGTTTAGCTGACGAGAACCTCCACATACCACTTGATGAAGTTCAAGTTGATGAGTCTATGCATTTCGTTGAGAAGCCTGTTGAGATTATGGATCGAGAGGTGAAGCAAACCAAGCACAGTCGCATCCCTATTGTCAAAGTTCGCTGGGAGTCCAAGCGCGGAGCCGAGTTCACTTGGGAAAGGGAAGATCAATTGAAGATCAAGTACCCGCACCTTTTCTCTGCGCATCCTACTTCGAGATAAATTTCGGGACGAAATTTCTTAAAGTAGGGAAGACTGTGACAACTGCCCTAATCCGACCCGACCCAGGTACCCGTTTTCGGATCCGTTTTTAAGATTTAAAATTTGATTATAATCTTTATAAATTTATCTTATATATATATATATATATATCTAATAATAATAATGATAATAATAATAATTCCTTTCCGCCGTCCCGCCCCTTTTTCTCTCTTGTCGCCGTCCCGCCCCTCTGCTTAACCCTTAAGCCTTGAACCCCTTTTTCTCTTAACTCTTTGCTTGTCCTTTGGTTCTTCCCGCCTAAGGATGTCTGCGCAGCTCCACGCGCCAGACTCCTTACAAGGAAGCCTGCGTGAAGACCAGCTGTTCCTGCGATACGCGAGGCGAACTGTTCCCGCGGCGCGCAAAGGATTGTAGTTCTTCCCGCGGCGCGCTAAGGATTGTAGTTCTTCCCGCGGCGCGCTAAGGATTGTAGTTCTTCCCGCGGCGCGCTAAGGATTGTAGTTCTTCCCGCGGCGCGCTAAGGAATGTTATATCTGCCTTCGCCCTCGCGCACTCAAGCCTTCTCGCGCTAGTCACTTAAGTCTTTTCTTCAGTTTAAGCCAACCTGTATGCTTTTGAAATATCTTATCTTCTGTGCTATACCTGCCAAGGTATGGGCACAGTAGGCCAGATCTGACATCTGTCCGAAAAGTCACTTTCGGCGCAGCTTGCTTACCAACCCTCTTAGTTGTCAGAAAAAGTAACTGACATAATCTTTTAAAATCTTCTTTTCCATGTCTTGAACAGTACTTTGTCTGACCCCTCCCATGCTATGAACAGTAACCTGTCAGCCTTCCCCATCCCCTGCAGCTGCAACCATATCTTTTGCTTTTGATATCTTTTGCTTTGATTTGATAAGATCTTTTTCCCCAATTCAAGGGATGTGTTCCCTAGGGTTTTCCTATAAATAAAACTAATTTCTTGGTTAATTAAACACTACACTCAAACACTTAAACACTCCCCAAAATCTTTCTCCCTTACTCTCTGCCGAAGATCCTCAGCGACGCCTCCACTCCCCTCCTTGCAATCCGTCTTCTCTTCTTTTCTGCCCAGAAATCTCGGTAAATATATATTTTGTTTAAGTAACTTGCTTATATTCAAGACATAAAAACCAATCGTTAAACCAATAACCTCTTATTTATAGGTTAACTTTCGCTTGTTTAAAAGTTGGTTCTTACGTTATCTTTCAACGCACCTCTTATAAGTGAGTAATCTCGTACCTAATCCCCTTTTATTTTTAACGTTTTGGGATGTTCATGTGTTCGTACAACTTGAGTCTTAAACTTGTTTATGAAATTATTTGCGCAAAACCCATGTGTTATGGACGTTTACTAGTGTTGTATATTTGTATGTGTTGATCATTAACCGCTTTGATCGGCCTATTCCGAAGTTTTCATGGATCCATTAGATGAACACGGGATACCTATCGATACGATTTTCTTGTTTTGTTTGCACATACACGAATGATTATTTGTTTTTGCTCGATTTGGAGCACGCTATGAACTATGAGCTATGATCTATTTAGGCTTGATCACAATCTGTTTACACACTATGTTGAACACCAGTTATACACATGTTGCGCGCAGTGCTTTGTTATTATCTATTGATATCTATTAAACTTGATTTCTCACCGACACACAAGTGTTGACGTTTTATTTTAACACATGTTCAGGTTTGCTGTAGCTGCTTTTGGAAACTCGAGGACACGTAGGATGTTTTCTTTTACTTTGGACCTAGTTTAAAATATAACAAGACAAAGTTATGTATTTGAATATTATGAGTTATGTTATGTGATTTATGTTACTTTATGGTGTGTTATGCGCATGCGCAATGAAATGTATTTATTAAATATTGACACCCAAATAGTGTCACGAGTAATGAAACAATTGGTAGCGCCCCGATGTATAATCCGCCATCGGTCGGGGTGTTACACAAGTGGTATTTAAAACATGGAAGGTAATGGTAAACTGCTAATAACGTTGATCAAGTGTTATTAGTTGTTTAATTTACCGGCCCGTTCTAAGCACCCCCTGCCCCTAACCACATTAGCATTCTATCTAACACTTAACAATTAATCACATACTGGAAATCTTAATTTTAAAGTAATGACTAAATAATTTAAAGTTACCTCTTAGCGTGCAGCTACTTGCGGTGGGCATATGAGTCAAGTGGGTCGGTAACCCGCAAGTACAACGCACCAACTATTCAATAAACACAATTGCGCGTTGTACCGACCCGTTGGAGTAACCGACAACCAATTCAGCCACATAACTTATAAAAATGATTTTGAACAGCCCGTACATCAAACCAAGTGTCCCCGAGCTGAATTGGTCGTTAATCACTTCAACCCTAAAGTTAAACACGTCAAACTACAATTCTAGACAACCGAACATAACAATCAAACTACAACTAGTTGATCAACTTAACGAACACCTATGAACATGATCTATAAGTATGATATACGGGACATACCTAGGAATATTGTGGTGCAAAAACTCACTTCAAACAGCCCCGACAAGAACACAATTGAACATCCACCGGTTAAGCCTAAAACGAACTTATCGATCAATAACGAGTAAAATGTGTAGATTTTAGCATGCGAAGATGCATTTAATTACATAGGATAAACTTTGAAATAAATTATTAAATTTTTACCAGACTTTAATAAATGTCTTAGGTTTATAAAAATATTTTTATTATATTTTTCTATTGGACGCAAAAATTATAAAAATTCCTCCAACACAGCAAGGTACGTGCAGCTATTTCAGTGCGCAACAAAATGGTTTTATTTTTATAAAATTCATTACCAAACCAAATTAAACGATTCCAATTGGATTTGGTTCCTAACTCAAAATACTAACTTTCAGAAGTGGAACCAACCAATTTGGACCTGTCAAAAAAAGGTTATGACGTTGGGAAGACAGACCAGAATCCGTCATCTCGCATCAGCTCTGACACTCGATTTTATAAATTCATAAAAACCATTCAAATCTCGTCCAAAAATTACGTATTATACCTTTCTGGAAACTAGACTCAAATTAGAACATTATGGAATCAATAATCGATCAAAAAAAATGGATTATCATCGCGTTACAGACCCTACAATAAACGTATACGAATCTGTCAGCAAATTGTTATCATCAAAACTCGACCTTACGACCAATAAGCGCGTTAATATGATCATTTAAGGTGTAATAGACATGGGGAATCATAAAACCGACCTTGAATTGAAGTTTTCATGGCTGAAACTTGGCTGGGTAGAAGAAAAACGAGCAGGGGGGGTCTTAGCTGCGATCGGCCGCTAGGAATGAAGTTAGGGTTAGGGTAATTGTTTTATGATATAAAATAACAAGTTACATCCAAGTCCCTCCAAATTGAAACATAAGGCATTATGGAAGAAAAGTTAAATGGCTTAACGCACCTAGATGACGTAAAGGCTTCCGAGAAACGCCGAATAAATCCCGAGAATTATACATACTCTACAAGCTTTAATTCTTGAAACCGGAATTAACGGGCGTTACAGTCTTGTTATAGCGTATAAGTCCTATCAGCATATAAGTCAGCTTAACGTATATGTCCATTTCTATGTATAAATCAGTTTTACCGTATAAGTATGAATCGACGTATATGTATGGACTTAGCGTATATGTATGCTAGCGCATAAGTCTGTATCAGAACGTATATGTTTGAAAGTTTGAATTTGGTCAACGCATAACATACACTCCGTATATGTATAAACATATACGACTTATATGTTTGTGTTTTGACCAGAATCAAAACATCAAATCTGTACAAAATTAGGATTCAACAAGCATCATACAAGCATCGTTTATATCTGTAAAGCCTATATTATAGATCAATTTTATGATATATCATCGTTTAACTAATTGAAACTCAGTAGATCTGACCGTATAAGATATCATTTCAGATCTAACACAATCAATCCATTAAAATCCAATTAAGTGTTATACCAACACTCGTAATACTAAACTGAGATTAAATGATCATAATTTGTATCAAAACATTGGATTATATTGATCAATTTGATATATACGTGGCCTGAGTTACTGTTCATTAACAGATCTAGATTAACAAATCACCTTTATGATCTGTATTGGTGTGTGAATCACCAAAACAATCACCAATCAATCAAAATATCGGCAGGATTTGTGAAAAATAGAATCAAGGCAGAGAGAATATCAGACTGTCTGACGTATATGTATTCACATATGCGTCGTATATCCCCTTTATATACATACACTTATGCGGCATATAAGTTTGATGGACTTATATGGCGCATAACTTGTGCGCCTCATAAGTTCATCAACTTATGTGCTGCATAAGTACACCATTGAATAAATTTGACATTTTGTCCAATTCACACCCGTGTAATGTACTAGGTACAAATTAATGTCCTTGTACATTAAAAGAATAACTTAAATTAAGCTCTTTTTATGAAAACCTACTGTTTACCAAGTTCAAATTAATGACCTTGCATGAAACAGATAAACGTTTTGATCCCTTTTTAATTTTGATTTGATAAAACATGACAAGATTTGTTGTCCAATGAAAATCCCAGAGAGATAGTTCTCCAGCACATCAAGAGTCGAAAACTAAATCAGAAAGAAAATCTTTTTGGTTTTTCTATATCAACAAATGAAAACTTGAAATTTTATTATGTAAAAGAAAATTTGAAATCAGAAACTCATACAGAATTCACATAGTTTTGTTAGTTTGAGGAGGGAATCATATTGACCAAATTGCCCTTCCATCACAGTTTTATTTTCAGCTTTTATTATTACTGGTGTTAAGTCAGTCATTGGTGTTGTTGTCCACCTAAACCTTCCAAACAAATGATTCAGGAATTTCTGTGATACATTTAATTGGTTCAATTAAGCACGAATCTTATGTGGACCCCACCTATCAGACATAATTCGTATATCTTTATACAGTGAGTTTTTCATATGTATACTTTTTCACTATTTACTCAAAATCGATTAGCTGTGACTCATGCAAAAATAATAAAACAAAACAACTCAGAACGTTAAAATTTTCCCTTAAGATCGGTATTACTACACGTAGATAAGGTTCCATTTCAACAAAATAAAAAGATAAAATAAGCTGAAGTTGTACAGGCCTTAATCCCCAGTTCGATACATGAATTTCACACATTTGTGCTTATTGTATACGCGGAGGAGATCCAAGGCTTGTACGAAACACCAAGAAAATAAAGCAGAATACTCAAATCTTAACCCTCAGGTTGGATAATCTTATTGCGCAGAAGAGGATCCAAGATTTGAATAAAAATAAAGAAAAAAAGTCAAGTTGAATTTCTTTGCAAAATGAAATAAGAAAATAAGTTGAATTGTCTTTTAAAATGAACGCATTCACACATAGCAATCTTTAAACTTTTTCATTTTCTTTAAAGTAGATATTAATCAAGCTTCAAGATGTTTCCCACTAGATTCGGCTGTATTGAGATTTATATCACTTACTATCCCTTACTTCTTTGTTTTAAAGGCCTACCAATGCACCAATACATTTAAGCACTTAGCCTTTTATGCCTACTTTTTACTGAATTTGGGACCAGAAGATCAATGTAATATCACTTTCCCTTGTTGCTTCAAAAACTCATTTTCTGATGAGCGACATTTTTAATGTTTTTGATATTTTTGAAATTTATAATGTTTTTGGCTTTTTCAAATTTTTCGATGCTTTTGGTTTTTCTTTGAAATTTCCCCCCTAAAATCAAAAACTATACGAAAAAGTATTTACAAAAGAAAATTTTGACTCTGATGTTTGGGATCACAAGGTATCCAAAACACCTGTAATCTCGGTAACCCTCTTCTCACCACCGCCCAAAAGTTTTAAACCATTAGGTTTTAATAAGTAATGAAATCGTGACTTATCAAAAGCTTTTGTGAAAAGATCTGCTTTTTGTTCATCGGTGTGAATTTTGTCTACGGTAATCAACTTCTTTTCATAGCAATCACGAATGAAGTGATACCGTATTTCAATATGCTTAGTTTTAGAGTGGTTTACCGGATTCTTAGTTATTGATATAGCTGCATTATTATCTACGAAGATAGGGGTAGTAAGAAAATTCAAACCGTAGTCCCGCATCTGCTGGTGTATCCAAATAACCTGAGAGCAGCAACTGGACGCAGCTACGTACTTAGGTTTATAGGTAGACAACGATACCGTGGTCTGTTTCTTACATTGCCAAGTGACAAGTCGCTTGCCGAAGAACTGACAACCTGCCATCGTAGATTTGCATTCAGTATACAGCTTCCATAATCCGAATCAGAATAAGCCCTTAACACAAACTTATCGTCTTTTGGATACCAAAGACCGACCCCCGGACATACCTTGAGATAGCGTAGAATTCTCTTGACGATCATGAGATGTGAAACCTTTTGATTTGACTGATATTGGGCACACAAACAGGTAGCTTACATGATGTCTAGCCGAGAAGCAGTAAGATACATCAATGAGCCTATCATAGATCGGTATAAGGTTTGGTCAACCTTCTCCCCGTTGGGATCAGGACCAATACTATAATTTAATGGTAGAGGAGTGCTGATTACCGATGCATGAGACATGTTAAACTTCGTCAATACGTCATTGACATACTTTGTCTGATGAATGAAGAAACCATCTGACATCTGTTATACTTGAAGTCCAAGAAAGAATTTCATCTCCCCCATTGCATTCATCTCAAATTTCTTCTTCATTACTTCTTCAAACTGCTTGCAAAGAGCATCATTTGTCGACCCAAAAATGATATCATCGAAGTATATTTGCACGATCAGTAGATGTCTATCAACACATTTAGTGAAAAGTGTACAGTCGATGTTCCTCTGATAAACCCGTTATCCAAAAGATGTTGAGACAACGTCTCGTACCAGGCTCTCGGGGCCTGACGGAGACCGTAAAGGGCTTTATCAAGTAAGTACACTTTGTCTTTGTGGATCGGATCGACAAACCCAGGTGGTTGTCCCACATAGACTTCTTCACTAATCTTCCCATTAAGGAATGCTGACTTCACATCCAACTGATAAACTTTAAAACCTTTCCATGAAGCAAACGCTAGAAAGATCTGAATAGCTTCTAGCCTCACAACTGGTGCATAAACCTCGTTGTAGTCGATACCTCCCCTATGGTTAAATCCCAAAACAACAAGTCTTGCCTTGTTTTTGACAACAATCCCATTTTCATCCCTTTTGCACTTGAACACCCACTTGGTGTTAATCTGATTTTTATCTTCAGGTAAGTCAACCAATTTCCGTACCCCGAGATTTTCAAATTGCATAAGATCCTCTTGCATGGCATTCACCCAGCTTTCTTCTGTTAGGGCCTCTTTATACGTTTTCGGGTCAACCTGAGAAATAAAACATTTAAATGAAAATTGATTTTGCAAAGGATAAACATTAGAGTAAAAACACTGGAGGTTCTGATCAATTTGGCGTCCTGTTTGCACCCCAGGATTCAGATCTCCTATTATATTATCCTCGGGATGGTAGGATAACGTTCTCGGCACCACATCGGTAGGTTCTGACACTTCAGTTTGGAGATTAGTCACATTCTCTTCAGCATTACTAGTGGATGGAGAAATGGCTTCGATAATCTCCTCATCTGATTCACCATCGTCATAAAAAACAGGATTAAATTCTGGAACATCAACAGATTGAACATAGTCAGGTACGTCTTGAGGCACAGACACAGGTTCTTCAGGCGTTGGTACATTGTCTTCTGATAACTGTTGTTGATATAGCATCGTTAGTGTCTCATCAGAAAGCACTTCTTCAGGGAGCTTAAATCTCTCCTAAAGGCTTTCATAATCAAATAGCTATGAATCCTCTGGTCGTTGAATGGTAGGAGTGTATCTTTGGCAATCGAACTTTTGGACTTGGATAATCTTGTGGAGGCTAGGAATGTAGACACGTCTGAGTGGACTAGCATACCGCACAAAGAATCTTTCTACAGATTTGGGACCAAATTTGCCATTAGGATCAAGAACAGTACATGTTGAACCAAACGGTTCAAGCCACTTCAGATTAGGTTTTCGACGATTAAGTAGCTCAAAACACGTCTTGCCGAATTTCTTGACTGTAAGCACCCGGTTGAGAGTATAACAAGCTGCCGCCACTTCTTCTGACCAAAAATTAACTAGTAATTTTGAATCAGAAAGCATAGTTTGAGCTGTTTCAATCAAGGTTCGATTCTTTCGTTCAGCAACTCCATTTTGCTATGGAGTATAAGGTGCACTAAATTCATGAAGAATCCCCCGGTCATTACAGTAGTCTAACATCTTGTTGTTCTTGAATTCCGTCCCATTATCACTTCTTATTCGTCGAATCGGTAGATTATATAAAATTTCCAGCTTCTTGAATAAGGTCATGAGGGAATCGTATGTCTCATCCTTTGATTCAAAAAACATCACCCACGAAAATCTCTATTAATCATCAGTAACCACAAGACAATAAAGCTCTCCTATGATACTTTTGACATTCACTGGACCAAATAGATCCATATGGAGACGCTTGAACGGTAAGTTAATATAGTAGTCAATTTTCTTCGGATGAGGTTTCTTTATTTTCTTTCCTTTTTTACAGTCCAAACAATCTTCACTTAATTGAAAATTCCTCAACTTAACTCCCTCTACCAGATTCTTGTGAACCAGATGATTCATTTTCGATGCCATAGAACTGATTCCCGTTCAGATGCTCTTGAGATGAAACATTGAGCAGACCTTGAAGATGTTGATGTTGTGCTCATGTTCATAACATAAAGATCATTCTCTCGAGGAACACGTATAATGATTCACTCTTCAGGTATCTTGAAACACGGTTTCAAAATCAAACACTCTCGGTCAGTGAAATATGTAGAGAATTGTTTCTCACAAATTTGTGATATGCTGAGCAGATTATTTTCCAATTCTGAAATGTAGTTTACATTCTCGAATGTAACTTTTCCATTCGTCAAGGTTCCCTCACCAACTATCTGCCCTCCTTGGTTTCCAGCAAAACCGACATACCCTCCTTTTATTGATTTAACATCATTCAGTAAGTAGAGAGTACCCGTCATGTGCCTAGGGGCTTCACTATCCATTATCCAACGAGAATCGTGAGATCTTGGAAGCCCCTGCACATACTGTTAACAGCTTTAGTGAAACAAGGAAACCCAAGCCTTCTTGGTCTTGGGTTGTTTGAAGTTTTTGTATAACATTCTAACATCATCATAATCTGAATCACCAGTTAATGAATCTTCACTAGTCACTTGTAACTCAGATTCGGTTATTACTTTCTCAACAACCTCTGGTGGTTTAACAATAGTTTTTACCACCCAGTTTTGACCTACGGCTTGTCTTTTGTTATAAAACGATGTTTAACAATAGTTTTTGCCACCCAGTTTTGACCTGCGGAATATCAGTTTTAACACCCTTTTCAACATCAATTTTAACTGATTCATTTCGTTTTAAGATTTTAACATTTTTAGGAACACTCATTGGTTTCTTCTCACTCACATAACCTAGGCCAGGTTTCTTGCTTACAGTGTTTTGAGGCCGAATGCGATAATGTTTATAACGATTGGGATAAGCGTAAAACACGTACCCAACCTCATTGCAATTAAAACAACGTCTCCTATCAACAAACTTGTTGATTTGAGATGTAGTTTCACCCTGATCACGTTCGGCTTTCAACCGATAAAACTCTTTATTCGATTGATTTATAAAGACAGCTTCTTTTTCAGATTCAGATGTTTTACCATGCACAAACACAATCTTTTTCTCTTGAAGTGGTTTATATTGATGAGTTTGTTTGTGATAAAAACTTGTTTTTGCGAATCTGTTCGAATCCACAACTTCCTTTTCAGTACCCAACCCATAATCCTTAACCTTTTCCTCAGTTAACACTGATTCTACCACTTTTACCCCGGTTGATATATCACATCTAGAACTCCCATTCTTCTCAGATTTAACACAATCATCATCAGCGGACTTTTAGTTATCATGATATGGAGTATTGAGTTCCACATTTAGTGCCTTTTTGAAACCTTTTGTTTTCTTTGAAATATAAGCATTCCACATAGGTGGAGGCACAACATGATAATCCTTTTTGATAATCTCAGTCTCATTATCCTTATGTTTTGATGAATTTTTAGGGATAATGTGATCAAGTACATAAGATGATGCAGCATAGCTTACTAATTTCAAATTAACTCTTTTAGTATCAATCTTGAGTGTTTAAAGCTCAAGTTTGAGTGCTGCATTTTCATCTATGTGTCTGTTGATGGCAATTTGTTTGTCTTCAACCGTGTATTTTAACACTGAAATGGTTTTCTGATCTTATAAAATCCTTTCCCATAAATTCTTTTCACACATTTGAAGTTTCAAATATGCCTCATTAACAACATTCCGAATCAAACAATGCTTTGTCATAGTGCCTTTTCAACTCTTTATTTTCAAGAGTCTTAAAGTCACATTCATCACAAGGCAATTCACATTTTTCACATAAATTTGAGTTTAGAATTACCTCATTTGCCATGAATGCTTGATTGGTTGGTTCCTCACTTGAAATTTTTGAATCTTCATCAGTCATCTCTTCAACAGTTTCATCAACCAACTTTTCCTTTGAATCTTCATTTTTACTTGATTTCATGACATCTAATTTAACCTCAATATCTTCCTCACCAAAATCTATCTTACCGTGTGGCACTTCTTCGCCATTAAACTAACCTGCAAAACTTTCAATTATATCTGGTGGAAATAATGAGGTAAGATAACAAGAGGGAACTGTATGAATTTTGTCATAGGTTCTTGGAAGATTGTCATCAGAATCATCTTGATCAACCCCTTGATCAACTTTGTCTACCTCTTTGTCATCATCCATCAACTCTTTCTCAACCATATTCTCAACCGGCCTGACTTCTTCCCTTATTTCAACCTTCTCAACATTTTCACAATCATCAACAACTTCAGCTACATTTGCTTGAAATACCGAGTTCCAGTTGAACCCCTTATCCATCTGTTCGGTAGCAGCTTTTTGCTGAGAAGTAGAAGCCTCTGATCTTTTGCCTTTGATTGCATCAGCCACATTTTGTGAAGGACGATGATAAATTGCTTGTTTATAATAATCCCTTCCAAATGGATTTGCAGCATTGTCCTCTACATTCTTACTTGTACATTCTCTTTTAAAATGTCCCTTTTCTTTGCATCTGAAACATCTCACTTTGGATTTGTCAAAGCCCAGCTTTGAATTGGATCCATCCAATACATTTCTTCCAGTGATCTCTTTGAATCTTTGTGCTCTTCTTATCACACTTGCCATGAACCAACGGATGTCAATAATCTCCATCTCTTCTGGGTCGATTTGATCATAATCTTCTTTTGTCATGTTATAGTTGCCAATTCGTCCTGCAACCAAACATTCATAAGATTCCAGAACTGAGCCCTGAAAAGCCATATGTTCCTTGACAGTTTCAGTGGTTAGGCACCCAGTTTTCTTAAAATTTATAGCAATGTTGCACTATAACACATCAGGGTCTAGTGTGTTAGAAGCTTGAGATACAGGAATGGTCCCTGAGTAACTACTACTATATTGTGGAGTAGCAGAAGTAACAGGTACACTAGTTGCAAATGCTTGACCAGTATGTTCAGCATAGAATGCAGTAGGAATCTTGAGATTTGAAGAAGCACTTGATTGTGAACCCTTGTAGTATAATCCCACATTTTGTGATACTGCGGTTGATTTCATCTTTTGTTTCTTTCTGAGCTCTAAGTCATGAGCTTCCAGCTTCTCGATAAAACTTGCAAGATTTAGACGAGCATATGCAATGGGGTTTGATTGCTGTATCATTATAAAAGTACCCAATTCTTCAGGTAACGCATCAGCAAGCTTATCAATGTATTCATACTCAGGCTTGTCAATCTTCAGCCTCTTCATTTCATTCACCAGATAGCAATATCTCTCAATCAACTGTGCGAATGATTCACCCTTAACTTGAGTAAATATATCGAATTCTTTCTTGAGCAGTGCTATTTTACTCTTTCTCATATCAAGGTTTCCACGATCTTTGTTCAACAATGCATGCCAAATTGAATAACAAGAATCATTGTGCTGTAGTAATTAAAAGATTTCGGCTTTGATGGCTTGTTGGAAGAGATTCATCATTTTCTTCTTTTTTAGAAACAAATTCTTATCCGCCTTAGCAATTTGTGATAATCGATAATTTTCCCCATTCTCATTCTTGGGAATTATGTACTCTTCCTCCACGGCAGTACATATTTCGTAGTTCAAAGCATGAACATACGTTTCAAACTTTTCGGCCCACGATGGATAGTCTTCCATTCTAAGAAGCTTGGGACGCTTGTTGGATGTTCCCATTTCATTTTCAAGGTTAATGTTTTGAAGAAGGACAGGCGGTTGTGACACAAACGCACTTAGGTTTTGTGACTTTCATGTTTGGTCAATGAAAGTCAACGTATATCTCTTTTTGTCACACCCCGTTAAGCGATTTGCGGAAGCGTAAAACGGAAATGCAACAGATACAACTGGTATCAAATACATTGTTCATAAAGTAACATTATTAACTAATTTACAATATATTACATCGTTCTAATCTCTTTTACAAACTAGGTGATACAATCAAACCGGTTCTTCAATTACTTTACTTCTAACTCAAATGCCCACGACATCAAACATCAGTCAGACACGTAACGCACAGGAAATTACTTCTCATATCTGATTACCTGAAAAGCATGTTAAAATAGGTCAACTACGAATAGTAGGTGAGTTTCATAAGTTTAACGAAATCAGTTCTGCGTACCACACTGTCATAGTTTGTATGTACGCGCGTATGTAAAAATATGTACAGCCATATCCTTGTGTGTGCATATGCACACATGTAAGTTTATAATATAAATTCGAAATTTCGGTAAAATCGTGATTGTTTGTTCGTACTACCTGTTTCCAATTTCCGTGTTTAACCAACCACTGTGGACCCCCTTCCTCCCACAATGGTTCCACATAAACTCAACCACTGTGGCCCCCCTTCCGCCCACAACGGTTCCGCGTTAACATCAACCACTGTGGTCCCCCTTCCACCCACAGTGATTCCACGTAAACTCAAACATTATATAGTGTACACGCAAATAATTAGTATATTCTACACATAGTATTTCCTACGGCTAATCACATAGCATGTATATAGACACATATACACATATAGTATTTATCACGTATCACCAAATACTGTGGCTCCCCATCCGCCCACAATACGCATAATCACATTATTTTCTTAACATTCATGTCATAATCAAGTTAGTTCGTTTAATAAGTTGCAGCAGAACTTGGCTCATAGGCCATACTCAACTTTAGTTTATAAGTTGCAGCAGAACTTGGCTCATAGGCCATACTCAACTTTAGTTTATAAGTTGCAGCAGAACTTGGCTCATAGGCCATACTCAACTTTAGTTTATAAGTTGCAGCAGAACTTGGCTCATAGGCCATACTCAACTTTAGTTTATTACTATTGTGGCCCCCCTCCCGCCCACAATAGCCCCATAATCATCACAGACCACGTTATCCCCATGGCCATTACAGACCACGTTGTTTCCCAAATTGGTTATGTTTAACATTAAATAATGTGTTTGTATAAACATGCTGTCACGTGTAATTTCATTATGTTTTGCAATTCGTATTAACTCTACTCAATATATCAATCAACGATAATAATCATCTTTCATCAGCACGTAGTCAATCATTATATTTGTAGGGACTTTTCATATATAAATGTTCAGATATTTTATATCCTGAACCGTTTTCAGATAGATAACGTGTATAAACATGCTTTCCACCCCAAAAGTTGGTAAAATAGTTTAAAGAGTGGGGTCATGAAACTCACAGTTTTGTAGGCACTCAGTGCGAGGTCAGCTCGGGGTTCGTTTCCCTTGCTATCACTTAGTCCCTATAGTCCATATTATAATAATATTAATATTTTAATATTATTATAATCTCAGTACTAAAATGGGCTGTATAACTAATCTGGGTATAGCTGGAACGCCCAGAAAGTGGCAATAGGCTTAGGTTGTGATGTTGTTCAATGTCTAATACTTAAAACCGAACTTGGCTCAGATTCCTGTTTTCCCAGCTGGGCCAAGTTGTTCGTTTACGCGTTCAGAAAACCGTTATGAGAAAATAAGCTTGGGTAAATGTATTGGTTAATAAAATGATTAAGTTATAAAGAATGATCACATACTGGGGTTCTGGATTAGCCACGGGGCCCGTTTCTGTTTATTCAGTTTGATTTAAGAAGAAACGCGCACAATCTATCCGGATTGTCCAGGTTTTTCATAGAAAAGTTCGTTTTTACTTAATTAGTCCAAAAATATGATTTTTGATCACTCTTGGTGTTTTGATATTCCCGCAGGTTCGTTAGTCGCGAACTTGCCGGTTTTTATAAAAACTGAATTTGTTTAATCTTTAAATTAGCATAATTAATTAACCGTTAATCATTAAATTATGAAAATTTAGTCACTTATCAATTAAAATATGTAGATTTTTATAAAAATATTTCTGGAATTATTTACTGATTTATTAATTTATAAAAATTCATTTTATCAGCTATATTTCGCCTGAAAATCGTCCGTTTATCCCAAACAATTTCCAAAAATTCCACAAAAATTCCTGAATACTCAAATAATGTCCCAAAAAAACCTTTATTAATTCCAGAATGTAAAAAGCTTGTTCAATATTCTTTTCAGCCCAAATTCGGCTATAAAAATTCGCACGAACGCATATGTACAAAACACCTTTAGACTTCTCCAAATGATCTCAAAATTCATATGTGATAAAAATACATCAATTCTGAGTTCCCAGAAAAATTTAATATTTTTTGGAGCATTTTAACTATTTTTCCCCATTAAACGTCCCAATTCGGTAATAAATTCGCCAAATATTCTCGGATGGTCGAAAAATTACAAAATTTGAACAGAGACTTATTGACATGGTCCCTGATGTCCCTGAAAAATTTCAAGTCCTAAAAATATGCACATCACAACCTTAACCTAAATAGCCCGTAAGCGAGTGTTTCGGCATTACCTTAGCGGGTTTGGCTCGTTTCCGACCTTTTAATCAAGTTTTCAGGTTCTTGTGCTTCTAAGAAAGCTAGGTACAAGTCCTATATCACAAACCAAGCAAGTTTCATCAATAGAACAGCCCTTTAACTTAGGGTTTCGACTAGTGCACAAAACGAACTTTTGAACCGTAAAAACGTCGTTTCAACCCTTTAATCCGTGTTTATGGCCAAAAAAACTATCAAAACAGGTTCCTTACCATGTGTATGATCAAAACATGTTTATGGACCATTTTAGGATTTTTACACGGTTAGGAATGATTTTTAGTAACCAAGACATGTTTTTATGGTATTAAACAAGTTTAAACAAGTAAAAAAGCTACTTATTTAATCCCCTTACCTTAGGGTTTGAAGGTTTTTGGCTGGAGCAGTAATTATGTCCAGAGTTTTCTAGAAAATGAGGCTGAAAATATCAAGGATCTAGTTTAAATGTGAAAGAATAAAAAGGGGGGTAAAAGTCTTCTTTGGCGGGCTGGGCTCGTTGGGTCCCCTTTTGGGCCCATTTGGCCCACTTTTCTCGATTTACGTGCCCGAACGTGAAATGCCGAGTCCAAATTTATTTCGGGTTCGGTTTTTGGCGCGAAAAACTTATCGGGTGCGTCAAACGGAGCGAAAACGAGTGTTTTTCGGCTAGTTTTGTGTAAAATTATAAAAACATACCATACGTTTGTAAAAATCGAAAATATTTTCACGGATCGCTTAAAACATTTCAAATAAGTGTTTGGTAAGTCTTTTTCGGCTTAACGGATGATACAATGCTTGGTTTGTAACTATCTTTCGCATTTAAGTCCATAGCGGGTAGTTAAACGAGGATGTTTTCGTTTAACTTGTTTGCTATCGAACTAAGGCCATATTATCAGTATGTTGGCTTATAATAGACATATATCTCGTATAGATGCCCCCTCGGGATATCTGGGTCATAACCAGACCCATTCGGTTAATCGTTCATTCGTTACGCAATAAGCGGTTAAACGCTTATTCGAGTTTGTAAGTATTAAGGTGTACTCGGTTTTGCCACGGATGTCACACTTTTGGTCAACGGATATGTATTAGGTCAAAGAAGATCAATGTATATGTATGAGATATGGTCAACGGATAAGTATGAATGAGTGATCAAGTCAACGTATAAGTATATTGGTCAACGGATAAGTGTGTGGTCAACGTATGAGTAGCTAGTGTATAAGTATTCACCTTATAACATATGCGGCGTATAAGTTATACGCCGTATATGTTATACGTTATACACTTCATTAACATATACGGTGAAAATCTCCATTTTAGAATTTTGGCAATTTGAGGATTCAAATGATGTAGGAATTGGATGAAAACTTGAAGGATTTGTCACGGATGTGTAAGGAAGGTCTTGTGAAAGTTTGAAGGAATTTTGACGGTTGAATTGGTAGATAGAGATAAAACCTTTGAAACCTTGTTGTGTTCAAGCTAGTAACGAGCCATAAAGCTCTGATATCACTTGAAATGACCTGGAATGATGATGTAGTTGTCGTTCAGGATCTCTAGATGTTACAGCCTATAACTCAATGTGCGGAATCCATTGAGAATGAACACAATCTAGTAAACATTAAGCACATATTCATTGATAACTTGAAGAATTACAAGATCTCTCTCTACTCTCTCACTCTAACATCCACCAAAAGTCTACACAATAACGCATAAGTCCACTATTTATAGGACTCAACATGTAAGGCACCAAACCCGTTATATGTTATAAGGCGTATAAGATATACGCCACATAACGTATGTGGTGTTTGTGACTTATGTGCTATTATCAACATACACTTTATACATTTGACAATTCTAGCCCAATACAATCATATCTAATACATCTAAGACCCTAGCAATAGACATTATGCTATTAACCTCCATCATAAGTCAATCAATTATCACCATTAATACTAGCAAGGTTTAAGGTCATACCCAGTTTCCAAGACTGGCACTTTCTAGATTGACAACCCACAAATATGGTTAATGCTACAATAAAACTATAGAATCACCCAGACAAGTTTACTTTGTTTCTAGATAGGGCATACATGTTCATACCCCTCACACTATCAACACTCTACTCGGCTTAATATCTGGACTAGCAAAAGATGTGCCAGTATATGTCTCTGCTCTCAAATACCAAATATGAGTTACAACTTAATATGCTTGCAAGTCAGTCTTATCTCCACCCATTACCCACCAGTTGCATAAAGACTCAAACTAACACTTTATTCTCGGGTTTATAATACAAGGAAAAGAAATGATAAAATTGGATAAGAGAAGAAAGGAAAAGAAATCATTTATTTAAAAGACATTCTTGAGCTAAAATAAAAGAAAATAAAAGAAAGTGTTAATTACTTTCTTGAGTTAAATATGATGGAAAAGATAGGAAAAAAATTGTAACTGTACAATTATGTCCTCATTATTGAGTTAGATAAGAAGGAAAAGATAGGGTAAATTAGTAATATTGTACATGGCTATAAACTTTCTTTCAGAATCAGGCCATATTTGGTAGGAAAGTTTTGAAAGAAAAAAGCCATAACTTTCTTCCATTCTCTTTCTTTTCTTTTAATGAAAAAACTCAAGAATGAAAAAAGAAAAATTTTCTTATCCTTTCTTTTCCAAACCCTTAAATAAAAAACTCAAGAATACAGTGTTAGGGTTTTGCTGAGGCTTTGGTTTGGGTGCGGATTAGGCATATTTAGTGACTCAGGTGGATGAAACCTGGTTATACATCCCAATAAACAGACAAACTAACTTACAAACGAACTATTCTGCACTATAGATTGCTATTTACAACTGAATACAAAAAACTGATAACTTCTTTTTGGCTTTTTGCTAATTTTTAACATCATACAAAACACTGAAAGATAATTACAACTCTGAGATTCACGTATTTACATACTCTTCTAACTATATACAACTCGATAACGAACTGGATTTCATCACGCGGGTAAAATATAAGTAAAGGCCAAGGCTGAATCGTTGTGTAATTTAGGTTCAGTAAATAAAAAGGTAAAAGGTCCAAATGGGCTCCTAAAGGATAATGTAGGTTAAGGAGTTTTATTCAGTGAGGAATTATGTACGGAAGTGGGTTTTCAAAAGTCCTAATCTCCATACACGTAGTGGTATTAAGATCTTGATAAACATATAACAAGCAAGTTCTAATTCTGTAAAATATACCGGTTTCCCTCAATTAATGACAAGACATGTTCTATATCTATTATATAATATGTGTAGGGGCTAATCTTACAAAATGTCTGGAATTAAGGGCTGCCGATATGAAACATGTATGCCCATCCCCTTGACTCGTTATCCCTGCCTAAACGATTCCATTTTCAACTTCTCATTTTGAAAACATTTTTTGGGAAAACTATCGCGAAGCTGAAAAACCAACCATGACCAAAAACCTTTAACTTGGCATTAATAGCAATAACCAACAGTTAATAAATTTGGTTTCTGAATACTTGTCGATATAACATAGGGCTAAAAATTTTCAATTTTCCCCCATCCCCATACTTGAGGTTGACATTCTCCTCAATGTTAAGATTTTAAAAACAGTTAACAAACATTTGAGGGACGGGGTTGAAATTGAATGTTAAACAATTTAAAACTCGGAAACTAATGTGATGGGCGTAAAACAAAAATTATACAATTACACTTCTAAAATTTAAACTAACAATAACAAAATAATTTATGAAATTGAAATCACCTGATAAGAATGACCGTGCAATGCTAATCACGGCTCATAAATTCTCAACACACTCGTGAGACACGTCTCCACCAATGACCAATACCGACTAACCCAATCTACAAAAATCTCGAGACATATATAAGCAACCACTCACAAGTGTAAGACTTAGGTCTTTTAAGAGTTATAACCATGTTATAAAAATCCTTACTGAGCCGAATTAGTTAGTTTCATAAAAAAAGTTTTTGTTTAACCAGTTAAAATTGATAAAAGACTAGGGGTGCAAACAAGCCGAGCCGAGCCCGAGCTCGACTAGGCTCGAGCTCGGCTAGTTTAACTTGTACAGGCTCGAGCTCGAGCTCGGCTCTTTTCGAGCTCTATTTTCAAAGCTCGAGCTCGGCTCGTGAGTAGATTTTCAAGCTCGAGCTCGGCTCGGGCTCGGCTTGTTTACTATATGTCAATTACTTTTTTATATAATTATAATAATTTTTATATATTTTTTTCTATTGTAAATTTATGTATAAAATAATATATATTATTTAGTTATTTTTAATCATTTTTGTATAACATTATATATATTAATTAATAATTATTAAATATATATTTTAAAAAATTATATAAATGGCAAGCTCGTTTAGGCTCGCGAGCCGGCTCGAGCTCGATAAGTGAAGCTCGGGCTCGGGCTCGTTTATTAAACGAGATTACTTTTAGGCTTGAGCTCGGGCTCGGGCTCGATTTAGCTCGGCTTGATTGAGCTTTTTAACGAGCCGATCTCGAGTAGCTCACGAGCAGCTTGGCTCGTTTGCACCCCTATAAAAGACCTAACTCACTTTCGTAGGAATCACAGTTCCGTTTAGCATATGCAAGAAGCCCTTTAAACCCCTGGTATCCCGGGTGGACGAGTGAGGTCTCGTGAGGGTTTATAGCGAACTACACCCACAAAGTTCCAAATACAACACAAATATACAAATATGACATATAAAACACAGCAGACAATCATAAAACGATATATATACACATACATTACCCAACCGGTTACCCATACAAATTTTCCCAAATATAATATAATATTATACAAACCATGATAATTAAAACAAAATAAAAGGGAAAATAACCAAAACTGTAACCGGCATCTGCTGTCACCTACTCCTCCATCTGAGCAGCCTCACCTGCTGGCTGCTCAACCTGTGCATCTCCACCTGCAGCGGCAGGCTGATCAGTTGCCTGCCATGCATCTCCTGCCTCTGCTCCACCAGCCTACGCCTGATCTCCAGCCTGCTGATATATCTGTAATACTGCTGGGATCAGTACATGTAGATGAGTATATAAAATACGAAAATCGTTGTCTTGGCAGGCCATGTGGGCCCGCATCTTTGCCTGTATCGTCATCTGCTGTTGATAGATCATATCAAGTGTGACCGGTGGTGGGACTGTTGTGGCTGTCGGAGAGGGAACTACTGTTGAGACCTCATAATACGGGGGACAATGACCGGCTATCGTTAAGTATCTATGCCCATCTGAACGCGCGACAACCGCGTCTGCTGTAAGGCCCCGAACCCCGGGAACCCCACAGGTGGTAATCATTCAAAACACTCATAAAAATAATTAAACTTAAAAACAATTCTTTTCATCAAAACAAGCATCACAGAGTATAATTTGGCGGAAAACGTAAATAAAATAAGTTCCCAAAACCCGGGAATTTTGCCCAAAACTAACTAAATTATCTTTAATAATTTTTTTTTAAAAATAAATGTTTAATAATAAAGTCTTCAAAGCCCGTATGCCCTTCACCGTCCAAGTAGCTTTGTGCACGTCCAAGCGATAAGGCATCCTCTTCTTAACCTGAAACTCACACTAACATGCACACAAAGTCAGCTTAAGCTGAGTGAGTTCAAGTTTTAAATAAGTAATAAAAGTCTTAATAATCATTCTAACGGTTTTAAAACTATAAACGGAAGTACATCAGTTAGGTCATCACAATTAATAGATAATCATCCTTACGTATGAACATCTCTATACGTACATTCCTATATATATAAATATATATATATATAACACTCAATAATAACATTCAGGGTCGAGCAAACATACAACCCAAACACGTAACATTCAGCGCATGCAAACACAAAGTAGGCATACGCAACATTCAGTAGTCGAGATGACTACAACATTCGCTAAATATTGGCCATTCTAATATATATATATATACATACACACATTCTTTAACATTCCAAGGCCTACCAATACTAGCAAGCCTATGTAAAATCGTTTAAAACATTTCATCAAGCAAAATCGCTTAGGTGTGCATGCTAGCCTAAAACTTAAAAAGAGTTAAACGGGGCATCAAGAACTCACCTAAGGTCAACCAAACACCGGCAACGAGCTAAGGACTCCCTAAGTACTCACTCACAAGCAAGGGCCTGTAAATTGCACGCAACGCATCACTAAACTGGGTAAGAACACACTTGCCTAATGGGCCGTTTAAGCCCAACACTTTGGCCCGAGGCCCAACAACTTGGCCCGAGGCCCAACCCATACCCAATTACTTTACCTCAGCCCCTAAAACCTTTCAATTAACTGAACCCACCCTACTATCATGATCCGGGTTAACCATGATGTACAATTTACCCGCTTGCAAGCCAATCGAGTTGAATATGCGCGAAATAAGTTCTTAAATCATTTGTCAAGCAAATCAGCCCCAAATGGACCGAATCCCCATCATAACCTACTCATTTATCATAAAAATGCCACACAAGTGGATATGGGTGGCGGTTCCTTTTTACAACACTCACTTTAACGTTTAAACGACAATTTGCGCACAACCGACTCGATTAGCTAATCACCAACCTAAACAGCCCCGAGTTCCAAAAATTTAATTTTTCCACAGCCCTTAAACCCTCCTAGGGCTGTAAAAACTAATTCGGTTGGTCATTCGATCGATTAACGCATCAAGCTTAACAATTGCCAATTCTACACCCGGTAAACCCTAGTTTTCAAACTAAAATCGATTGACCGACATAAACACCTTCAATGAATACGGTTTTTAAGTATGATGTACCACACATACCTAGGAGGATTTTGGTGCAAAAACCTCACTCAAAACAGGCCCGGAAATGCTCAATTGGACAGCCACCCGGCTAGCCTACAACAAGCCATAAATCGATCAATACGCGCGTTATAACGATCAATTATGGTGTAAAAGACTTGGGGAATCGTAGTACATACCTTGAATTGAAGTTCTAAGGCTTAGAATTGGCTGTAAAAAGAAAAATTCGTGGGTCTTGGGTCCTTGCTTCCTGCCGATCGCAACAGGGGGGGGGGGCTAGGGTTAGTTTATGTTATAACATAATATATTACACTCTAGTCCCTCCAGATTGAAGTGTAAGGCAAAATGGAAGGAAAAGTTAGGTTCTTTAACGTACCGGGATGACGTAAAGGCTCCCGAGAAACGTCGCATAAATCCCGAGAATTATACATACTCTACAAGCTTTAATTCTTGAAACCGGAATTAACGGGCGTTCCGGGCAGGTGGATCATGTAAGTCGCAAATCCCGGCCTTCCGGGCATCCTCCAGTGTATATGGGTCGTGGCAGGTCCTGGGGTAAAATAATCAAGTGGATATTGGTCGAACACCCCAAGGCGCTCTACGAGACGAGTGATATACCCATCGATAGACGGGCTGACTGACCCTACCAGATGCGGCTCCGGGAGAACACATGAGAAGTAGGTCGCTATATTAGCCTTTCGGCTACTGATAATCGATAGCAGACAAAGTAAATTAGAGTTGCTGCATTTCTCGTTGCCCGAATGACAGCCAACGATGGTGCAAGCAACTATGCGGTGAAGGTAGCGATGGACGGGGTCCTGAATAGATGACTCGACGATAGTGATCAAGTGGGCCCCGTCCGCTATCATGGCCTAGAACTGGCCTAGCCGGGCCTCCGTCAGCCAAAACCCACGATCCAGCTGGGATCGCAAAGTATAACCCCGGATGCTCGTAATGAACTCCGGGGTCTGGACCTCCTCGGCGGTGTAGAAACCGGTGGCCATGGTAAAGTCCGAGACGGACATCTCGAACGTCTGCCGGCCAAGAGCAAACGAAACCACATGCGGTTCGAAGAAGTCGGTGGGCACATGTCGGAATGTAGAAAAGAACTTACGAGTGAGCTCGACGTACTATTTTGAGTCACACGAAAGGACCTGGGCCCACCGAGCTCCTAACAGCTCCCAGACCACCCCTCCTTGTCCACTGCACGGAGCAGTGTCCAGTGAATCGTACGATGTCGGAGGAGCTACATCGCCATGAAACGGCAATACATGGTCTGCTCCTCAAATAATGATGCAAACCGAAGCACTATATGGGGGGTCCGGAGACCGTCACCCACAATATGCTCCCGAACCATGTCGGGAGTAATAGGGATTTCATCCCCATCGTACCTGATGGCCTGTGTCAGTCGTACCACGAGCTGCGGGGGATCTGGCTCTCCCCGCGGAGCGGTGACGGGACCGCGCCGTCCCACGCCCAGCGACGCTGGAAGATCCAGGTACATCAGACATGGCTGAAAAATAGCAATAAAATATTTGGATAAAAACGACAAAATTCGGGGATATCCTCTATACAAAGCCGTAAAGCCAGGTGTACCCACCCGAATGGAGATTGAGTACGGACGGGCAACCTAAATCGATTAACGCACAACGAACACTTGAAACCCCAAAACTCGATAAAGAAACAAACTAAACAAGACTCGACACAACTAAACGAACACAAATTGACTCTAACGAACAAACTCACCTGACGCCTCGAAAAATGTGCAATAAACTGATCGAAGTCGGTGCTTATACTAATCGGACGGTTCGGGCTTCATAATCCACTCATATTAAAATATTATTAAATTAGTAATATTATATTATATATATATATATTAAATATTATTAAAATACAAAATATTATTATATTATTTCTATTATTATTATTATATACAAAAATATTAAAATATTATTATATTATATTATATATTAAAATACTCAAAACTTGTTTTTATATATTTTATATTAAAATATTATATATGTTAAAATAATAAAAAATATATTTTTTTAGAATCCCAAAACTCGATCTATCAACCGAACCTTTAATTAACAAACCGACAATATTCCCGCCAAAAACCCAACAATGACAAAACAAAATATACAAAAGTTACACTTTAACTAATTTTTTTTCTAATCTAAGCCTCGATTTAACACTCGAACTAACCATCTAACATGACCAAATCCTATCCAAAATTAAACTAATAATCGATTAAGAATTACCTAGAGAATCGGATAATATATTGAACAATAAATGAAAATGCGCTGGTGAGTGCCGGTGGTGACGTTGGTCAACAGTGATAGTGGTGGTGAAGATAAACGGATGAATAGATGGTGTCGGTAAGTAGTTGGCAGAAGTGGCGGTGAATAGATGATGGTGGTGAGTGGAGTTAGTGGCAGTGGAAGTAGGCTATGGTGATGGCTTATGATGATGGAAGTTGGTGATGGAGATTGATGGTGGTGGTGAAGGAGACAGAAAGATAGTGGGGAAGAAGAAGAAAGGTAAAGAGGCGGTGATGGTGACGGTTAATATAAAAAAATTTTGCATTACCGATGGTCTTTTTATGTGTGCTACCCTGATGAATATTATTAGAGAAAAGGTAGGGGTCGTAGTTATTGAACGGATTAGTATTTTATTGACTCTCCTTTCCCTAATATGAACCTTGAGTCATCAAAGCCTTTCTGACTCTTCATGGCCCGGTCGCCCTACGTGGCTGGTGCTTCAAAAGGCGGAACTCTCGTCGTAGTTTGGCGACCTAAGGGGTGGAAACTTTTTGTTATCTAAAGGCGAAGATTCGGAAGTGAACGAACACTCGGCACAGCGGCTCCGCGCACCTGCTGACACCTTTTGAAGCACTTTCTAGTGTGCACTTTAGTTTTCGAATGTCTCGTTCAACGTCACGAGTCTACAAGCCTTTCTAATTTCAGTGCTCGCCCTTTGCATCGGGCCTTTAGTCTATCCGATGGGTCATGAAGGTATGGGTCGCGATACGCGACCCAATTAGGGGTTAATTAGGGTTTTAACCCCATCGCCTATCACGATGGGGTTAATGCTGGTGTCATCGCGCTACGCGATGACGTCATGTGTCAGGGATGTCAACACGCCCATCGCGTATCGTGATGGGGAGTTAACCAGACCCATCGCATAGCACGATGGGTCCCAGTTAACAGACAGTTTGTACTGATTTTGGGCCTTGACATTTTCCGACCCGACCACTTTTCCACATCCCGACATCACCCTGAACGCGTTTCCGAAGTAAAAACTTGCATTACGTACCTGGAAAGACGTGAAATTAACCAAACGCTTACCGAACCTTCATGACTTGATCTTCACCAAAAACCTCCCCACACTTGTAATTTGTTGCATAAAAATCGAGACACCAGTCAAAATACGACTCAATAGACTGAAAATAAACTAGAACGAACTTACAGATCCCAGGTTACCTCACTGTCAGCGCTGATTTGCGTGTCTACAGCTCGATAATGCCTCAATTTTTCAATTATCTTGCATGCCCTCCATCTCCAAGTATGGCTTTAAAGGATATCTATTGACCACTTGTCGAATGTGGTCATCAAAATCCTCAATCTCAAACTGCCCGTGATTACCAGCTCCAACTATCACAAACTGGCTCGTCCACTTACTATTCAACTTACCCGGGAAAAGCTTCATCCTCGTGTTGTATAACCAAACCTTTTGACCAACATCAAAGCTTTTTAACCGGATCTTCACGTCATGCACTTTCTTCATCTTCGCCTTATAAGTCGATGCACACTCGTACGCTTCATCTCGCAACTCCTCGATCTCGCACAATGCTAATTTCCTAGCTTTACCTGCATCATCATAGCTAGTATTAACTTCCTTTGTGGCCTAATAAGCACGTTGGGCAATCTCAACCGATAAGTGACAATCCTTTCCATAGACAAATCTATATGGTGTGTACCGGTCGGCATTTTATAAGCAGTCCGGTAGGCTCATAAGGTGTCGGTCAACTTCGTTGGCCAATCCTTTTGGTTCTTCCGAATGGTTTTCTGTAAAACATGTTTAATTTGTCGATTCGACACCTCAACTTGTCCACTCGTTTGTGGAAGGTAAGGAGTTGCAACTCTATGATCCACCCCGCATCGTTTAAGCAACTTACCAAACTTAAAATTTTTGAAATGAGATCCCCCATCACTAATAATAGTTCAGGGGATTCGAAATCTCAAAAAAATGTTGCTTTGAATGAAATTACAAACTACAAGGTGGTCATTGGTCCTAGTGGCTATTGCCTCGACCCATTTAGACACATAGTCGATGACCACTAGGATATATAAATTACCATAAGAGCTCGGGAATGGGCTCATGAAATCGATCCCCCAAACATCAAAAATATCAATAACAAGGATCGGTTTCAAGGGCATCTCATCCGTCTTGGAAATATCAATAACAAGGATATATAAATTACCGAGTTGTTGACACTTCAAACAACATGTCGTGAACTCGTGAGGGTCCCGAAACAGTGGTGGCCAATTAAATCCACTAGTTAACACTTTTCGCGCTGTTTTCTGGCCAGTAAAGTGACCACCACACACAAACGAATGCGCGTGTTCCAACACCGATCTAACATCCTCCTCAGGAATGCATCGCCTAATCATTCATCTGATCAGTTCCAATCTTGAATAGATCCGGGTCATCCCAAATGTACTGTTTAGCCTGTGACATTAAATGCTTCCTTTTCCTCCTCGGCCAATGCTCCGGTAAGTCACATGCAACTTTAAAATTAACAATATGAGCAAACAATGGGTTTTGGGAAACCGCTAAAATCTGTTCATCGGGAAAAGACTCGTTAATGCACCCGTCCCATTCTCCATCTTCCAACACAATCTGGGACAAATGATTTGCAATAACGTTTTCTCCCCCCTTATTATCCCGAATCTCCAAATCAAATTCTTGTAATAGCAAAAGCCATCTGAGTAAATGCGGTTTCGCGTCCTTCTTATCAATGAGGTACATGACGGCCGAATGATCAGGATAAACAATTACTTTACTACCTCAAATATTAGAACATAATTTATCTAGAGCATATACTACCGCGAGTAACTCCTTCTCGATTGTGGTGTAATTCAATTGAGCGTCCGAGAGGGTTTTACTCGCATAGTATATGGCAACGGGTCTCTTTTCAACCTGTTGACCCAAAACAGCCCCAACTGCGTAATCACTCGCATTACACATTATTTCGAAAAGTAAATTCCAATCGGGTGATTTAAGATCCGGGCTTCAACCAGCTTTTGTTTCAAAATGTCAAAGGCTTTAGCACATTCGTCAATAAAGTCAAACGGGGCATCGTTTAACAATAAATTACATAAGGGTTTGGTAATATCACTACAACCCATAATGAACCGTCTATAAAACCCGCATACCCTAGAAATGATCTAATGCCCTTGACATTCGTGAGATGAGGCAAAGTAGAAATAACTTGAACCTTCGCTCGGTTCACCTCAATCCTACGACTCGACGCGAAATGGCCCAAAACAATTCCCTCTTGGACCATAAAATGGCTCTTCTCCCGACTAAGAACCAAGTTCGTTTCAACACATCTTTTCAAAACTCTTTCGTGCTTATTTATACAAGACTTAAAAGATGTGCCGAAAATCAAAAAGTCATCCATGAAGATTTCCAAAGACTCCCCCACCATATCTAATAAGATACTTATCATACACCTTTGGAAGGTGGCCGGGGCGTTAGATATCACGAATGGCATTCGCCTAAAAGCGAAAGTACCATACGGGCAAGTAAACGTAGTCTTTTCTTGATCCTTAGGATGCATAGCTATCTGGTTATATCCTGAATATCGTCTAAAAACAATAAAATTTCTGACCTGATAGCTTTTCAACAATCTGATCAATAAACGGAAGCGAAAGTGATCTTTTGATGTTGCCGCGTTTAGTTTTCGGTAATCAATGCAAATACGCTACCCGGTTACCGGACGGGTGGCAACCTCGTTACCTGAGTCATCTTTAACGACTTGGAAGGCCGCCTTCTTCGGTACAGTCTGAGTCAGGCTCACCCACGTGCTGTCAAAAATGGCAAAAATAATCCCTACATCGAGCCACTTCAGCACCTCCTTCTTCATGACCTCCCGTATGCTCGGGTTCAACTGCCTCTGTGCCTCATGTACGGGTTTCACATCCGGATCTGTCAAAATTTTATGCATAACAATCGAGGAACTAATCCCTTTCAGATCCGCGATGGTCCACCCTGTAACACCCCGGATTTAAGTGGAATACGTTTGGGTGTAACGTACAGTTCACCCATAAGCTCGCAATACTATTAAAGCGACAATAATTATATTAAATTCATTTCATATCATCAAAAGTACATATATTGTTCATAAATAAAAGAAAACGATAACATTTCATTGTGAAGTAAATAAGTTCTTTATTTCAAACATCCTAAGGTAGACTAATGATCTTCGTCCTTAGCACACCATCGATTCAACCTGTAGCACGTTGAAAGTAATATATTTTGTCAACAATTAAGTTGGTGAGTTTTCATAAGTTTTTGTGCATATATATATATATATATAAAACTCGCGATTCAACAATCCTCATGCAATAAATATTCAAGCGTAAAGTAAATGAAATCAAATAGTGTCGTCCTCCCATTCATTTAGCCGAATCTGTTGAAGTCGGGGAAATGAGAAAGTAAAGAACCGAAGTCGTAACGTTAAACGGCGCGCGCGGGTATGTCCCTTCGGACGCTCCCACTATGTGTATGTGTTTGCGTTTACGTAACTTCCACCATAAAAACAATAAACACGTTGCAAGTAAGTTCAAGTATAATCATAAACAATATGCATGAATAATATTAACATGTACGGTATTCGGTTTGTAAACAAGCACATAACTAATGAAAGAAAAACTTGTGACGTGCTATCCCCAAAATATTAGCGTTAATATTGGGTTATGAAGAACTCACTTGGAATGAGGAATACGGTAATGAGAAGACGGTAAAGATTAGAGTAAGCTAGTTGGTCCCGCGAGAATTCCCGACAATTTGTCCTAATTATTAAAGCGTAAATGAAATAAATACTTAAACAACTAAATGAACAAGACACAAAGAGATGGGTTTGCAACGGATTTTGGGTCGTTAACGTATTAATTATACTTTATAGAATATTGATAAAGACGTAATTAAATTTTATTAATTTTTAATCATTAGAAAATAATTAAAAAGTCATATTTGGTTATTAAAGAAAATCCTTTATATAATTTATACACCGACATATGAAAATGATTTATGTAATCTAAAATAGTTTTTAACGGGGTTCAATTTAGTTAATCAAAGAAAGATAAGAAACACATTTATTATTATGGTTGTTGTTGTTGTTATTATTATTATTATTATGGTTGTTACTTTTAATGTAAAAATAAAAATTATAGATATATATAAATGATTATGCGTATTTATATATTTATATATATATGTATATGAAATTTATTTTAGAAACTTATCGGAGTTTGGTTCGTTTAAACTAGTGTAACAAAAATATGGTTTTAATGTAAATATAGTTTTTACATTAATTAAAACAAACAAATAACAAAAATAATATAAAAACTGGACCAGGGGGTTCGAACCTGCGCCCCTGGCTAGGTTAAGTGATTGGCGTGATATGCACTGGCCATCTGAGCAAGTGTCTAACTCGTTAATATCCACAAAAAAAGAATATATATATAACCAGTTGTTCAAACAAAACCCCAAATCATATAAACCCTGATCAATAAATCCCGATTAAGGGTCTTGTACCCTCTGTCGATTAAAATTGACACGACACAGGGGTTTTAACAATCTTCAAAAACCGACCCTAACTCATATAACTATTACCTTTGATGAAGACGAATTGAACGAGATTGTTAGACTATGGTTTCAGCTTGACAAAGAATCCAAAATCGATCATACACAGCTTCAGGGTTACAATTGGATGAGGGATTAGCTTCGAAATAGTTAGAGGATAGTGTGTTCTCGTTCAATTGCGTTTGATTGTGTATTTATAGTCTTACAGGATCAGAATTAGCTGCGGTCATAGTTCATGTGATTTTTTATTTTGATAACTCGATTGACCGACTGTTACTTGTTGTTTATGATGTTATGATTCGCATCAGTTACGGATTATTCCAAACATCATGATTTACGGGATTATGGAATCAAAACGTAAGGGATGAGGAGCCGGCGGTTGACGGGGGAAAAAGGGAGAAGGAGAAACAATACTATTTTTTATTTTTTTAAATATTTACACATAGGCCCCTGATCTTATGTTGTATGGTCAAATATGGTATGGGTTATAGTGTAGGGTTAAAAGCGTACATATTCGATTCTTTAATGATTTGTTAATACAATACGGACAAAACCGAAAGACATAATTAATACTTTGAGGTCTTTAATAAATATGGAGATCCGATTACAAGACGCGTAAAAAAAAAACAAATACAATTATTAAAACGAAAATGACGAATGTCATAGCATTCCCAACTTTTAGGAAATTTCTTCCCGAAATTAGGAATTAACATCCGTCGCAAAAAGGTGCAGATACTTAGTCTTCATTTGGTCTTTACGTTCCCAAGTGAATTCTGCACCGCCTTAGATTCCCAACGAACCTTGACCGAAGGGATTCGGCTACGCATGGTTTCCTTATCTATTCGATCCATTATTTCCACCAGTCTCTCAACGAAGTTCATTGTCTTATCGATATGCACTTCGTCGAGAGGGATATGAAGGTTCTCATCGGCTAAACACTTTCGAAGGTTTGAAACATGAAACACGGGATAAATGCCTTGAAGTTCTTGCGGAAGCTTTAGGCGATAGGCTACATCTTCGATTCCTTCAAGAATCTTAAATGGACCAACAAAACGAGGTGCTAGTTTACCCTTCATGCCGAAACATACCACTCCTTTCCAAGGTGAAACCTTGAGAAGGACAAGGTCACCAACTTCGAATTCCAAGGGTCGTCGCTTATTAGCGTAAGGCTTTTGGAGACTTCTAGTAGCGAGCAGGTTATTACGGATTTGAGCAATTTTGTCAGTGGTCTCTTGCACCATTTCAGGTCCGGTGAACTGGGATTCACCGATCTCGTTCCAACGAATAGGAGAACGACATTTGCGGCCGTAAAGTGCTTCGAATGGAGCCATTTTGATGCTCGAGTGGTAACTATTGATGTACGAAAACTCAACCAACGGGAGATGAGTGCCCCAATTACCACCAATGTCAAGTACACAAGTTCTTAGCATATCCTCAAGGGTTTGAATGGTTTGTTCTGATTAACCGTCCGTTTGTGGATGATAAGCGGTGCTAAGATATAGGCGGGTTCTTAAAGCGGTTTGAAGCGATTTCCAAAAGTGGGATACAAACGACCATCACGGTTAGAGATGATACTCAAAGGTATACCATGACGATAAACAATCTTGTTAACATAGATTTGAGTGAGCTGATTGATTGCAATTTTCTCTCGAATGGGAATGAAATAGGTTGATTTGGTTAACCGATCGATGATTACCAAATGCTATCATGCTGCCTTTTTGTTGTTGGAAGTTTTGTGATGAAGTCCATCGTAATGTTCTCCCACTTCCAAACTGGAATAACAGGTTGCATGAGCAAACCAGAAGGCTTTTGATGCTCGACTTTTTACTTTGGCACATGTTAGACATTTCCCAACGTAGATAGCGATAACCTCCTTCATGCCGGGCCACCAGAAAGTAGTTCGAAGGTCTAAGTACATCTTATCCGCATTGGGGTGGACAGAATATCGTGACTTATGAGCTTCGTCCATGATAACTGTGCGAAGATTGTTATCTGGGACCCAAAGACGATTAAGAAAGTAAAGCAAACCATCACTCTTGGTTTCAAGTTGGAGTTCAGCACCACACGACATCTCTTTGTACATATTGCCTTCGATGACCGAGATGTGTTGGGCCTCAAAGATACGTAGCTGAAGGTCGATTGGAATAATTGTTGATACATCATTCGAGTGTCTCAGTCTTTATATTATTATTATATTAGATTATTAATGTAAGGGCATTTTGGTAATTAAGCTCATTCGCCTTAGTTGTAAGGCATATTTGTTACTTAGTAACGAACATGTCACATTCGTTTAATGTAAGCTCCATTTGTTAACCAAGTCTTAACGAATGTGACAAACGAATGTGGGGTTATTCGTTTATGTAATGTATCACGAATGAGAAGTCTCATTCGTAGTCTTTAATGTAACGAATGACACATTCGTTAAGGGTTAACTTAACGAATGTAGTCATCTCTATATATAGTTGTAAATTATCATAATGTAATAACAGTTCCATTTACAGTATTGCTATCTCGTTACGCTGCCCAATTTCCTCCAAAACACACACACTTCACACACACTAAAGTAATTGATTATTCTAATTTTATAATCATGAATCCGAACATCATGATGTCATCCATGATCTAGATCCAGCTCGTTAAACGTTTTCACAAGTGGTATCAGAGACCCTGATCTGATCTTTGTGACTGTTCGTGTTATAATTGTATTGAATCTGTTCGTAATTCTATAAACTCAGTATGAATTGAACGATATTCACATGTTAATAGTATTTCGGTAAAACAGAGAGTTCAATTAAGTTTGAATTACTCTGAATTTGATTGATTAAATGTATTAGAAGTTAGGATTAAAAGTAATTAGACTGAGTTTGAAGGTTAATTGAGGTTTTGGATTGGTAATTGGATTGGATTTGAGTTTTGATTGAGTTTGCGGTAATGGCGGGATTGATTTGTTGTTTGAAATGGTTTGATTCGGTCCGGATTTGGTGTAGTTGTGTTCGGTTTAAGTCCGAATTGGCTCGGATTGGAGTTCCGAGTTGATTTGGATAGGTTTGGTGGTGAATTGATTAGACCTGGACAGGTTTGAAGATCTGAACATAGATGAGTGCACATTCGTTAGGATGAATGTACATTCATTAGGTGTTTGATAGGTCATTCGTTAGGTGTCATAACTGATCATTTCTTCAGAATTCATTCATTATGGAAACAAGTTACTGTACACATTCGCTAAACCTTTTGTCAGCCATTCGTTATTCAAAACACATTCGCTAAGACACTCATTCGTTACTTAAACACTTTCGTTAAAAACCTCATTCGCTACTCAATTTCCTCAATCATGTGAATAGTGTTCCGTTCATTCGTATACTCATTCGTGTGAACATAAGTTTATGATTTTATCAATTTCAGTCCTTGACTTTTTGAAATTGATAAAACATGTCTTCTCCTGACCCAGCTTCGTTTTATGCTCTTGCTTCGCAAAATGTACTAATGCAACAAATGCTCACCTTGGATAATGAGATCGGATCTCATAACAAATGTCTAAAAAAAGTATGACATGAAGTGCCAAACTTCATTGAAAGACAGCCAGAATTTGACTTTATACGGAGGTTCGTTGCCGACAAACAACATAGGCTCAGTTCCTATTACAGCGTTCTACTCACAGAGTTCTCCAGATGGAACTCCTAGTTGTAGTACGACCCCTAATGATTGCTTCATGGCATCGGGATCGAGTTCAGGATCTAGTCAGTCTAGCTCCCTGCCAAACGTGAATATGAAAGAGGCGGAGCAACAGTTCGCATTTATATGCGCGTTTATAACATCTTACGAACAACTCATTGGGAGTAAGATAGCTACGAGCGAACTGACTGATGAAGATTACGATCAGATAGATCCGGATGATCTCGTACTCATGGACCTTAAATGGAATATGGCCATGATAGTTCGTAAAGTAAAACGGTTCATGCAAAGAACTGGCAAAGATCTACCCACGTTAAACAAGAGGGTAGGTTTTGATAAGTTAAAGGTAAAGTGTTATAACTGCAATGAATTTGGACACTTTGCTAAGGAATGCCACAAGCCTAAAAAGGAGTATACTAGTTGAAAGAGCTTGGGTAAGGATCTAGATCTTATGATTACAACGATACATGTTGAACAATATACGATTAAGTTCTTGTGATACGATAGAATGTGAATGTATGAGTTGAGAGGAAGATCGGACAGAGTAACGAGAGAGAAATGGCAAAATATCAGAACTGTTATATTAATGATAAGTTACAGGGTATTTATAGGGGATGACCACATTCGTTAAGTTAACACTTAACGAATGTGTCATTCGTTACAGATACTTTAACGAATAAACATACTTATTCGTTATACTTTAAATGATAGCGAATGGCCCACATTCGTTAAACTTGGTTAACGAATGAGCTTACAATTAGACGAATGTGTTACATTCGTTACGGGGTAACGAATGTAACTTACATTAGAGCGAATGGCCCATTTAGCCATATTTACATTAAGAACCCTATACTTTAGACTTATTACATTAATGCCCTGATAAAGATCAAGACGTACAAAACATGTATCAACAAACTCCCCCTCGTCTCGAGCTCTTTATCTACTTTAACACTGGAACATCTTCGTCTTCCAGTCAACGCAGTTATGAATCTTGTATGCATAACAGACTCAACAACCTTCTGAAACTGCATAGCAAGTTCATAATCTCTTACATTAGCAAATCTGATCTGACTCGTAAATAACACATCATTGTCAGACTCAGATAGGTTGACTAGCCACATCGGATCAATAACACGTATTGTCTTTGTGTTAGAACCGTAACCATAAACAATCACCGCTTCACCTGTAATATTGTCGTAGTACCAATAATTGAACAAGGTGAAAAGACTCTGAGGAAATATCTTCATGGGAACCCTCTTTATAGTCTTCGGCGGCTTGACTAGCCACTTCTCTTTTTCTTCTTGTAACCGACGTTCTTCTGCATCAAAGTGCTTAGTAGTGAAAAACGGAATACCTGAATTAGTGTTGTTGTCGGTGTAAAACTCAGGATATTCTTCAGCAGGAACATCTTCCACTTCCACTTTTTCAAAATCAGGTACATTCCCATGAGGAATACCTGTATCAGTATTATATTCCATCTCCACATCTACGTTCTTACCCAATTCCTCAATCTCATCATCATTTAGATCCAGAAGCAAGGCAATTTGTTCTTTTGTTAAAGAATGATCAACAAATTCTCCTTCTTCGATCTCATCAGCATTCACCATACTTTATACAATCCCATCCATTCCTACAAACAGAAGCATGTTAACTGAAATAACATCTATTGGCTTGGCTCTCGTGTAATCTTTATATGGAACAATCTGTAGATTACTAGCTTCAGACCCACCACCAACACTCGCATCAGTCTTATTACCCGCCGATGGTGTGGAACTTCCGCCCGGTTGCTTATCTACCCCACCCCCTGCACCATCCTGATCGTCTTCATTATTCTTCAACTTCTTTAATTCATCTTCTTTGCATGTCAGTTGAAGAATAATCTCATCTTGCTTATCTAATCTCTCCACCTGAGCAACAATTAGGGCTCGAAGTTCCCTATTATCATGTTGAGCCGATAGAAGATGCCTCAGCAAATTCCGTTGTGCTAGCTCATTTGCAGCTCTGTCTGCTTGCATTTGAGTGTGCTGTAAATGCAACAGATTCATCATGTGAAACCATTGAGCATTAGGAGCCATGTGATAGAAATTAGGATCACTGGTTGCATTGGACCCTGAGGACGATTGAATGACATAAAAGAATGCTAAGGCCTCGGCAACGGTGTTGGAGTAACAGGAGTAGTTGGATGTGGTGTAGGCATCTGTGCCAATACAGTATGTAATATGTCTCCAAAATGAGGATCAGGCCTCACAGTAGTAGCCAAAGTCAAAGTTGGAGGCATTGGAGACGTAGGCATCTGCACAAGTGTTGGAGAACAAGGAAAATCTGTCATTGTAGTAGGAGTAGGAGATCGTGGAATCTGTGGAATTGGAACTGGAGAAGTAGTAGAAGAAATAATAGGAGTAGAAACAGCAGTAGAAGGCACAAACAGCTGACTCGGTATCTCAATACCGAAACCCCTTCTAACTCGTTGTTTCTTGGGTTTCTCCCCCTTTTCCGTCATCGGTTCTTTACCTTTACGCTTACGCTTTTGTTCATAACTTAACTCGGCTTGTGGTCCTGGACCACCATCACCACCATCATCTCCACCATCACCACCATCACCACCTTCACGTTCTGAATCGGAATCGTCATGAGCCCAACGATCATTAGGTGGCGCGACATAATCAATATTTGCTAGATGACCAATCAAATGTTTAAACTTTGGTCGATCTGCCAAACTCTGACCTCTGTACGATCTCAAACGTCGCATCGTCTCTTCATTCATATGATCGAGCTTCATCACGTCTGCTTGATCTTTTTCCAAGTCAAGTACCAGATCATTTATCATCATTTGTAAAAATCTGGGATACATTAAAAACTTATGTCTGCTGGTGATGTTTTCTTTCAAATGATAATAAACCAATTCTGAGAAATTGAATGGTTTATTAAGAACAAGGGCAACAAATGCAGATTGAAACATCACTCGGCACTCGTCAAATCCACCCTTCGTCCACCGAGACAATGAATCAATACATGAAGCAGATACTTGTATTGTTCACACAAGTTGGCTTTGTTGTACATAGATCTGCCCAAATCACCATTATACTTTACACGGCCAAATAATCCTCTGATCAATGCTCTATTGAATTAACATCTGTCATCAAATGTGTCATTAAATCCCAGTGAGTCTCTGATCACGCCAATATCAATCACCACCCGTTTTTCTTGAATAACCGCATCTATATAATTATCTTCTTCATTGAACTTAGCAGTATTCCAGAACTCTTGTATTATCTTCTGATAAACAACTATACGGGTAGAAATGGCCTTGTAGATTCTCGAGCGAATTAGAAAACTAACCATTCCCCCGAATATCAGAGAATCTTCAAAGTTCGGCTCAAGATAGGCACAAATATTATGGCTCTTGTTCCATGACAGCATGACAGGAGATTGAACAGGTTCAGCTTGAACTTCAGTCTGTGGCTTAGGATCATTTTCTGGTTGTTGCTCGGGAACTGGATGTTGAAAGTTCTCTTCTGCCATTTTCTATTAAAAAAAAATTCAGCAAACTGTTTAAATACATCATACTGATTTAACGAATGAGCATCTCATTCATTACTTTATACGAATGAGACATTCGTTATACAATTAATGTTTTACATTCATTACAAATAACGAATCATACTTATACGTTAAGTCATTCGTTATTGTAACGAATCAATGTGTATTACTTTAACGAATCAATTCTGATTCGTTACACTTATTTGTGATCAAATACACTGTCCATTCGCTACATTAGCGAAACAGATAGTCTTTCGTTAACAATTTAACGAATCTGACCTGATCATTCATTACAAAGGTAACGAATGTAAATTAAATTTTATTTGACTATCAGGAGTCAAAAATTAAATTAATTTTGACTATTCAAAGTTAAAGACGATGAATATCAACGACGTATCAGTTAGTTTCCTAACAATTTTCACATTTAAATCCAATGACATTTGTCGGAAATCAGTTTTATATCTTAATCAATGATCATTGGAACTAATGGTTATCAATCTATAAGTTTTTACAGTGTGCAACTGTTCGGTTCTTAACCAGTTAGAACATCACTCAATTAACACATAAAAACCCGACGAAAATCCATAAGACTCATATCATTGAGATCGCCAATACATGTATAACACGAATATGTTAATCAATTGCGATAATAAGCAGGTACGAAATATTGGAAAAATTTTGCAATAGAACGTCTAGGGTGATAGTGAAATAGGAAAATGGCGAATGAAACGGCATTCGTCAAACATTGGGATTTTAACCCAATAATTTCATAACGCTCGAGGTCATTCGTTCAAAATTTGAACTAACGAATGACCTCATTCGTTAAATTAATAATCCTGATTCGTTAAACTTTTCAACAAATAAGATTCTCATTCGTTAAAAATTTTAACGAATCTTATTTTACCTTCTCTTATTCGTTAACATTTTAACGAATAAAGAAGTTATTCGTTAATCTTTAACGAATGATACATTGTACATTCTATTCGTTAAATGTTTAAACGAATGACCTCCATTCGTTATTCACAACTGAAGCGAATGTCTTTATAACGAATGAAAAACTCATTCGTTATGTTTAAATAACGAATGGCTTTACATTCGTTAAACATTTTAACGAATCACCCAATTTTCCTTAGAGAATGAGACACAAATCTCTTTTAAGGAATTAAATAATATTAAAACCAATTAGGGTTTTAACACTGAATTAAATAATCAGTTAAATCCAATTTTAGGGTTTAATCGCATACATTAAAATGCCCGATCAACCAAGGATCAGTAATGTTTAATTTAAACGGATTTTTACGTTAGAACCACAACTGATACCAGTTGTAAATACATTAAGCACGATTAACTTACAACTTTTTGGGGATCAATCTTTTTCTTTTTCCTTCGAATTTATTCGCTAGCTTGGTAAATCGAAACTAAAGCAGAATTGAAAAGAAATAAAGAAAAAAAATCTTTTTGGATTTTCGAAAATTTTCAAATAACAAATAACGAAAAAACAATAAACGACTAAACTATTAAAGCAGTACATATTTTTATGAGTTGAGCAAGGAATCATATTGACGAAAATATCACTGAGTAACACTCCAATTTCAATGATTATTATACGCGTAACCCAACGATGATTGCAGATATAATTGTCCTCTTAAACTTTTCACAGACTTGTCGGAAACTTTACGATATGCTTTAATTTGGTTCAATTAGGCACGAAACCATATATGGACCCCATCAATTAGATATAACATTTCTATCTCTTATACAGTGAATATCACATGTACGTTTTTCTTTTGATTTTCCAAATTTTGATTAACTGTGACTCATGCAAAAATAATAAAAAGAAAATAAAGCAGAATGTCAAAATTTTCCCTTAAGGTCGGTATGACTACACGCAAATAAGATTCCATTTCAACAGAATAAAAAGATAAAAATAAGTTGAAGTTACATAAAATCTTAACTCTCAATTCGGATAATACCGTATTATCGTGCGGAAAAAGTCCAAGATTTTATACGAAACACCAAGAAAAATAAAGCAGAATACCCAAATATTAACCCTCAGGTCAGATAATCTTATCGTGCAGGAGAGGATCCAATATTTGAATAAAAATAAAGAAAAAAAAATAAAGTTGAATTTCTTTTCAAAATAAAATAAAAACAAAGCAGAATTTTCTTCAAAAATGAAAGCATGCACACACAGTAATCATTTTAACTTTTGACTTTTCTTTAATTCAGATATAGTATCAATCTTTCAAGATGTAATTCCACTAGGTTCGGCATTCATTATCTTTATATCTTATCAGTTCCTATATAGTCTGTCAAGCCTATCTTTGCATATCATATTGCTGGCCTTATGGTAATTTTTAATCTAGTTTATTCATGTATTAGATCAATCCCATCAATGTACTATCATTTTCCCTTTTTGCTTCAAAACTCATTTTGAGGAGCATTTTTCACTGTTTTTGTATTTTTTTCATTATTTAAATGTTTTTGGAGTTTTTAAATTTTCTCTGTACAAACAGAAACCACAATATTTTTGAAATTTTATATTTGTCTCCCCCTAAAAACAACAAAAATCGAAAAGAAAACAAGAAATAAAATGATTTAACCAAGCTTTTGAATATCCTTTAAAGATTTTAAACCATTTATACCTAGCAGATATTGAAAATGTGTTTTGTCAAATGCCTTAGTATAAAGGTCAGCCTTTTGAAAATCCGTATGAATTTGATCAATTGGTATTAATTTCTTTTCAAAACAATCACGTATAAAGTGATAACGAATTTCAATATGTTTGGTTTTCGAATGGTGAACCGGATTTTTGGTGATTGAAATTGCAGCAGAATTATCAATATAAATGGGAGTATTAAGAAACTTCAAACCGTAATCCCGCAAGTGTTGCTGGATCCAGAGAACCTGTGAGCAGCAACTCGAGGCCGCCACATACTCTGCTTCGGCTGTTGAAGTTTGAGACCGTTTTCTGCTTCTTACACTGCCAGGAAACAAGCCGGTTTCCAAAGAATTGACATCCCGCTATTGTAGATTTGAAGTTGATCTTGCATCCTCCATAGTCCGAATCAGTAAAGGTGGTGAGATCGAACTTATCGTCCTTGGGGTAACATAACCCGATGTCAGGATTTCCCCTCAGATAATGTAAGATGCGCTTTACTGCCGCCAGGTGAGTCACTCGGGGACTCGATTGGTACCTAGCACACAAACAAACAGCAAACATGATATCAGGTCGAGATGCAGTCAAATACATAAGTGATCCGATCATAGCTCGATATAGGGTTGGATATACAGTATCCTCTAATTCATCCGGTGATAAATTGTGACCCACGGGAAGAGGTGTTGATTGCCATCGGATATCTTGAATCGGGTCACGACATCGTTCACATATTTCGTCTAATGGATAAAGATCCTGATGTCAGACTGGTGAACTTGCAAACCCAAAAAGAAACTTATCTCTCCCATCGAACTCATCTCAAATTTTGTCTGCATTGTCTTCTCAAAGTCTTTACATAAGCTGTCATTTGTCGAACCGAAAGTAATATCGTCCACGTAGATTTGGATGAGGAGCAGATCATCACCCCCGTTCTTATAGAATAATGTACAATCCACAGTTCCTCTCTTGAACCCACTTTCAATTAGATGGTCAGCCAACGTGCTGTACCAAGCTCTCGGGGCCTGATGTAAACCATAAAGAGCCTTGTTTAACCGATAAACACGCTCGGGAAAGTCTGGATCCTCGAAACCAGGAGGCTGCTTCACGTACACTTCCTCATGAGTAGCTCCATTCAAGAACGCCGATTTCACTTCCATTTGATAAACCTTAAAATTTTTGTAGGCTGCATAGGCAAGAAAAATTCATATAGCCTCCAGTCGTGCTACCGGAGCATATACTTCAGTGTAATCTATGCCTTCTTGTTGATTGTATCCAAGTACGACCAATCGTTCTTTGTTTCTCACGATTACCCCACGGTCGTCCTTTTTGCACTTAAAGACCCATTTAGTTCGAATCGCCTTTTTTACGCGATCGAGTTTATCGATTAAGTCCCATACACCCAGTCTTATAAACTGTTGCAGCTCCTCCCGCATAGCTTCAACCCAAGATGGTTCCTTGAGTGCCATTGCAACACTAGTCGGTTCTATCTCTGATAGGAAGCAGGTGTATTGTGCGATACTGAGAATACCCGAAGAGTGCAAATCCACATAAGCACAAACTATCGAATCCTCAGTAGGAGATACATTATAATTAGCTTGATCATCACATACATTAGCCAATTGGTGCCTTGTACGAACCCCGTCGTTCACATCACCAATTATCTGATCCTGTGGATGCTGTGAATGAATCCTTGAAGAAGGATTTGTAGGAACAGATACATTATCATCAGCTTCAATCAGCGTACGATTTTTTCTTTCAGACACACCGTTCTGTTGAGGAACATAAGGTGCACTGAATTCCCGATGAATTCCTTTATGAATGAAGAAGAAATCCAATACATCATTCCTAAATTCAGTTCCATTATCACTACAAATTCGTCTCACTTTCAGTTTATAAAGTGATTCGATCTTTGTGATAAGATTCTGAATTAAGACAAGAGTCTGATCCTTCGATCCCATAAATAACACCCATGAGTAGCGTGAGAAATCATCCGTTACTACTAAACAGTAAAAATCTCCAGCAATGCAAGCACGATTCACCGGACCAAAGAGATCCATATGAAGTCGTTCCAGAGGAGTAACAATAGTGTTTGGTGACTTGCTTGGATGTGATTTCTTCTTTTGTTTCCCCTTCTTTCACGCGACGCAGTGATCATTGAACTTGAAATTCTTGAGTGACACACCATCCACTAAATCATTTGACATTAGAAAGTTCATCTTTTGTAAGTGGATGTGTCCCGTGCGTCTATGCCAAAGAATAGAATCTTTCTCAGTCGCTTTGGATACAAAGCAAGTAGCTGAGGGCGAAACTTGTACATCATAACTCATGTCAAGTACATAAATATCATTTAATCGAGGTGATCGCATGACAACCATATCTTCAGGAATTGTGTATCCCGGTTGAAGAATAACACATTCCTTGTCGGTGAATATGGTGGTAAATTTCTTATCGCAAATCTGTGACACGCTCAACAGATTATGATCCACCTTTTCACAATAATTAACCTTTTCAAACGTTACTTTTCCGTTTGAAACTTCTCCCTCTTTCGTAATCATTCCTCCTTGGTTACCAACAAACGCAACATAACCCCCTTGAATATTTTTGATGTTATTAAGAAGATCCATGTTGCCGGTGATATGCCGAGAACATCCACTATCCAGTATCCATTTGTGATTAGACACGGACCGAGATGTACCCTGCACAAACAAGTAAAAAGATTAGTTCAAAAAGGCAGCCCAAGCCTCAATCTTGGGCTCTCCCTTTGATACTTTAGGAGAATCATTTAAATTAACTCCAATATTCGAGACTTGAGAATATGTGACGGTTTTCTTAGTTTTCTTCTTTAAGTATCCATCATGTATTCTTCTCGAATCAACATTTGAACAAATTGGTTGAACACGGTCAACACATTTGGTTGCTTCATTATCCGAATCAATCCGAATAACCTTCTTCGGATTAATATTCGAATACATTATAACACACTCATCAACTTGAATTTCTTTTAAGTTTGATAATGAATGAATCTTTTGAGTTGATGAGTCTTTGATGTCATCAATTTTTGTTTTGCACTTTTTGGAAACATGACCCGGTTCACCACATTTGAAACATAATCGAGAGTCCAAAGTGTTTCGTGGCAAAGTACATGTAGTCTTTGATAGCAAAGATTTATGAATATCATCTTTGGGTTTCTCAAATGTAACTTTCTTCGGTGTTTCATGTTTAAAACCCCTTCTTTTCTTATAGAATTCAAGATTTGTTAAATTCGAAGAATTTTCCAAACCTGACGATTTTATGAACGTGATAGGTTTAAAAACATTAGTTTTTGGTTTTTCTTGAACATTAACAATTTTTGATTGATAAAATTTTTGTTCAAGTTCAGTCATTTGTGAAGTGTCATCCTGAAATACACTTTCAATCATTTCAGGTTTAAGAAGATTCAAAGGAACTTCTTTGTCAGAAAACACTTTTGACAAACCCTTTAATTTAAAAACTTTTCCATTTGATGATTTTAGTTGAGGATTAACGAATTGCATCAACTCCTTATCAGACACCGAAGGCTTGTCTGATTGAGATACATTAGATTTTTCTTTAGGAATTACTTTAGGAACGTTTGTTGTGTTTGAGGAAACACCCGAAGTCTTTGAACCATACACAGCTTGTTCAAAATCTTCGGGTTCACACAGAATATGATTGTCAATTGGAATATCTTTGTTTTTGACAATCACATCTGGTTCAGGCAACACCTCGATTGAACCATCCAATTCGTTTTTGGTGAAAATCTTTTTACTTTCAATATGAATTGGTTCACGAGCAGGACCAGTTGTATCAACACTTTCAGATTTATCAGTAGACATATTTGAAATTTTTTCCACATTGGGAATGCTACTGTAATCATGTTTAAAAGGAGGTGGAATTTTGACGTAACCCAAACCTGCTTTTCCATTTTTCGTATGTGAATGATTAACCTCAATTATTTCATTCAAAAGAAATGAAGAATCTCTAAATTTTCCAAGCTTATTATTCAATTCCATTATTTCGTTTTCAAGATTGGAAATACAGGTTCTGAGTCGAAGAATCTCCTTCAAATGTTGATCAACTTCAATCATTTTACAATAAACTTTAGTTTTAAAATCATGATTGCTTTCAGACAGTTTTTGAAATTTCAGAGTTGATTGCTCTAGAAATTTCGTCTTCTGTTTATAGCATTCATTGATCATAGAGTGATCTTTTGTGAGTGTATTGTTCTGAGTTAATGCTATTTCAAGTTTGGCTTTTAATACATCACATTCAGTACAATCATTCACTTTTGATGAAGGTTCAGATACATTAGATTGAGATTTGTGACATACCTCATCAATTCTTTGGCAAAATGGTCAAATTCCTCGGCTTGTCACATTCTTTGGCTTGTCACATTGCGTGAGCCAGAATAGTCTTTCCTCGGCTTGTCACATTCTTTGGCAAAATATTCAAATTCACCAAAATTATAACATTTTACCTTCAGCTTATCAAACCCGACCCTTTTGTTCAACGTAGGAAGATCTTTTCCCGTTCGTTGCATAAACCTTTTGACTTTACGAACGATCATAGCCATGTTCCATTTTAAATCCATTAGCTCAAGATCGTCCGGGTCGATTTGATCATAGTCTTCATCTGTGAGATCGCTCGTAGCGATCTTGCTTCCAACCAGCTGTTCATAAGAAGTCATTAACGCACACACAAAAGCAAACTGTTGTTCAGCTTCTTGCAGATTTACCTTAGGCAAGCTTGATGCATGAGCATTTGAGTTTGTAGTCGCACCACTAGCCATAAAACATACATTAGGTGGACTGTTTACATTAGAATCCTCTTGGGATTGAACAAAGAACGCATTGATTGGCACTGAACTTGAAGCATTATTTGCTGGTAATGCACCTCCATAAAGTAAAGGGTTTTGGGTTGAAGACTGATGGTTTTGATTCTCCTTCAACGTATTTTGACGTTTGATATCAAATTCCCTTTCTTCAATCTTGTTTATAAATTGCACAGCTATAAGTTCAGAGTTCTGAAAGAAACCGTTCTCTTTTAACACGAACCAGAAAGTCGAATAAGAAGAAGGTAGAGCATTCTTCATTGTATCGATCTTATCTTGTTTTGTTGGCTCAAGATCGACACTAGACATCTCAACAATCAGATGATTAAACCGGTTAATCATCTCTTCCACCGTTTCATTTTTCATCAAAATAAAATTTCGAAATTGAAATTTTACAAGAGTCTTTTTGCTTTCAAGAGTGTTTCCCAAACTCCTTGTTTTCAACGTTGTGAACAACGAAGCACAGACTTTGATAGTACTCTATTGATGAAAAATGTGTTCTGGTAAAGCCATGGTAAGAGTTGAGTATGCTTTTGTTTCACTTTCAAAATCCTTAAGCTCTTGAGTCTCATATTCTTTAAAAGGTTTTGGAGTCCATCCCGCATTGTTATTACCAATCAATGGTGCTAAATATACATTGTCGAGAAACCGGACACTACTAGGATGCACGGATCCCAAGTGAGCACGGAACCTCGGTTCCCAACGAGCAAAATCCGACAGTTTTAACAACTTGGGACATTTGTTATGACTTCCGATCTCATTATCCATGGTTAGCATTTGTTGCAGTAATACGTTCTAAGATGCTAACGCATAGTAAGACGCATTTTGTGCAGCCATAATGAACCAACTGTTCAAACTTCAAGGATGAAAGATGTCAAATCTTCAAAGTTATTCGTCTACTGTTCACACGAACGGACATAGTAACGAATGAGAAAGAAGATTAACGAATTACTTTAACGAATGAGTTATTCGTTAAAGGTGAGTTACTTTAACGAATGAGATATTCGTCAAAAGTGGATTACTTTAACGAATGAGATATGAGATATTCGTTAAAGATGGTTTACTTAACGAATGAGTCTTAGCGAGCAAGACTCGTGAGCAAGACTTAGATATTCGTTAAAGATGGTTTACTCCTAGCGAGCAAGACTAGCGAGCAAGACTTAGATATTCGTTAAAAGATGGTTTACTCCGAGCGAATAAACGGTTTAACGTTTATTTCAAACTTCAAACTCATCTGAATCACACCGAATGAATCTTCAACAGTTCAAACTTTCAATTTCAAACTTCAAACTCATCTGAATCACACCGAAAACACCTAAAACTTAGATCAAACTAAGCCTAAACCAAATCCGAACCTCACTAACCTAGTCCGAACTCACAAACATCTACCAGACAGATTCAATTCCTTTTTAAACAGTCTCTGTTTCTCAAATTTCCAAATTTCCTTAAAAACTCAATCAATTCATCATGAAATGCATCAATGGAATACACTTATATCACCTATATCAACGAGTTGTATCGTAGATCAGATCCCTTGGCTCTGATACCACTTGAAAGAGCTTGGGTAAGGATCTAGATCTTATGATTACAACGATACATGTTGAACAGTATACGATTAAGTTCTTGTGATACGTTAGAATGTGAATGTATGAGTTGAGAGGAAGATCGGACAGAGTAACGAGAGAGAAATGGCAAAATATCAGAACTGTTACATTAATGATAAGTTACAGGCTATTTATAGGGGATGACCACATTCATTAAGTTAACACTTGACGAATGTGTCATTCGTTACAGATAATTTAACAAATAAACATACTTATTCGTTATACTTTAAATGATAGCGAATGGCCTTCATTCGTTATCTCATTCGTTAAACTTGGTTAACAAATGAGCTTACAATTAGACGAATGTGTTACATTCGTTACGGGGTAACGAATGTAACTTACATTAGAGCGTATGGCCCATTTAGCCATATTTACATTAAGACCTCTATACTTTAGACTTATTACATTAATGCCTTGATAAAGATCGAGACGTACAAATCATGTATCAACACTGGTCCACGTAATGCTGATCCTTACCTGAAAAGAAGAAGACGACAGAACGGGATCAGGTCAAGGCTAGTAGCTCACAAGCCTTGGTCGTAAATGAAGGGCTTGATTGGTCCCAAAAGCTGTTGGGAACCAAGCAAATATTGCTATGGTGGAACCTACTGAGCAGTTTGAAGACGCTAGTGGGGATAATTTATCTGATGATAGCTACATTTCAGAGTCAGAAACGGATTTTGACAGTACGAGTGTTGAACAAACTGAGTCGTTCGCCTGCATGGCGAAAATTGAGGAGGTTTGTACAAATTCGTCTTTTTATCTGTGAATGAGTCACACGAGACAATTAGAACTCAAGTCGTTACCGAATATGAAAATTGTTGTGAACTCAAGTGTAAGCTTGAATATGCTTTGCAACAAAATGATCTACTCGTGAACGAACTTTCAATGTTGAAAGATTGCCACAGACAAAAACCAAACTTTTGGATTAATCGACATTAAAAATCAAAAATTTATCAGTGAGTAACCACGACTTGAAAGCCGAGGTTAATTGTAAACTAATAATCATTGACAACATTTTCAGAAAATTCTAAAACAGAGAAGCAGTATTAAAAAACTTGAAAATGAAGTCTTAGAACTTAAGATCAAAATTGGTAAATTTCGAGACTCGTCGTTCCTTTTGTACGAAATAATTGAAGTTAACCACTTACAGCAAAAGAACGGGAAGGCTGGTTTGGGTTTCCTGGAAGTTCCTCCATCATTTAAGAGTGATTACTCAAGCATTCACGAGGTCGTTAAACCATCTACAACCATGGAAAAGCCTGAAATTAATCATAAGAATACTGAAAATGTTGAAACAATGAAAACTAAGTCTCACGATTCAGTACACATTAAGAGTAACCCAGTCTTCACTGAGAATGAACTGGATGGCTCGATCGAGGAATTGAATGAACTAGAGGAGATTGTGAAAAATAAGAACACTCCTTTTGATAATCACATCCTCTGTGAACCAGAAGAATTCGAACAAGCAGTTTATGATTCGAAATCTTATGTCAATTCATCGAACAAACCAGGGGTTTCTATTAATGTAAAACAATCAGACAAACCAAAGGTGTCTGATGAGGACTTAATGAATTTTTTAAATCCTCAAAAAGAGTCTAATGTAAACAAAGGACGGGTGTTTAAGATGAAAGGTCTAACCAAAGTTTTTTCGGACAAAGATGTTCCTTTGAATCTTTTGAAACCAGAAATGATTGAGAGTTTCTACAATGATGACACGTCTAAATTTACCGAGCTTGAGAAAGAGTTTATTAAGTCAAAAACATCCAAAATTCAAGCTAAACCAACTGTGACTAAATTTACACCTATAAAATTTGTCAAATCTTCGGGTTTGGAGAGTTCGTCAAACACTACAAACATTGATTTTACAAAAATAAAAAGGGAAAAAAAGACACAGTTTCAAACTTGGTAACTTATGACACTCCGAAGGTTGAAGTTGTTCAACTGAAGCCTGAAATTAAAAACAATGTTGCACCATAAAAGGTTTTAGATACGCTTCTTTGTTTTAAATGTGGTGAAACAGGTCATGTTGCGAAAAAAATATAAGGCTAAGATTGAAAATGTCAAACAAACAACAAAAGTTAATACTTCGGTTGTTGACATTAAATGGCAACCTATGGAATCTCATGTTGACGAATCTTTCATAATTTATTCAAACATTAATCCAAGAAAAGTGGTCCGGGTTGATGCTTCTAACGTATCTTGCACATCGTTTAACCGTGTTCAACCGATATGTAAAAATACTGATTCGGGAGTGATAAGGGACGGTTACTTGAAAAAGAAAGCCAAGAAACCGATACTTATTCTCAAGTGCCTCAATCGTTCCCGAATTCAAGTCTTAAATTAAATATTTCTCCAAAATTATCAAAAGGAGAGCCCAAGACTGAGGCTTGGGATGCCTTTTTGAACTAATCATTTACTTCGTCTGCAGAGTTTATCTAGGTCTATATTGGGAGATAAGTGGATATTGGACAGCGGATGTTCTCGGCATATTACCGGAAACTTGGATCTCCTCAAAAACTTTCAACACATTTGGGGAGGTTACGTGGCTTTCACGGGTAACCACATGGGAATGATTACCAAGGAGGGTGAAGTCTCAAACAGACGAATTACGTTCGAGAAAGTAACTTATTGTGAGAAGGTACATCATAATCTGTTGAGCGTCTCACAGATTTGTGATAAAAAGTACACTACCATCTTCAATTATAAGGAGTGTGTAATCCTTCAGCCGGTATACACCATTCCTGAAGAAATGGTTGTCATGCGATCTCCCAGATCGAATGATATTTATTACATGAGTACTAATGTAACAATTTCACCTTCTGAAACTTGTTTTTTCTCAAAGGCGACTGAGAAAGACTCAATTTTATGGCACAGACGTATGGGACGCATCCACATTTGCAAAATGAATCATCTAATCGCGAATGATCTTGTGGATGGTGTGTTCCTGAAATATTTCAGATTATCTGATCATTGTGTTGCCTGCATGAAAGGGAAGCAGAAGAAGTCGCATGTGAGCAAATCGATCAATTCGATTGTAACTCCACAAAAACGACTTCACATGGATTTATTCGGTCCAGTGAATCGAGCTAGTATAGCGGGTGATTATTATTGTTTAGTTGTTACCGATGACTTATCACGTTACTCATGGGTCTTATTTAAGCGGTCTAAAGATCAGAAACTGGTTTTGATTCAGAACCTTATTACTAAGATCGAATCGCTTTACAAACTGAAAATGAGACGAATTCGAAGTGATAGCGGTACTGAATTTAAAAACAACGTGTTGGACTTCTTCTGTATTCAACATGGAATACATAGGGAGTTCAGCGCCCCGTATGTTCCTCAACAAAACGGTATGTCTGAACGGAAGAAACGAACATTGATTGAGGCGGCTAGGACAATGCTCGCGGATTCTAAGCTTCTTGTTCAGTTTTGGAATGAGGCTGTGAATACTTCTTGTTACACGCTTAATCGTGTCCTAACAGTTAAGAAGTTCAAAAAGACCAGCTATGAACTTCTTAATAACCGTAAGCTGAATTTAAAGTATTTGGAGCCATTCGGGTGTCCGTGTACTGTTTTGAAGAAAGACGCCGGGAAATTCGATGAGAAGGCGTTTGAAGGATACTTTCTTGGATATGACTCACCTAAGAAGCGGGTATTCAATTTTTCTTCGGGGTGTGTAGAACACGTTGACTGTCAGAGCTACACTACACCTCCAAGGGGAAAAGGACCTGATTGGATGTTTGATTATGAAGAATTATTTAACTCGTTCACATCGACTGTTGAAGAAATATCTGAAGACTTGGTTCGTGCTTATTTGGAAGATCAATGTATTTCAAATCTAAGTTCCTATACACATGACGTGAACGATATACCTACTTCATCAGAAACGTTAAACGATGTTTCTGAGTCATCCGATAAAACTGAATTCGTCGATTCTTCTCCGGTTCCTTTGGATGAAGCTCAAGAATCATGATCCGATTCAAACTTAAGACGTTTCGCCGACTGTTTCCTTAGACACAGCTAAGGAAAATATCACCAATATCGGTTATAACGCATCTGTTCTTGTGAATCCTTCCTTAAGGATTCACACGAATCATCCGCAGGAACAGATCATCGGTAATGTAAGTGATGGAGTTAAAACTTGACACCAGCTGGAAAATGTATGTGATGAAGAAGCTGATTCTAATGTATCTCCTACAGAAGATTCCGTGTTGGGTGCTTACGCGGATATGCATGCCACGGGTATTCTGAATATTGCATGATACACCTTTTCTTATCTCAGATTGAACCGAAAGTGTCACGATGGCACTTAAGGAACCATCTTGGGTAGAAGCGATGCAGGAGGAGCTGCAACAGTTCGTCAGACTGGGTGTACGGGACTTAATCGAGAAACCCGACAGAGTAAAACGGGCGATACCGACAAAATGTGTATATAAGTGCAAAAAGGACGATCGCGGGGTGATCATGCGCAACAAGGCATGGTTGGTCGTTCTTGGATATAATTAGCAAGAAGGCATAGATTACACAGAAGTGTACGCTCCAGTGGCACGACTGGAGGCGATATGCATTTTCTTGGCCTGTGTTTTTGAACGAGGAAATTCACGAGGAAGTGTATGTGAAATAGCCTCCCAGCTTTTAAGATCCGACTATCCACAGCAAGTTTACCGATTAAACAAAGCTCTCTATGGTTTACATCAGGCCCTGAGAGCCTGGTACAACACGCTGGCTGACCATCTCATTGATAGTGGCTTTAAACGGGGAACTGCCGACTGTACACTTTTCTACAAGAATGCTGGTGACGATCTGCTCCTTGTCTAGATATATGTTCTTGATATCATTTTCGGCTCCACAAATGACAGACTATGCAAGGAATTCGAGACTACGATGTAGGCAAAATTTGAAATGAGTTCGATGGGAGAGATGAGTTTCTTTTTGGTGCTGCATGTTCACCAGTCTAAGAACGGGATCTTTATCCATCAGACTAAATATGTGAACGATGTCTTGAGCCGATTCAAGATATCTGCCGGAAAAATCCCATCTACACCTATTTCCGTGGGTCATAATTTGTCACCGGACGACTTAGAATACCATAGATCCGACCATCTATCATGATATGATTGGTTCATTGATGTATTGACTGCGTCTCGACCTGACATAATGTTTGTTGTTTGCTTGTATTCCATGTATCAATCAAGTCCATGAGTGACGCATCTGGCGGTGGTTAAGCGAATCTTACACTATCTGAGGGGTAATCTCGACATCGGGTTGTGGTACCCTAAGGATGATAGTTTTGATTTAACTGCTTATACCGATTCTGACTACAGAAGTTGCAAGATCAACTTTAAATCCACAATGGCGGGATGCCAACTCTTAGGAAACCGGCTTATTTCCTGCAAGTGTAAGAAGCAGACAACGGTCTCCACTTCAACAGCCGAAGTGGAGTATGTGGCGGCCTCGAGTTGCTGTTAGCAGGTACTCTGGATCTAGCAGCATATATGGGATTACGGTTTAAAGTTTCTTACTACTCCCATTTATATTGATAATTCTACCGCTATATCTATCACCAAAAACCCGGTTCAACATTCAAAGACTAAACATATTGAAATTAGATATCACTTTATCCGTGATTGTTTTGAAAAGAAATTAATTGATATTGAAAAGATAGACATGGATTTTCAGAAAGCTGACCTTTATACCAAAGCATTTGACAAAACGCGATTTCAATATCTGCTTGGTATAAACGGTTTAAAAACTTTAAACGATGTTTAACAGCTCGGTTAAATCACTTTTATTTTCTTTTTCATGTTTTTATGTTCTATTTGTAGGTTTTTAGGGGGGAGAAAATATAAAAATACAAAAATATTGTGGTTTTTGTTTGTATAGAAAAAATTTAAAACTCCAAAAACATTCAAATATTAAAAATTCATAAACATCAAAAAATGCTCCTCAAAATGAGTTCTTGAGCAAAAAGGGAAAATGATAGTACATTGACGGGATTGATTTAACATATGAATAAATTAGATTAAAAAGTACCGTAAGGCTAACAATATGATATGTAATATAGGCTTAACAGACTATATAGGAACTAATAAGATATAAATATAACGAGCGCCGAATCTAGTGGTAAAACAATTTGACGAGTGATACTATATCTGATTAAATAAGTCAAAAAGTTGAAAGATTACTGTGTGTGCATGCATTCATTTTTGAAGAAAATTCTGCTTTATTTTTTCTTTAATTTTGCAAAGAAATTCAACTTTATTTTTGTTCAAATATTGGATCCTCTCCTGCGTGTTAAGATTATCCGTGGAGGATTAGTATTTGAATATTCTTCTTCATTTTCTTGGTGTTTCGTATGAAATCTTGGACTTTCTCCCCGCGATAATACGAGATTATGCGAATTGAGAGTTAGGATTTTATACAATATTTGCTTATTATTATCTTCTTATTTTGTTAAAATGGAACCTTATCTGCGTGTAGTAATACCGATCTTAGAGGAAAATTTTAACTTTCTGCTTTATTTTTATTTTATTATTTTTGCATGAGTCACAGTTAATCAAATTTTAAAGTCAAGAAAAACGTACATGTGATTACTCACTATATAAGAGATAGAAATGTTACTTCTGATAGGTGGGGTCCACATAAGATGCGTGCCTAATTGATCCTAAATAAATATCGTAAAGTCTCTGAAAAGTCTTTGTAAAGTTTAAGATGATAACTATATCAGCAATCATCGTTGGGTTAAGTGTATAATAATATCGAATTGAAGTGTCGTTTAGTGACCTCTTTGTCAATATGATTCTCTACTCGAACTCATAAAAACATGTACTGCTTTAATAGTTGATAGTTTTACTATTTTACATTTAATGTATTTCCTTTTTGTTTGATAAATTTCAAAATCCAAAAAAAAAAAAATTAATTTTTCTGCTTTATTTTCGATTTACCGAGTGAGCGAACAATTTAAGAAAAAACAAAAACAAAAATATTTACCCCAATTTAAGTTAATTCGTGCTTAAAGTATTATTTTTAAAGTAAATCCACTTAAGTTAATCATTTCCGGTCAACAATTGATCGGGTTTAATGTAAATATTAATATTTAATTCAATTGAAACCCTAACTTAGGATTTAATTGATTATTTAATTCCTTTGAATGAGTTTTGACTCATTCGTTAACGGATCAAGTTATTCGTTATAATGGTATTAACGAATGACAGGTCATTCGTCCTTATCCATAAGGTATGGGACTAATTCATTGTGGATGCACGTTCGCTTCCGCTGATATAACGAATGGGAGGTCATTCTGTACTGTTGTAACGAATGGAAAATTTTAATGTGTCATTCATTAAAATTCAACGAATGAGCGGGTTATTCTTTAAAATTTAACGAATGTAACTTCTTTCGTGTGAGTTTCAACGAATAGCATATTTAAGTTAACGAATAGAGTCATTCGTTAATTGAAAATTAACGAATCTCCTCGATTCGCGTGAAATTATTGAAGGGGTTTATAATCCCCAGATGACGAATGGAAGGTCATTCTTTTGATTCACTCTTTCATCAAAATACAAGCGAGACTCTTGCAAATTTTTCCTTGAATCTTGATACTCATTATTACTCAAATTAACTGATCTAGTGATAATCTACAGGTAAATACGATTCTGAAGATACAAGATTTGTAAGATTTCGACGGTGTTTTAGGGTTTAATTGACATTTAAACAAACTGAAATGAACTGAGTCTAAAATGGATCAAATACTTATGATCCTTGATAGTTTACGGATGTTTGTTCATTTGTTAATGTATTCGAATCATTTACGACCTAATCGATTAGGTTAATTGAAGAATGAAATCGTAATCGTTTAAGTATTAGGTGATATTCAGCGTCTTTGACTTATGAGTTTCTGGTTAATTTTGACATTGACTCTTGATGGTCACTTAACTTATTAAAGACATATTCGTTATAACATAACGAATAACTAAGTCATTCGGTAGTTCAGCGAATGTGATTATTCGTTTGGGCAACGAATGACCCACCTTTCGTTTGTCATAACGAATAGGTAAGTGCTTCGTTATAATAACGAATAAATTAATAATATAACGCATAGGCTTATTCGTTAGGATAACGAATAGCTTATTATTCGTTAAAATATTATCGTACGAATGAGGTCATTCGTGTAGTTTAATCTAACAAATGGGTCGTCATTCGTTAATCAGAAAACATTATTTTTGATTATTTTAATACTAATGTTTTCATTTTTAACAGTATGGCTGACGAAAACATGCCTAATATCGTACCTGAGCAACAACCCGAAGCTAAAGTTCAAGCTCAAGTCCAAGAGGCTGAACCTAAAGAAGCATGTAACACCCGTTAATTTTTCGGTTCAAATGGTTTAAACTTGTAGAGTATGTATATTCCTCGGGATTTAACCGACATTTCCCGGAAACCTTTTCGTCATACTGGTACGTTAAGTTATTTAAACTTTCCTTTCATGTTGCCATATCTCTCAAATTAGAAGGGCTAGAGTGTAACTTGTTGTTTTATATCATAAAATTAAAAACCCTAGCCCCCTCCCTTCCCTATTCCCGCTCGGACAAGAGAGCAGCCAAGGAGCTGCGATTTTATTTTTTTTGCAGCCAAGTTGTGATCATAAAACTTCAATTGAAGGTTCGTACTATGTCCCTGCAAGTCTTTTACACCTTAATTGATCATATTAACGCGCTTATTGGTCATTAGGGTTGAGTTTTGGTTATAACGATTTCTGACAGATTCGTACTCGATTATTTTTAAGTCTGTAACTCGATGAAAATATATTGTTTTTGATCAATTCTTTTTTCTATGATGTTCTACTTTGAGTCTAGTTTCCAGAAAGGTATAATATGTAATTTTTGGAAGAGATTTGAATTCTTTTTATGATTTTATAAGATCGAGTGTCAAAGCTGATGCGGGATGACGGATTCTAGTCTGTCTTCCCAACGTCATAACCCTTTTTCGACAAGTTAAAATTGGTTGGTTCCACTTCTAGAAGTTATTATTTTGAGTTAGGAACCAAACCCAATTGGAATCAGTTAATTTGGCTCGTTAACGATTTTTATAAAAATAAAACCATTTTGTTGCGCACTGAAATAGCTGCACATACCTCTCTGTGTTGGAGGAATTTTTATGATTTTTTTGTCCACTAGAAAAATATAATAAAAATATTTTTATAAATCTAAGACATTTATTAAAGTCTGGTAAAAATTTAATAATTTATTTCAAATGTTATCCTATGTAATTAAATGCATCTTCACATGCTAAAATCTGCACGTTTTACTTGTTATTGATCGATAAGTTCGTTTTAGGCTTAACCGGTGGATGTTCTATTGTGTTCTTGTCAGGGCTGTTTGAAGTGAGTTTTTGCACCGCAATCTTCCTAGGTATGTCCCATACATCATACTTTAAAATCATGTTCATTGGTGTTCGTTAGATTGGTCAACTAGTTGTAGTTTGAATGTTAGTGTTCGGTTGTCTAGAATTGTAGTTTTATGCGTTTAATGCGAGGGTCGAAGTGATTAACAACCAATTCAGCTCGGGGGAACTTGGTTTGATGCACGGGCTGTTGGAAAATCATTTTCACAAGTTATGGGGCTGAATTGGTTGTCGGTTGCTCAAACGGGTTGGTACAACGCGCAATTGCGTTTATTGAATAGTTGGTGCGTTGTACTTGCGAGTTACCGACCCATTTGACTCGTGTAGCGTCGTGTGGACTTGTTGGATGTGATTTTATCATGTTGGGTCCACACAGGGCTGATTTGGATGTTAATGGCCTAAACGACTCTTAGACGCGCGTGTTAGTGTCACCTAGTGCTTCCGGGGGTAAATTGGGAATTCTTTATTCCCGGGAGTATCTAAGGGTCGTATTGGTGAATGTAAGGCCCCGGGGGCTGTTATGATTGAGCTTGATGAGCACGAGGTTTTAGGTAACTCGAACCAAGTTAGAACATCTCGTAGGATAAACGAGTCCGTTCGATGTCGTTTGTAATGTTTGTATGTAAACCAACAGGTGTTTGAGTTTTGGGATTACTTAGGGATTATCTAGCTTGTGGTGAATACGTGTCTTGTGTCAGGTGGGTTCATGATGTCCCTTTTTACTCTTTTATGATTTTGGGCTAGCATGCACACCTAAGTGATTTGGCTTGATGAAATGTTTAAAATTATTTTGGATGGGCTTACTTGTATAGGGTAGGCTTTGAGATGATATTATCGTATGTATGTATGTATTATTGTATGGCCAATATTTGGCGATGTTAGTAGTCGTTATCGACTATGGATGTTACGTATGCCTACTTTGTGTTTGCATACGTTGGATGAGATGTTACGTGTTTGGGTTGTACGTGTGCTCGACCCTGATGTTATTACTTGGATGAAGTATATGTAGGTATATAATTATAAGTATGTTCATATATACTTATAAGGATGTTTATATATAATTATAAGTATGTTCATATATACTTACAAGGATGTTTATATATAATTATAAGGATGTTCATATATGATTATCAGGATGTTTATATACATATACAAGGATGATTACTTATTATTGATGATGGCCTAACTGTTGTAACCCGTTTTATTTTTAAAACTCTTAGAATGATTATGACTATTATTATTTTAGATGTCAATTATTAAAACTTGAACTCACTCAGCTCAAGCTGACTTTGTGTGCATGTTAGTGTGAGTTTCAGGTTAGGAGGAGTATGCGTTTCCGCTTGGACGTGCACGAGGCTACTTGGACGGTGGAGGGCATCATTAATCAGAAGTTTTAATGATGAACACTTTTCTCTTAAAATTTTATTAAATACATTGAAGTTTGGTTTTGGGCATAATTTCCGGGTTTTGGGAACTTGTTTTAATATTTATGATTTTCCGCTGAATTATACTCTGAAATGGTTTTCAAAATGAAATGAATTGTTTTGGGTTTAAGAATTTTGTAAGTTTCGTGTATGATCACCAACAGTAGGATTCCTGGGATTCGGGGCTTACAAGTTGGTATCAGAGCCACGGTTCGAGGGATCCGAGCATCCCCGAATGCTTGAACTCGAACTGTGAGGGAAAAGAATAGTATACCCACCGCGAGTAGCTGCACACCAAGAGGTAACTTTAAATTGTTTAGTCATTCCTTTGAATTTTAAAGTTCCAGTATGTGATTAATTTTTTTAAGTGTTAGATAGAATGCTAATGTGGTTAGGGGCAGGGGGTGCTTAGGACGGGCTGGTGAAGTAAACGACTAATAACACTTGATCAATGTTATTAGCAGTTTACCCTTACCTTCAATGTTCTAAATACCACTTGTGTCTGACTATGTTAGGGTTCCGTCTTTGTAGGGATAGAATTTGGCTAACTCTCAATTCGTTAGCGTTAAAGTTCATCTTATTCCCTAAATTCTCATGTTCGTTTCCCATCCTCTCGAATGCTTTGCGCGTAATTGTTTAGCTGAGGCGTAGCATACTGTCACTCTGGGTTCCTTGGTACTTGACCACTTAAATTCCTCGCTCCTTCAAGAATGTATGTGCCACTGTTTAGCAAAGTAGGAGCATAATGTTATCCCAGATACCTTTTTACTTGATGGATTACAAGCTTTGGTCTTATTTGATTCGGGTGCTAGTAGAAGTTTTGTGTCTACCGCCTACTGTTCCTCGTTGAATAGATCACCCGAGCGCGTAGTCGATGTGTTTGAGGTTGAGGTCGCCGTAGGAAAGTCCGTTTCCGTGTTTAGGGCTATTCAGGGTTGTTCCATCGAGTTGTCTGGGTATAGATTTCTGGTGCGGTTGTACTTGATGCCGCTTGGCAGTTTCTATGTGGTGCTTGTGATGGATTGGCTCGCAAGTGTTGATGCTCAGATCGTTTATGGTCAAAAACTCGTCTAAGGGCCCCGGATGGGAACCAAATTACGGTCTTCGGTGATCGGAATGGTGCGACGCCATATATCATATCTATGCTTAAGGCGGGAAAACTGATGCAGCGGGGGTGCGGGGCGTATCTGGCATATGCTATAAACGTGAAAACCGCGGTGGCTACCGTCGGTGATGTTCCCATTGTTCGGGATTTCCCAGATGTATTTCCAGATGATTTGTCTTATGGGTGCCGCCGGATCGCGAGGCCGAGTTCCAGATAGACCTTATACTGGGCGCAAAACCCGTTGCTCGAGCCCCTTACCGTCTAGCACCGAATGACATGAAAGAACTTATGGCTCAATTGGAAGACTTGCTCGACAAGGGCTTCATTTGACCGAGCATCTCACCTTGGGGTGTGTAAGACCCCAAATCCCAGGAATCCTACAGTTGGTAATCGCGTCCACAAATTCGCAAAAATTTAAAACCAATCGATTTGTTTTATTTAAAACAAGTTCAGAGTAAATAACAGCGGAAAAAGTGTAAGTATTTAAATATCCCAAACACGGGTACAGGTGTCCAAAATCAAATGTAAATAAAGTATTTGTTTTATTTGAATTCCTCGACCAGAAATGCCTTCAACCTCCCGAGTAGCACGTCCAAGCGGTAGCATCCACTTCTTAACCTGAAAGTCAATCTAACATACACACAAAGTCAGCTTGAGCTGAGTGAGTTCAAGTTTTCATAAACGACATTCATTAAAAATTTAAATTCCATAAGTATGAAATGTAGTGGAAAATCATGAGACCATAAAATCATAAATAGCCTTTCTTAACCAAATCATAAGTGAATAAAACATTAAACATCTTTTCACACAGCACGGGCCTCCTCACCCCGGGTCTTCCCCGAGTAATATATTTGACCCGACCGCGGTTTAACAAAACCGTTAAAATCATGCAACACGAGCCTCCTCACCCCGGGTCATCCCCAAGTAATATATTTGACTCGGTCACAGTTTAATAAAACAAAATCACGCAACACGAGCCTCCTCACCCCAGGTCATCCCCATGTAATATATTTGACTCGGTCGCGGTTTAACATCCAAACATGTGATACGGGCCTCCTCACCCCGGGTCTTCCCCAAGTAATATATTTGACCCGACCACGGTTCATACATCCAAGCACGTGATACGAGCCTCCTCACCCTGGGTCTTCCCCAAGTAATATATTTGACCCGATCACGGCTCAACATCAGGGTCGAGCAAACGTACAACCCAAACACGTAACATCAGTGCATGCAAACACAAAGTAGGCTTACACAACATCAGTAGTCGAAACGACTACAACATCGCCAAATATAGGCCAAGCAATAATGTATATACATATATATATATATATATATATATATATATATATTTAACATCCCAAGGCCTACCATATCTAGCAAGCCTATATAAAGTCGTTTAAAAACATTTCAAGAGTTTAAATATCAAAACGGGATTATAAAACATTCCAAGAGTTTAAATATAACAACTGGATTCTAAAACATTCCAAGAGTTTAAAATATAATACGGGACACGAACAGTTAGGCCATCATCAACACTAAGTATTCATACTTAGACATCTATATACATCCATATATTTATATCCCAATAAATACCGTCCAAATAATAACATCAGGGTCGAGCACACGTACAACCCAAACACGTAACATCTCATCCAAGTAATAACATCAGGGTCGAGCACACATACAACCCAACAAGTAACATCAGTGCATGCAAACACAAATAGGTCTGCTCATATTCAATTACTGCCAAGTCTACTAACATCCTCGAGTCTAGACCATCAATAATGTATGTAACCTTAAGGACACAAGACCATGAACGAGTCTAAAATATCCTAAGGCATATAAAATAATTCAAATATAGCTTTCAAAATGCACCATCACGAGTGAGACCATGTAAAACTATTCAATTCACTGTAACGAGTAAAATCGTTTAAAATTGTACTTCGGTGTGTATGCTAGCCCAAAACGTAAAAGAGTAAAAAGGGCATCATGAACTCACCTGAATCAACCGAACACTTGCAATGAGCTAGGAAATCCCTAAGTGCACAATCACAAGCAAGGGCCTGTAAGTTATACACAACGCGTTACTAAATTAGACTGTAAGAACACTCTAGCCTAATGGGCTGTTCAAGCCCAACAACTTGGCCCAAGGCCCAACCACTTGGCCCAAGGCCCAATACTTTGGCCCAAGGCCCAACAACTTGGCCCAAGGCCCAACACTTTGGCCCAAGGCCCAACCACTTTGGCCCAAGGCCCAACAACTTGGCCCAACACCTTGGCCCAAGGCCCAACAACTTGGCCCAAGGCCCAAAACTTTGGCCCAAGGCCCAACAACTTGGCCCAAGGCCCAACACTTGGCCCAAGGCCCAACAACTTGGCCTAAGGCCCAATGATAATCAAATCGGGTCGAATGCGCTCGAAATAAACCTTAAAACCATTTGTTAAACGAATCAGCCCCGAATGGACCAAATTCCATTTTAAATCTTTTCATTCATCAAGATTATGTCACCCGAGTTGATAGGGTTGACGGTTCCTTTTTACAACTCTTACTTTAACGTTTAAACGAAAATTCACGCACCGCAGACTCGATTGACGAAGCACTACCCCAACAGCCCCGTGCATCAAAAATATAGTTTCCCACAGCCCTTAAACCCACATAGGGCTGTACAAACTGATTCGGTCGGTCATCCGATCGTTTAACGCATCAAACTCAACAATTGCCAATCCTATACCCGATAAACCCTAGTTTTCGAACTAAAATCGATTGACCGACCTAAACACCTCCATTGGCCATGAAATTTTAGTATATTGTAAGTGACATACCTAAGAATATGACGGAGTACGAACTTCAATTATAACAGCCCCGAAAGATGCGAGAAAGGGCAGCCACCGGTTAAGCCTAAAACGAACTTATTGATCAATACGAATATAACAAGCAGATTTTAGCATGCAAAGATGTATTTTATTACATAGGAAAACTATGGAATTAAATTATTAAATTTTTACCAGTGTTACATAAATATCTTAAGTTTATAAAAATATTTTTATTATAATTTTCTAGTGGACACAAAAATCATAAAAAGGTATGTGCAGCTATTTCAGCTGCGCAACAAAATGGTTTTATTTTTATAAAATTCATTACCCAGCCAAATTAAACGATTCCAATTGAGTTTGGTTCCTAACTCAAAATATAACTTCCAAAAGAGAAACCAACCAATTTAGACTTGTTGAAAAAAGGTTATGATGTCTGGAAGACGGACCAGAATCCGTCGTCCCGCATCAGGTTTGACACTCGATTTTATAAAATCATAAAAAGTATTCAAATCTCGTCCAAAAATTACGTATTATACCTTTCTGGAAACTAGACTCAAAGTAGAACATCATGGAATCAAGAATCGATCAAAAACAGTGGATTAACATCGCGTTACAGACCCTACAATAAACATATACGAATCTGTCAGCAAGCTGTTATCATCAAAACTCAATCTTAACGACCAATAAGCACGTTAATATGATCAATTAATGTGTAAAAGACATTGGGGATCATAAAACCGACCTTGAATTGAAGTTTTCACGGCTGAAACTTGGCTAGGCAGAAGAAAAACGAGCAGGGGGTCCAGGTCCGAAGGCTGCAAATAGGTTTAGGGTTTGAGTTTTCTTTTGTTTTATGATATAAAATAGTTACATCCAAGTCCCTCCAAATTGAAGTATGTAGCAACTTGGGTGGAAAGTTAAGTGGGAACGTTTACGAGGTTTGCAAGGAGCTCCCGGGAGAATGCCAGGTCAAGCCCGAAAGGTGTTGTAAGACCCCGAATCCCGAGAATCCTACAGTTGGTAATCACCTCCCCAAATTCACAAAAATTTAAAACCAATCGATTCGTTTTATTTAAAACAAGTTCAGAGTAAATAACAGCGGAAAAGTTTAAGTATTAAAAATCCCAAACACGGGTGCAAGTGTGCAAAAATCAAATGTAAATAAAATATTCGTTTTATTTGAAATCTTCATCTCATTAAAATCGTTTCAGAGTAGTAAACAGCGGAATAAATAACATCAAAATTCCCAAAACCAGGAAAGTGACCAAAATTAAAATTTAAATATACTTATGGTAATAATTTAAAAGAAACAGTTTGCGTTATTAATTCTTTGACTAGATGTGCCTTCAACCGTCCGAGTAGTCTCTAGCACGTCCAAGCGGAAATCTCTAATCCTCAACCTGAAAGTCAATCTAAAATACACACAAAGTCAGCTTGAGCTGAGTGAGTTCAAGTTTTCATAAACAATAATTCATACTTTATTTCAAAGCTATAGTTATAAACAATAGAGAATGTATAAATAAAATAAATTATATATAATTCACCAATTAATACAATCATCGTCGAACACACGTACACGGGCCTCTCCACCACGAGTCAAGACTCGAGTAATATATTTGACCCGGACGCGGTAAGACCTAAGCATGTGACACGAGCCTCTCCACCACGAGTCAAACCCGAGTAATATATTTGACTCGCTCACAGCTTATACATCCGAGCACGAGATACGGGCATCTCCACCATGGGTACAACCCGAGTAATATATTTGACCCGATCCCGGCTCACACATCCAAGCACGTGATACGGGCCTCTTCACCACGGGTACAACCCGAGTAATATATTTGACCCGATCACGCCTCAACATCCAACGGGCCTCTTCACCACGGGATTTTAAAACCCGAGTAATATATTTGACCCGCCAAAATGATGATCACGTCACACGGGCCTCTTCACCACGGGTACAACCCGAGTAATATATTTGACCCGGCCGTGAATCACCATGCACACACACAACAATAAGCCTACATACATCATTCTTAGTCACGAGAAACTAAATATCATTACACAATCGTAGGCTATAAGGTACACATCCTCATACGTACATACATACCTCCATATATACATACATATATATATTCCTACATAAATATATATATATATATATATATATATATATATATCATCCCATACGGGAACTAAGTAGATAGGTCTACTCATATTCAATTACTACCAAGTCTGCTAACGTCCTCGAGTCTAGACCATCAATAGTGTATGTAACCTTAAGGACACAAGACCATGAACGAGTCTAAAATATCCTAAGGCATATAAAATAATTCAAATATAGCTTTCAAAATGCACCATCACGAGTGAGACCATGTAAAACTATTCAAATCATTGTAACGAGTAAAATCGTTTAAAATTGTATTTCGGTGTGTATGCTAGCCCAAAACGTAAAAGAGTAAAAAGGGCATCATGAACTCACCTGGAATCGATCGAACACCTGTAACGAGCTAGGAAATCCCTAAGTGCACACTCACAAGTAAGGGCCTGTAAATTATACACAACGCGTTACTAAACTAGACTGTAAGAACACTCTAGCCTAATGGGCCGTTCAAGCCCAACAACTTGGCCCAAGGCCCAACACTTTGGCCCATGGCCCAACACTTTGCCCAAGGCCCAACACTTTGGCCCAAGGCCCAACAACTTGTCCCAAGGCCCAACACTTGGCCCAAGGCCCAACAACTTGGCCCAAGGCCCAACGACAATCAAATCGGGTCGAATGCGCGCGAAATAAACCTTAAAACCATTTGTTAAACGAATCAGCCCCGAATGGACCAAATTCCATTTTAAATCTTTTCATTCATCAAGATTATGTCACCCGAGTTGATAGGGTTGACGGTTCCTTTTTACAACTCTTACTTTAACGTTTAAACGAAAATTCACGCACCGCCGACTCGATTGACGAAGCACTAACCCCAACAGCCCCGTGCATCAAAAATATAATTTTCCCATAGCCCTTAAACTCCCCTAGGGCTGTACAAACTGATTCGGTCAGTCATCCGATCGTTTAACGCATCAAACTCAACAATTGCCAATCCTACACCCGATAAACCCTAGTTTTCGAACTAAAATCGATTGACCGACCTAAACACCTCCATTGGCCATGAAATTTTAGTATATTTTAAGTGACATACCTAAGAATATGACGGAGTACTAACTTCAATTATAACAGCCCCGAAAGATGCGAGAAAGGGCAGCCACCGGTTAAGCCTAAAACGAACTTATTGATCAATACGAATATAACATGCAGATTTTAGCATGCAAAGATGTATTTTATTACATAGGAAAACCATGAAATTAAATTATTAAAGTTTTACCAGTGTTACATAAATATATTAAGTTTATAAAAATATTTTTATTATATTTTTCTAGTAGACACAAAAATCATAAAAATTCTTCTAACACAGAAAGGTATGTGCAGCTATTTCAGCTGCGCAACAAAATGGTTTTATTTTTATAAAATTCATTATCAAACCAAATTAAACGATTCCAATTGGGTTTGGTTCCTAACTCAAAATATTAACTTCCAGAATTGGAACCAACCAATGTAGACTTGTCGAAAAAAGGTTATGATGACGGGAAGACAGACCAGAATCCGTCATCCCGCATCAGCTTTGACACTCGATTTTATAAATTCATAAAAACTATTCAAATCTCGTCCAAAAATTACGTATTATACCTTTCTGGAAACTAGACTCAAAGTAAAACATCATGGAATCAAGAATCGATTAAAAACAGTGGATTAACATCGCGTTACAGACCCTACAATAAATGTATACGAATCTGTCAGCAAGCTGTTATCATCAAAACTCAATCTTAACGACCAATAAGCGCGTTAATATGATCAATTAAGGTGTAAAAGACATGGGGAATCATAAAACCGACCTTGAATTGAAGTTTTCACGACTGAAACTTGGCTGGGCAGAAGAAAAACGAGCAGGGGGGTCCAGGTCCGACGGCTGCCAATAGGTTTAGGGTTTGAGTTTTCTTTTGTTTTATGATATAAAATATTTACATCCAAGTCCCTCCAAATTGAAGTATGTAGCAACTTGGGTGGAAAGTTAAGTGAGAACGTTTACGAGGTTTGCAAGGAGCTCCCGGGAGAATGCCGGGTCAAGCCCGAAAGGTGTACATAACACTACAAGATTAAAACTTTTGTCGGAAATTAACGGGCGTTACAGGTGTACATAACACTACAAGATTAAACCTTTTGTCGGAAATTAACGGGCGTTACAGGGTGCCCCGGTCCTGTTCGTTAGGAAGAAGGTCGGTAGCGTGCGGATGTGCATTGACTATCGTGAATTGAATAAACTCACTTTCAAAAATCGGTACCCTCTACCAAGGATCGACGACTTATTTGATCAGCTCTAAGGAGCTAGTTGGTTCTCGAAGATCGACCTTAGGTCCGGGTATCATCAGTTGAAAATTCAGGAGGAAGATATCCCTAAGACTGCCTTCCGCACTAGTTATGGGCATTATGAATTCCTCGTGATGTCTTTCGATTAGACCAACGCACCGGCTGCGTTCATGGATCTTATGAACCGGGTGTGTAGGCCGATGCTCGATCGTTCGGTTATTGTGTTCATCGACGACATTCTTTTGTATTCTAAAAGTGAATACGATCACGCCGGTCAACTCATGGAAGTTTTGGAAGCTCTGCGAAAGAACATGTTGTATGCGAAAATTTCTAAGTGTTCTTTTTGGTTACGCGAGGTTCAGTTCTTGGGTCATGTTAATAACACGAGTGGTATTTTGGTTGACCCTGCAAAGGTGGAAGCCATAAACGAATGGGAATCTCCCAAGTCTCCGTCCGAAATTCGTAGCTTTCTGGGCTTGGCGGGTTATTACCACCGCTTCATTCCCGACTTTTCAAAAATTGCTTTGTCATTGACCAAGTTGACCAAGAAGAGTGTTAAGTTTGTTTGGGGTACCGAGTAGGAGGAGGCTTTTCTCGAATTAAAGAACAGGTTGACGCATGCCCTGATTTTAGTTTTACCCGATGGCACTGATGAGCTGGTTGTTTATTCTGATGCCTCTTACCAGGGGCTTGGGTGTGTTCTGATGCAGCGGGGCCGAGTCATGGCTTATGCCTCGCGGCAGTTAAAGCCTCACGAAGCGAATTATCCTACTCACGATTTGGATCTGGCGGCGGTTGTGTTTGCACTTAAGTTGTGGCGACATTATCTGTACGGTGTCCCTTGTGTTATCTATACAGATCATGAGAGTTTAAAGTATTTCTTCGAGCAAAAGGAATTGAATATGCGTCAGCATCGGTGGCTGGAGTTGATTAAGGATTACGATTTGGAGATTATGCACCATCCCGGTAAGGCTAACGTGGTAGCCGACGCTTTGAGCCGGAAGGAGAGACCGAAACCTATTCATGTGAAATCTTACTAGCTTATTCTTAAACCCGATATTTTGAAACAGATGGCCAACGTTCAGAACGAAGCCTTACAGGTGGAATGGATTATGTCAGAGCGTAATTGGGGAATCTATTGTGTTTGAGGCTGGGGATCGGGTTATGTTGAAAGTTTCTCCTTGGAAGGGTATAATTCGTTTTCGTAAGAGGGGGAAGCGTAGTCCGAGGTTTATTGGTCCGTTCCGTATATTGTCCCTTGTTGGTGAGGTATCGTATAGGTTGGAATTGCACGAGGAGCTCGCGAGGATTCATCCTACTTTTCACGTGTCCCATTTGAGGAAATGTTTAGCAGATGAGGAGGCCCATGTGCCTTTTGATGACATTGAGCTTGATAGTAAATTGAACTACGTTGAAGAACCGGTTGCTATACTTGATCGTCAGGAAAGGCGTTTGAGGAATAAGGTGATTAGGCAGGTGAAGGTGCAGTGGAGGCACCGTAGGGGTTCCGAGGCTACTTGGGAGTCCGAAAGCGAGATGATGAAACTTTATCCGCAGTTATTCCTGTCGTATCGGGATTCGGGGACGAATCCCATTGTAAGGGGGGTGGACTTGTAACACCCGTTAATTTTTCGGTTCAAAAGGTTTAAGCTTGTAGAGTATGTATATTCCTCGGGATTTAACCGACATTTCCCGGAAACCTTTTCGTCATACCGGTACGTTAAGTTATTTAAACTTTCCTTTCATGTTGCCATATCTCTCAAATTAGAAGGGCTAGAGTGTAACTTGTTTTATGTCATAAAACTAAAAACCCTAGCCCCCTCCCTTCCCTATTCTCGATCTGACAAGAGAGCAGCCAAGGAGTTGCGATTTTTCTTTTTTTTCCAGCCAAGGTGTGATCATAAAACTTCAATTGAAGGTTCGTACTATGTCCCTACAAGTCTTTTACGCCTTAATTGATCATATTAACGCGCTTATTGGTCATTAGGGTTGAGTTTTGGTTATAACGATTTCTGACAGGTTCCTACTCGATTATTTTTCGGTCTGTAACTTGATGAAAATATATTGTTTTTGATCGATTCTTGTTTCTATGATGTTCTACTTTGAGTCTAGTTTCCAGAAAGGTATAATATGTAATTTTTGTACGATATTTGAATGCTTTTTATGATTTTATAAGATCGAGTGTCAAAGCTAATGCAGGATGACGGATTCTGGTCTGTCTTCTCGACATCAACAGGTTTGTTACGTATGCCTACTTTGTGTTTGCAAATAGTCAAAAACTGTCAAATCCACAGAGGAGTTTGCTAGTATAGGAGGGTGAGGTGGAGCCAAGGTATTTATATAGAAGGTTTGGTTTAATAAGTAAGTTTTTGCAAACACAAAGGGGAGCCAAGGTAGATCACATACTAACAAATCCATCTCTCCCCTTTGTGAACTAATCCATCGCTAGTATAAGAGGTGGAGATGGATTTGTTACCTTGGATTTGTTAGTTCGATCACATACTATAGTATGTGATCTAACCAGCTAACAAATCCTTGGCTAACAAGAAAGATCACATAGTATATGTTAGTGAACTAACAAATCCATCTCCACCTACACCTCCTATACTAACAAGAAAGATCACATACTAACAAATCCATCCCTCCCCTTTGTGTGAACTAACAAATCCATCTCCCCAGTGAGCTTTTTATCGACAACGGATGTTACGTATGCCTACTTTGTGTTTGCATACGTTGGATGAGATGGTACGTGTTTGGGTTGTACGTGTGCTCGACCCTGATGTTATTACTTGGATGAGATGTTACGTGTTTGGGTTGTACGTGTGCTCGACCCTGATGTTATTACTTGGATGAAGATATGTTTATATATAATTATAAGGATGTTTATATATAATTACAAGTATGTTCATATATACTTATAAGGATGTTTATATATAATTATAAGTATGTTCATATATACTTATAAGGATGTTTATATATAATTATAAGGATGTTCATATATACTTACAAGGATGTTTATATATAATTATAAGGATGTTTATATATAATTATAAGTATGTTCATATATACTTACAAGGATGTTTATATATAATTATAAGGATGTTCATATATGATTATAAGGATGTTTATATACATATACAAGGATGATTACTTATTATTGATGATGTCCTAACTGTTGTAACCCGTTTTATTTTTAAAACTCTTGGAATGATTATGACTATTATTATTTTAGATGTCAATTATTAAAACTTGAACTCAATCAGCTTAAGCTGACTTTGTGTGCATGTTAGTGTGAGTTTCAAGTTAGGAGGAGTATGCGTTTCCACTTGGACGTGCACGAGGCTACTTGGACGGTGGAGGGAATCATTAATCGGAAGTTTTAATGATGAACACTTTTCTTTTAAAGTTTTATTAAATACATTGAAGTTTGGTTTTGGGCATAATTCCATGGTTTTGGGAACTTGTTTTAATATTTATGATTTTCCGTTGAATTATACTCTGAAATGGTTTTCGAAATGAAATGAATTGTTTTGGGTTGAAGAATTTTGTAAGTTTCGTGTATGATCACCAACTGTAGGATTCCCGGGATTCGGGGTCTTACAAGTTGATATCAGAGCCATGGTTCGAGGGATCTGAGCATCCCCGAATGCTTGGACTCGAACTGTAAGGGAAAAGACTAGTATACCCACCGCGAGTAGCTGCACGCCAAGAGGTAACTTTAAATTGTTTAGTCATTTCTTTGAATTTCAAAGTTCCAGTATGTGATTAATTGTTTAAGTGTTAGATAGAATACGAATGTGGTTAGGGGCATGGGGTGTTCAGGACGGGCCGGTGAAGTAAATGACTAGTAACACTTGATCAACGTTATTAGTAGTTTACCCATACCTTCCATGTTCTAAATACCACTTGTGTTTGACTATGTTAGGGTTCCGTCTTTGTAGGGATAGGATTTGGCTAACTCTCGAGTCGTTAGCGTTAAAGTTCATATTATTCCCTAAATTCTCCTGTTCGTTTCCCATCCTCTCGAACGCTTTGCACGTAATTGTTTAGCTGAGGCGTCGCATGCTGTCACTCTGGGTTCCTTGGTATTTTACTGCTTAAATTCCTCGCTCCTTCAAGAATGTATGTGCAACTGTTTAGCTAAGTAGAAGCGTAATGTTATCTCATATACCTTTTTACTCACGATTTGGAGCTAGCGGCGGTTGTGTTTGCACTTAAGTTGTGGCGACATTATCTGTACGGTGTCCCTTGTGTTATCTATACAGATCATAAGAGCTTAAAGTATTTCTTCGAGCAAAATGAATTGAATATGCGTCAGCATCGGTGGCTGGAGTTGATTAAGTATTACGATTTGGAGATTATGCACCATCCCGGTAAGGCTAACGTGGTAGCCGACGCGTTGAACCGGAAGGAGAGACCGAAACCTATCCGTGTGAAATCTTACTAGCTTATTCTTAAACCCGATATTTTGAAACAGATAGCCAAGATCAGAACGAAGCCTTACAGGTGGAATGGATTAAGTCAGAGCGTAATTGGGGAACCTATTGTGTTTGAGGCTGGGGATCGGGTTATGTTGAAAGTTTCTCCTTGGAAGGGTATTATTCGTTTTCGCAAGAGGGGGAAGCTTAGTCCGAGGTTTATTGGTCCGTTCCGTATATTGTCCCGTGTTGGTGAGGTAGCATATAGGTTGGAATTGCCCGAGGAGCTCGCGGGGATTCATCCTACTTTCACGTTTCCCATTTGAGGAAATGTTTAGCAGATGAGCAGGCGCATGTGCCTCTTGATGACATTGAGCTGATAGTAAATTGAACTAAGTTGAAGAACCGGTTGCTATACTTGATCGTCAGGAAAGGCGTTTGAGTAATAAGGTGATTAGGCAGATGAAGGTGCAGTGGAGGCACCGTAGGGGTTCTGAGGCTACTTGGGAGTCCGAAAGCGAGATGATGAAACTTTATCCGCAGTTGTTCCTGTCGTATCAGGATTCGGGGGCAAATCCCATTGTAAGGGGGGTGGACTTGTAACACCCATTAATTTTTCAGTTCAAAGGGTTTAAGCTTGTAGAGTATGTATATTCCTCGGGATTTAACCGACATTTCTCGGAAACCTTTTCGTCATACCGGTACGTTAAGTTATTTAAACTTTCCTTTCATGTTTCCATATCTCTCAAATTAGAAGGGCTAGAGTGTAACTTGTTGTTTTATATCATAAAACTAAAAACCATAGCCCCCTCCCTTCCCTATTCCCGATCGGACAAGAGAGCAACCAAGGAGCTGCGATTTTTCTTTTTTCGCAGCCAAGATGTGATCATAAAACTTCAATTGAAGGTGATAAGCGGTGCTTAGATCAATACGGGTACCCAAGGCGGTTTGCAATGAATTCCAAAAGTGAGAGGTAAACAGACCATCACGATCGGAGATAATGGTCAACGGTGTTCCATGGCGACAACTGATATTCTTGATATAGAGTTGCGTAGTTGACTCACGGAGAACTTTTCTTGAATAGGTATGAAATGAGCCTACTTGGTCAACCCATCAATAACTACCCAAATACTATCACCGCGGCTTTAAGTAGTGGTGAGTTTGGTGACAAAATCCATAGCCATGTCCTCCCATTTCCAAACAGGGATCGACGGTTGCTCAAGCAAGCCAAACGGCGAGTACCGCGATATCTTTCTTCATTCCCGGCCACCAAAACATGGGACAAAGATCGGCATACATCTTATCCACACCGAGATGAATAGAGTATCGTGACTTATTAGCTTCATCAAGGATGAACGTGCGAATACCGTCACAATCGGGAACCCATAAACGGGTCAAATAATAAAGCAAACCGTTGCGTTTGGTTTCGAGTTGGAGTTCGGCGCCACACGACATCTCGTCGTATAAACTTCCTTCGGTGACGGAGACGTGTTGAGCCGAAGATGCGGTATTGAAGGTCAGATTGCATGGTGACGCAATTGAGCAAGACAGATTTAATGTGACTCTTACGACTAAGAGCATCGGCCATGACATTTGCTTTGCCGGGGTGGTGGCGAATCTCCACAATCATAATCGCTTAACAATTCGGCCCATCGTTTTTGTCTCATGTTGAGATCCTTTTGGTCGAATATGTGTTGCAAACTTTTATGATCGGTGAAGACCACACATTTTGTGCCATAAAGATAGTGTCTCCAAATTTTCAAGGTAAACACGACCGCACCAAGTTCGAGATCGTGCGTCGTGTAATTTTTCTCGTGTACCTTAAGTTGACGCGAAGATTAAGCAATGACCTTGTCTCGTTGCATAAGAACACAACCGAGACCTTGGATAGAAGCGTCGCAAAACACAACAAAATCATCGTTGCCCTCGGGAAGAGCAAGGATAAGAGCATTGCAAAGCATTTCCTTTAGGATTTGAAACGCTTTTTCTTATTCGGGACCCCATTCATAAACCTTCCCTTTATGGGTTAGTGCGGTAAGGGGTGAAGCAATCTTCGAAAAGTTTCGGATGAAGCGACGGTAATATCCCGCTAAACCAAGAAATGAGCGAACCTCCGTTGGAGAGGATGGGGTTTTCCAATTTTTAACGGCCTTGATTTTAGCGGTGTCAACGTGAATTGCCTTGTCGTTGACGATGTGCCCAAAAATTGAACTTGCTTTAGACAAAATTCGCATTTGGAGAATTTAGCAAAAAGTTGTTCTTTTCGCAAAAAGTCAAGAATGGGGCGCAAATGATCTTTGTGCTCGTCTTCGGATTTAGAATATATCAAGTTGTCGTCGATGAAAACAATCACGAACTTGTCGAGGTAGCGTTTACAAACGTGATTCATAAGATCCATGAAAACGGCGGGAGCGTTAGTTAACCCGAAAGGCATAACTCGGAATTCAAAGTGCCCATAACGAGTACGGAAGGCGATCTTGGGTATGTCATCCTCCTGGACACGAAGTTGGTGATAACCCGAACGGAGATCAATCTTGGAGAAACAAGCAGATCCTTGGAGTTGATCGAATAGATCATCGATGCGCGGAATGGGATAACGGTTCTTGATAGTAAGCTTATTAAGCTCACGGTAATCAATACACATACGAAGAGTACCGTCCTTCTTCTTGAAAAACAAAACGGGTGCGCCCCATGGAGACAAACTCGGGCGAATGAAACCCTTGTCCACGAGTTCTTGGATTTGGTTCGAGAGTTCTGCATCTCGGAAGGTGCAAGAAGGTATGGTGCTTTGGCTACAGGGTTTGCTACGGGTACAAGATCAATACGGAACTCCACTTGACGTATGGGAGGGAGTCCGGAAATGTCTTCGGGAAAGACTTCGGGGAAGTCGCGAACAATTGGAATATCGAAAAGTTGCTTTTCTTCGTGGGCTTTTGTGGTGACATGGGCTAAGAAAGCGACATACTTCTTGCGCAGATAACGTTGGGCTTCAAGGCACGACATGAGGTTTAGCTTTGAGAATGGTCTTTCTCCGGCGACGTTTAGAATTATGCCACCTTCGACAGGGATACGACTCGAAACATAGAATTTTGGCACGGTGAAGAGAGAGCCAATCCATACCAATGATGACGTCGAAGCTACCCATTTGCATCAGAATGAGATCAATGGAGAACTTTTGCCCATTAAGGGTGAGCGTGCAATTACGGACAATAGAGTCAATAACGATCGAACTACCGTTAGATATCTCTACCGTGAATGGCTTAGACAATTTACTACGGGGCACATCAAGTATGTACTCAAAATTAAAGGAAATGAAGCTCCTATTGGCCGAATCAAATAATACCGATGCATGATGTTTGTTAACTAGAAACGTATCGTTCACCACATCGTTCGAGTTTCGGTCTTGATGAGCATGGACGGTGAAAGCTCGCCCTTGAGTTGCTTGAGGTACTTGGGTGAAGTTGAATCTTGAGAGGTTGGAGCATGGTAGGCTTGCATGAGCATGGGTTGAGCTTGAGGGTTTAGAGGAGCCATGAGTTGGGGTAACTGGGGTTGGTAAGTTTGAACTTGGTAGGCTTGGCAGGTGTAGTAGGGTTGTGGGGCAACATAGGCTTGATGGGATTGAGCGAGTAGAGGACACGCGTTGCGGAGGTGGTTTGGATCACCACAGTTATAGCAAGCCCTAACGGTGTTAATGATTTGAGCACGAGGGATGGCTCGGTTGGGTTGGTTTGATGGTGCGAACCGTGGTGGAGCGGCTTGCACACAGGGTGCTTCTCGGCAGTATTGGGTGAGTTGGCTGAATCGGTGGCAATTGGTGCACACTCGACAAGTGGATTGGGCTGGATGGTGAAGTTGGCAGGTGTTGCAATATGGGTGTGGGCTGGTGTATGGTTTCTTGGTTGGAGGGGCTTGTTGGGCTTGTGGTTGGGCTATAACAAAATTTTGTAAATTGGGCTTTCATTTGTTATTGCGGTAATGAGAGGAGTTGTGATTGTGGTTGTGTTTGGAGGATTCAGGCTTTGAGGATGTGGGCTTGGACTCTTTAACGGGCTCGGATGCGGGCTTATCATTGGGAATCTTGGAACTTTTTCGCGTCAAGGTCCCGGCCTTAACGTGGTTTTGAGTGAGGGTACCGGCTAGAGTGATGGCATCATGAAGTTCTTTCGGGTCACGACTAAGGACGGAATCTTGGATTTGCATCGGCAAATCCGTAATGTACTTATCAATGGCATGCTCTAAAGGAGTAACCATGTGCGGGATGAGGACGCTCAATTTGTGGAACCGATTGTTGTAAACGATATTATCACCTCCCTCTTGCTTCAAATTCCAGAATTCTTCTTCCAACTTCCGGAGTTCATATTTCGGGCAGAATTGGTCTAACATGAGCTTCTTGAGGTCATCCAAAGGCAAGGCCATGGCAACCTCACCCCCAAGGTCTTTCTTCTTGCTATTCCACCAAGTAAGGGCACTCGATTTGAAAACATTTGATGCATACATGGTCTTCTTGTCATCCGGACATGCACAGCGGAGGAACACGCTCTCCATGTGCTTGAACCATTGAAGAAGGGTTGTAGCACCCTCAGTCCCAAAGTAATCGGTCGGGTTAGCGTTGGTGAATTGCTTGATAGTGAAAACATTAGGGTTCGTGGGAACAGTTGCGGCATTCACAGCTTGGAGTTGAGAGATGACCATTAGGAGGGCTTCCACGATTCCCTTCGTAATGCGAGACGACATGCGACCGCCCGAGTTGCCGGCGCGGCGTTTACGATTAATGAGACTAGAAGACATACTGCAAGGATAAAATGTGTAAAATTTATGAGACTTGGGTAAATGTTGTAAATGTATGAGTTTCTGTAAATTGATACTTGTGAATTCTATTTTAACAATTGGAGGTTGAGTTTGTGTAAATCGATACTTGTGAATTCTATTTAACTATTTGAGGTTGAGTTTGTGGTTAAGGTTGAGAATGAAGTCATTTATAAGACTTGATTTTATAAGTGTTGATGTTATGAAGAATAATAAATAAAATAAATACATAAATAAATAAATAGTTATAACATAACTTAAAATTGAAACATGGGGTTTCATTTGTTGGTTAGGATTTCATGAACCACCATGGTTCCTTCCAACGAAATGAAAATATCGAAACCAAATAAAATTGATTAAAATTGCGTTGTGAGGGGTGTTGAGATAGATGGCTGAAGTACTCGGGAACCACCCCATATTTGCATACTTCACCCAACTATTCAACTAAAACACAATACGGAAAACCGAGTTTAGCCACGTATTATCGTGAATTCGATTATAAATTAAGGATGTGATCATCACATGACCACGATTGATACAATTAGGGTAGTAGATACGTGAACGTTTGGTGTGATACACTTTGGCCAAACAAGTTTCACACTCACACCTCACCCTCCAGGAAGGCAACCAGGCCTCACGACTGATTGAGATGTATGCGCATTGCATTTCCTTAGGCTCGCAAGCCTTGGTGTCAAGGGATCGGTGTACAAGTGTGTCCCCCTTACAGTTACTACATATCAGTTACACTAATCATCCTCAAGGAGAGGGGAGGTAAAAGGTGGGAATTCTTAAGGAATTTCACGATTAAAAATCATCCTAATATTTTGAAAAGATGATTTTGAGGCATATCCTCGGAATAAGTGTGTGCTTTCGTGTACAATTCTATATATATGATAAACAATTTAAATAAATTACAGCTATGTACAAAAATTTAAACAAATAGGGTGAACGTATAGGAACACGTATAGGGACCCAAAGAATGCTACTAGGCCATTACATCTAACCACCTTTCTTATAGCCTTTGTCTCTGATACCAATCTGTCACACCCCAACCTATGACGGAATATGCCGGGTCGCGACATAATTGTATCATAGTTCAAGAGACACAAAGTAAATACACGTGTCAATATCTAAATTATTTATTTCATATAATCCAAACACGTAAAGCACAAACATTGTTTCAAAAGAAATTACAACTAAAAATAATAGAAATAAAGTTTATCATAATTCATCATGCATCCTAAGGTCAACTATTCCTTAGCTTGTTTCTTCATCCCAAAAAGCTACCTGCGCCATGCGGGAAAATAAATAGTTTGTCAACATAAAGTTGAGCAAGTAATCACGGTTTTGAATACATATAATATTAAAAATGACAATTCCTTGCGATAATATGAAATACTACAACTAGCATAACAATAATATAACAATAATATAAAAGTGTCTTTTCACTCGAATCCCATGGATAACGAGCTACTCCGACGGCGTATGATCATACTAATGAGGATGAGGATGAGGATGAGATACCAACCACGAAAACATAAAATAAAACACATAGCCACATTTACACGTATAACTAATTAAGCAACATCATATAACGCAAATAGGGGAATTGTAGTGAAAATTGATTAATGCATAACGCCCCCAAAATATAAAATGGTAAAAAGAGGGATGTGAATCACTTACCTTATAGGTGGATTAATGAGGATGATATAATAATAAAAAGTGAAGATGAACACGTTCAAGCCTTCGAGATACGTCAACAAAAATGGCCTATTTGTTAACAGCATTATTAATAAACGAAGAAAATCTAATAAAACATAATGATTTGAGATTTGATGGTGGTTCGCGTTTAACATATTACTAGATTAATTGTTAACGTGAATTTGGAGTGTTGTAACTTGTAAGATGTAGGTTATTTTATTTGTTAAATATTTATTAACTAATTTTAGTATATCTATTATTATTATTATTATAATTATTATTATTATTATTGTTATTATTATTATTAGTGTTAATATTATTATTTGGTAATTAATGTAAGTGATATCATATTCATATTTTCAAATAAATGAATTTTAATAATACATAACCGATATTAAGCATTGATAATATTATATATTAATTTAAAAAGAAAGTCATATATATAACTAGATCAGTTTAGTACTATAAATAAATAAATAAATAGATATAAATAAATAAATAATTAATTAAAATAATATTTGTTTAATAGTATTGTATGTTTATGTGTATGTGAATAAATAAATGAATAAAATAATATTTGTTTCATATGTATATATATGTATGTTTATGTGTATGTGTGTATACATACTTATGATGCGAAGCCATGGCCAAAATAACACTTTCGAGGTTAGGTTTCGTTAGAATAATGTTTATCTATTATTTTCATTATTATAAAAACAAAAAGAAAACAAGAAATTAAATAAAACAATATAAATAAACAAAACTGGGTCCAGGGGGTTCGAACCCGCGCTTGGACCGGTTCCAGTGTCCTATCCTTCACACACTAGCTATCGAGCTAGTGTGTTAGTTTGTTTAATCTTTCCATCAGATAATATATAACCATTTCAACCGTTCATCCCAAACCAAACATAAATCCTAGAATCTTGAACTCGTTGATTTGTTTGTTGTTTGTTTAAATTGAATTGGGGATTTTGGTTATCGATTAAAAACGAATATAATGCATATAAAGATTACCGTTAAAAGTTATGAATTGCGGGTTATCAATTAACAGAGGGGTCACAGCTGAGCTTGACTTGGGAGCAGGTTCTGATGGCTACGAAATTAGCAATTGGGTTAGGGTTTAGTTTCGTGAGGGTGTGTGGAAGATGTGTGCACATTTAATTGAATTATAGACGTGCATTTATAGTGTATTATGGTTAGGGTAGCCGCGGGTTTGTTTGCATGAATTAGCTGTCAATTCCTCATTGTTTTCTATAATTAATGTCTCTGCATGATCGTGTTTTTATGGAGAATCATCTTTGTAATGTCAATTTCGTGTTTTAGGAAGGATTAGACGAGTTTCCATATGAAGGGGGGTGTCGGCTATGCTTGGGGAAGAAGAAGAAGGTTAATGTAACATTCGTTACTTTTCAAACCCGAAAACCCGACCCATTTAAAATTTTCGGTTTTTGTTTATTTATATAATGTTCTCAAGTTTCATTTCGTATATTTATGTGACATTCGTCATTGTTATTCGTATTTGTATTAGTTAAACAGACCGTTATGGCGTTTCAATGTATTCGTAGTTATCGCTTATCAATTTTATGTTAATTACGATGATTCATTTTCATGGTTTGTTCATTTCCTATTCGCACTGTTTATTAGTAAAACTTCGAGTTTTAACGTGTAGATTTAATCAAGTTGCACTCTACCGAGATTTAAAGTTTTACGCTTAAACAATTCACAAACTACACCAATATATTCTATGAATTTATCCAAGCGTATTATAACTTTTATTTCATTACTTATACATCTCAAAGTTAAGGGTTTAATTGTAACTTTATTTTAAATTCTATCTTTAAAGAATGTGAAAGTACAAGGGCTAAAGTGTAAATAGTGATTTAAATTAATTACTAAAATAAAATTCTGCCATCACCTTCATTGATTTCGTTTTTCCGTCCGAAGGATCCGGTTGCCGGAATCGGCGCCGGCGGAGTTTATTACACACTTCAAACACTTGTTTGAACAAATTAAAACTCATAAAAATCATTAGTCAATAACGACAGATTATAATCTTCACTTTAAACGCGTTATAACAAACCTTAATTGTGCGTTTTAACTGGGTAACTGCCGGAATAATAATAGGAATACAATTAAGATCATTAACCACTAATCGATCCAATTGACCTTATAAATGGACTCCTAACATGCTTCTAAACTCGTCCCAACATTCAAAACAAACGCCTATAACCTCTGCAATCCATATTTGATCTTCAAAATTCGTTTTTCCGGCGAGTGGTGGTTCTCCGTCAAATCATAACGATATCAGGTAACTTTTATATGCATTTGAATAGTTTTGAGCCAACAAATAAAACCCATAACCTTAATTGATCAAACATGAAGTAAGTTAACTGATTAGATTCCTAGGGTTTATATGTGAAGATGATAAACTTTAAAGATAATATAAATTATACTTCTGACTTTGAAACCAATTGCTTAGATGGCCTGGCGGCTAAGGCAGTTGAGTTATGCACACCCAACCCGGGTTAGTGCACAGTTTTTTATTTTTGTAAACCAACTTTGTTTTCCTTATATTTTAATAAACAATTAAATTTTTAAAAATTATTATAAATCAAATAAAGTTATTTTAAATTAAATTAAATAAAATTATTTATAAATTATATCTTCATTTTTTATCCAAAAACCCAATTTTTTTTTCATATTCGTAACGTGTCGTATTAATTCGTTAATAATAGTTTCATTAACCTTATTTCGTTAAACCGTTTCAACTAATTTATTTTTTTTCGTTACTTATTAACCTTAAAATTCATGAAATCGTTAAAAGAAAGTTATAATTTCCATTGCATTAAATTTAATTCAATAACTTTAAGATTCATTAGATTCTTTTGTTAAGTCGTAATCTGCTAGCTATAAATTCATAAACTCTAAGTCGATAAACTTAAATTCGGTGAAATTATTTTGTTAACTTTATAACACGTTAAATTGATGATTTTAAAGATAAAATTTCTGATAAAAATCCATGCCTCAATTTTCTCATATTAGTATTAGAATATTAAAGTTATAATATTAAAATAATATAATTCGTTATAAATATCAGTAAAGTTTAAATATAATATTATAATGCCATAAAATAATAAAAGCTACACTATGATGCTTAACTCCGTTAACCAAATATTTATAACATTTTCAACCCCGATAGTTAGAATTTGCGTTTGTTTTAATTATAGTTCGAGAAGTTCAATCGTTTCGGTTTCCTAAACGCACTTTCGGTTGCTTCGGTTTCATTATCATGCTTTCGGCTTTCATTGCATTGTTTATCTTCAGTTTCAAGGTGAGTTTCTCACACCCCCTTTTTAACGCTTTTACTTTTGGGGGTAGCATATATATCCTATTAAACGCAAATCGATTTTATACTCAGCTATTAAACTGCAATTCATATCGTGGACTTGTGTGTTATATGTGCTTACTTTATTATGTGCTCAGCAAGTGGTTGCCTTAATAAGTATGATCATACGGGGGTCCTTTGCACTCAGGACCATTTTGTTATGAGTGGAAAAGGGACCCCCGATCCGAGTACGTTGGCTGTTGTCAACTGAAAAGGACATTGCATGCGAAGTAGTTTAATTATAACATGTTTCAAGGAATTGCAAGGTTTTTATGTATTTATTCAAACTTATGGGAACTTATGGGAACTCACCAACTCATTAATATGTTTGTACATTAGCGGATGATACTTGGAGAAGACACTAGACTTAGGTTATTTAAACAAATGGACAAAATGTTTAGTTGTATTTATATTTTCTTGTATTTCTTGTTTACAAACTTGTATATATGATGTTTAAACCAATTAATGATAATATTCACTTAATAGTGTCACATGTGTTTTGAACAATCTGTACGTCACACTCAGGCGTTTCCGCTTTAGCCGGGGTGTTACAGTTAATATATATTTTATTATTATAATTTTGAATAATATTTGCAGTTTGGCCCATGGTCTTTAGGGTTGGGTACTGATGTGGTCTAAAATATATATATAAATATATAAATATTCCCTACGGTTTAGATAATTTTGAGCCAAGTTTTTATTGATTATTATTATTATTTGGTTCATATTTGAGTTTTAATGGTTTTGAGAGACAATGAGCTAAAATACGGTAATTTTTCACTACGAGACCGACGATCGAAAAGTTTACATAATTTATCTAACATATTAGTAATAATAATAATAATATGAGAAAGAAAAAAAATATCAATAAAGTAACGTATACAATAATCATAATAATAATAATAATGATTGAGTTAGTGTTTTGAGGCTTGTCGTTTTATAATTATTTCCACTAATTGAAAGACCATTAAACCCTAAACCCTAAACCCTAAACCCTAAACCCTAGACACCTTATATTTATTTATTTTTGGAGTCCACAGCTCGAACGAAGAAGAGAAGTCAGAAGATAACAGACGCCATCTAGGAGCAATTAGAAGAAAAAGTGTGGTCACGTAGTGGTGTACAAAAAAACCGGTTCCTGGAACCGAACCGGTGGACCCGAACCTGTTCCTACCCGATTTTTGTAGGAACCGGACCCTATCTGATTCATCCAGATGATCCGTGACCAGTTCTTGCATTTCTGAGTGGGGGCGGGTAGGAACCGGAACCGAACCGGAACCGGTTCTGGAACCGAACCATCAGGAACCGGTTAGGAACCGGTTCTAGCCGTTGGATCGAATTAAGCCGTTGGAAATCGTTTTTTTGGCCGTTTTTTGACCGTTGGGGTCAAAAATAGCCGTTTTTGGCTCCCCCAAGCACCCCACTACTATTATAAATAGGTATTTGGTGTCATGGGTTCATCACAACACTCAAAACGCAAACCCGAACGCAAAAAAATACAAAAAAAACGCTATTACAACGTTTTGAGTTCTCTAATATCTTGTTTTCTCTTCTTCTATATTTATATTTGTTGTTATGGCTGTCTCACAATCATCGGTTGGTCAAGGTTTCAACGCCGAACCAAGTTTCGTTCGTATTGTACCTCATAATCGTAATCAAGAGATTTGGTGCAATTGGGATTTGGTTGAATTGAGTGACCATTCATTGAAGGCTCGGTGCAAGTTTTGTGGGATTTATTTAAACCCACTTTCGAATTCAAATTTGAAGAAACACATCGAAAAACCGTATTGCAAGGCGTTGAAAAAGAACGTCGATTCGCAACAAACGCAAATGGATAGTGAAGGCGGAATATTTACATACCAAATTGATCGAGTTCAAGATCGTATGGCGAAGTTTGTGATTCAAGAAGCTTTGCCGTTTAGCCACTTCGACAACCCTCGCTTAACCGCCATGATTCGAGATACGCTTCAACCACAATACACTCACGTAAGTCGTCATACTCTTAAACGTTATTGTTTAAAATTGTGGAAGAAGGCCAAAGAGGTACTAATTGCATATTTTGAAAATATAAATACGGGAATAAACTTAACTAGTGATGTTTGGTCGGCTCCACATGGTCTACCCGAATCTTATCTTTGTGTCACCGCTCATTGGGTAGACCCGTCATCGTGGGAAATGATGAAACGCACCATTGCTTTCGAACTCTTTGAGTATCCACATACGGGAGATAATTTGTTTGAAATTTTAGATTATGTTATAAAAACTTATAAACTAGAAAATAAAATATTTTCAATGGCATTTGATAACGCGTCGAATAATACATCGGCGGTTGATAAATTAAAATTAAAATATACGCCGATTTGCAATGGTGTATTTTTTCACTCAAGGTGTGTTGCACATATCATTAATTTAATCGTGCAAGACGGACTTGCTTCGGATGAGGTTACATCGGTTATAAACGATTTTAGACTAATGATACATGAAGTTTTTAAGAAAAGTAAAAAAAAGACAAATGGAATATATAAAATTTTGTAAAGATACGGGAAGAAAAGCTTTGGGAGCTAATTGGGATGTACCTCATCGATGAAATTCCACTTGCATAATGTTTCAAAGTGCTTTGAAACAAAGAGAAACTTTACAAATGTTTCATTATACTCTTGCCGAGAATGATTTGGCAATCCCCTTTTCAAATGAGAAATGGGAAATTATCAATGACTTATCGACTTTTCTTGAAGTTTTTAAAACATCAACTACGAAACTATCGGGAACGTATTATCCGACAAGTCCCTTGGTTCTTTCGGAGTTATTTTTAATCGTTAACAATCATAAAGAATTTGAAAATAAAAGTCCAATGTTTTCAAACATCATATTACCAATGAAGTTTAAATTAAAAAAATACTTTCTTGAATTGTCACCGGTTTTTACTTGCGCCGCCGCTTTAAACCCAATGTTAAATGTTACGGGGGTTGAATGTGTGATAGACGAAATTTTTTCAGCCTTAGATATGCATGAAGTTGACCCAAACTTTTCAACAGAGGCAAAAAATGATTTTAACTTGAATTTTAAATTTATGTATGACTTTTATTTAAATAAATATGGGTCAAACATACGCATGCCTATGCCGGGGGGGGGGGGGGGTCTTCATCAAGTTCAAGTGCTACTAGAGTACGAGATCCCATGATTAGCCTTATGAACACCGTTCGCAACGTAACGGCTAAAAAACAAAGGGGTAACACCCCTTCAAGCGAACTAGGAAGGTATAGTGCAAATGATTACTCTACCGGTTTATCCGAAGAGAATATGGCACTTTTGATGTTTTGGCTTGGTGGAAGGTAAAGGAAACCGAGTTTCTGATTCTTGCCACCATGGCCCGTGATTTACTAACCGTCCAAGCTTCTACGGTAGCTTCGGAATCCGCTTTTTCTCTTAGTGGCAGGGTAATATCGGTGAGAAGAACAAGACTAAATTCGGAGTCGGTGGAGATGTGCATTTGCTTAAAGGATCACTTGGACTCAATCGATCGTATTCAACACGTAACCACTCTCGAAGATGAAACACCACTTGATGTTCGAGTGCACGACGAACAAGAAGGCATTTCTACTAGTAATTCCGAGGAAGAAGTCGCCGCTCAATAATTACGACGAACAAGAAGGCTTTTCTAGAAATAATATGTCACAACTTTATATTTATAAGTTTAATGTTTTGTTAGTTTGTTTTTGAAGATTTTAAAACATGTAACCTTTTTTTTTGAACTTCTTAAAGTAAATTAAATGAATTTTATGTTAATTGTTTTTTTTATTTTTCATGTTATACAAATACGAATCGTAGTTTAGAATCCAAATCGCAAACGAAAAACGAAAAAAAAAAAAATTTTACACTGTAACCGGTTGGAACCGGTTACGGTACAGGAACCGGGTTAGGAACCGGTAAGAACCGGTTAGATAGGTTAGGGGTCCGAGGGTGGGAGAACCGGTTCGGTTCCCTAACCGGTTCGAGCCTGGAACCGGTTTAAAAGAGGGTTTTGAATATAGGAACCGGTTAGGAACCGGTTCCGGTTCCTAGTCCCAAACCGATATGTACACGCCTATGGTCAAGTGGGTTGAAGGCAGCAGCACGTCAAGGCATCATATATTATTAAGGAAGCTTGTTTCTTATTTGAGTTGAGGAATTTGGTTTCACACCTACTCGTTCAACACAGTTCTCTTGGTTTAACTTTATTATTTTTATTATGAAACTAGTTGAACAAATTTATTATTTTCTTGTTTTGAGCATGATTGTTGGCTAAAACCTTTTTAGTTGCCTAGGCTTTGAATGAGTATTTGTTGAGTTTTGGTTTGCTTGTCGGTATTAGGTTATTGGTGTTGGACTAATATTATTGTAATAGACTTTTTGATGCTTTTAAGATGAATATGCATGCTTAATATTAATTTACTTTTATTCAATTGTTCCATATGTGTCTTTGTGAATGTCTTTCATGTGTAGACGCATATTAGGTTACCTACTGTGTGTTCGTAACTAGTTTATGGTTTATAGTCGACATAATCCATAGGAACTATTGTTTGAGGGTTTAGAGATTTTAAGTGTTCTACCTATCTTGAGACTGAGAGGCAATAGATAGTTGGGGTTGTCTTATTCATTAGGCGGTTTGGGCATAAATTACACGAGGGTGGATTTCCCCCTTATTGTCTTTTGATTTTTGCTATCCTAAGTCTTTTTAAGCATCTTTAGGTTACTCCTTACGTCCCTTACACTCCCGGATGTATTGTGATTAGTGAGACTGAGAGGTGATCTAGTCATTAGAGTACTTTAATATTGTTGGAGAGACTGAGAGGTAATCCAACCAACCGGTTTGCGTCATACGCCCCTTAGGTATTCCTTTTAGGTGACACCCAGATAATGATCAGGGATCCACTAGGATGTCTAGGGCGTCGTATCTTTAGATCCCGGTTCCATCACAGTTTCCATAGCCGATAAGCATCCAAGATTCACAAATAGGATATCAAGCCTAGGTAACGCATTTCTCATTATTGTCTTCGTTTAAGTCTTTAGAGTTTAAGTTTAATTTATTAGTTAATTTAGTTTAATTAATTAGTCTAAATAATTATTAGTTTTATAATAAAATAAATAAAAATCCAAAAAGAATCTTTTTCTTAATTGTTACTTTATTTAGAATCTAGTTTCGTTAATTTAATTAGTGTCTCTAGGGTTCGATATTCCCGGACTTCCCATTGCTATTCTACACCCGATAGGTTCACTTGCCTGTTGCTAGTGGTTTGGTTTAGGGTATTCTAGGTTTTTATTACTCGTTGTGCTAGGTTAAGTAATTGCAATATTTAGATACCACTTTAAGCGCATCAAGTTTTTGGCGGTGTTGCCGGGGACACTTGGTAATTTTGGCGAATTAGATTCTATTTGCTTTTTCTTTGTTTTTAGTTTTAGTTTAATTAATTAGTTATATTTTATTTTTATATTAATTGCTCTTAATTGCTATCCGTGCCTTGTGTGCTTTAGGGATAAGTTTGGGTCCTCATTCTTTTATCTGTTTTTCAGCGTATGCGACGTTCTCGTTCACTAGGACCACCAGAGTTCACTGTTTCTGACGAACCCGAGAGAGATTTTCGTGAGCGCCGTAGGGAGCTTCGGGAGATTACACGTGCTCTACGTGAAAGCAAGGTACACATTTCAGATTCCACTTTAGATATGGGTGACGCTATTCCCCCTAAGCGTATAGTTCACTCGAGAGCGAATGAGGGAGTTATGGGGAGACGGTCTGCTATCACACGACCAGCGATGCCTGATGCTAATAACTGGCATATTCCGCCCAACGTCATGAATTCTATTACTAATTTCTCCACATTTCACGGACTTGAAGACGAGGACGCGCCGGGCCATCTAAACAAATTCACTCGCATCTACGACACTTTTCATATCGCCAACGCCACTCGTGCTTCTATCTACCTTCATCTTTATCTATTTTCTCTAGAGGGTCGAGCTTCATCGTGGTTGGAAAACCTTCCCCATGGGTCCATTACTACCTGGGATGAACTTCAAGATAAAGTCCTAAAGAAGTATTTTCCGCCATCTAAAGCCTCGCGACTTCGTGATCAGATCTATTCCTTCCGCATGGACCCTGACGAGTCATACCCTTTGGCTTGGGAAAGGTTCCATAATCTGCTTAGTAGATGCCCCCAGCACGGTCTGTCAGAATGGGCTGTAGTCGAGAAATTCTATAACGGGCTGACCTTTGAGATGCAGCAGAGATTCAACACGTCAGCTGGAGGGGACATGTTAGAGAAGCTGGATATAGATGAGTGTGAGTCGATGTTTGAGAGTCACGCCCTAGCCGAGCAGCAGGGATCGTCCGCCCGAGATACTTCCAAAACCACCACTTCTTCCGCTCGAGGCGTCCATCAAGTCTCGAAGAAGGTCGTTAATAGGTGTGAGATCTTCCGAGGAGGGCACGACACAGTTGATTGTCCGGTTGATCAGCAGGAGCAGGTGGACTACTTGGGAAATCAGAATAGAGGACAGAATGCCTACGGGAACCCAGGATGGAGGAACAGCTCCAACTATGGTTGGAGTTCAGGAGGTAATGCTCAGGGCTTTCAGCCGAGGCAGGAGCAAAGTCAGGTTAGAGATACAGAGGTGGCAGGGAGTTCGAGTGCGGGGAAGAGCAGTGGTATGGACCCGGATCTTAAGGAGTTTCTATCTAAGCAATCTACCATGCTTTCCCACCTTATTGATAGAGATAATAATACACAGAATAGACTGGCTGAGCACGACACCTTATTGAAGAACCAGCAGTCGTCAATTTTGGAGATGTCTCGAAAGATGGATTAGATGATGAAGCATATGCTACCTAATAAGCAGGTTGGAGCGTTTCAGGGCAGCACCGAGCTTAACCCGAAGGCACAGTTGAAGGCGGTGACCACCCGCAGTGGTAGAGGAGGTGATAGACAGTAGCCGCCGGCAGATGATGAGGAGCCAGTGGACGAGGAGATAGAGATGGAGGCTCCTGTGAGGACGCACGAGAGGTGGGCCCCAGGAAGTACCGCGTCAAATGGTGAGTCTCCTGCGGAGAAGGTTGTTAAGAAGAAGATTGAAGAAAAGAAGAGTCCCGAAGTCGATCTTACTCGAGTTCCGTATCCTGCTCGTCTTCTGCGGCAGAAGTATGTGGAGGAATATGGACATTTCTTGGACATGTTTAAACAGCTTAAAATCAATCTTCCGTTTGTCGAAGCACTCCAGCATATGCCCAAATATGCTAAATTCTTAAAAGATCTTCTTTCGAATAAGAAGAAGCTGGAGGGGCTTTCGACGGTATGTCTAAATGAAGGATGCTTTGCGGTAGTCCAGAACAAGCTGCCGGAGAAATTAGCAGACCCGGGACATTTCACGATCCCGTGTTTGTTTGGAAGCTCGACTGAGAGCTACGCGTTGGCCGATTTAGGTGCTAGCATAAATCTGATGCCATATTCTCTTTATAAAAAGCTAGACCTTGGCGAGCCGGTCCAGACGCGCATGAGTTTATCCTTGGCCGACCGTTCGGTCAAATATCCTCGGGGAATCGTGGAAAACGTACTCGTTAAAGTCAATAAATTCGTTTTCCCCGTGGATTTTGTTATTCTTGACATGGAGGCTGACGATCAAGTCCCGCTCATTTTGGGACGACCCTTCCTGCGTACTGCTAAAGCGCTTATTGACGTATTCGACGAAAAAATTACACTTCGTGTAGGGGAGGAAAACGTCACATTCGATGTCGTCAAATCGATGAGGAACTCTAGTAGTCAGGACGATTCCGTTTACTTTCTTGACACGTTCATATCTCAGTTCGAGCGCTATCTTGACTACATCTCTGGAGCAGATTTGCTCAATCAGGAGGACGAGGTTGATGTTCCCTCGGAGCACGACCTGAGCGTTCTTGCTAGCTCACCTCCTGAATACCCCGAGGTGTTCACGGTTGCCGATAACACCGAGGGATCGAAGGAGAGACCATCGATTGAGGCACCACTGTCCCTTGAGCTTAAAGAGCTACCTCCTCATTTGGAGTATGCTTTCTTGGACGGTGAGGCCGATTTGCCCGTCATCATTTCTTCTCGGTTAACGGATGATGAGAAGTCGAGGTTGGTTGATGTTCTCAAGGCACACAAACAGGCTATTGCGTGGAAACTCATGGACATTCAGGGCATCAGCCCGAACTTTTGCACGCACAGGATACTCATGGAGGAAGAGTAAAATCCTGTAATCCAATCTCAGAAGAGGCTCAAGCCTAACATGTCGAAGGTGGTCAAGAAGGAGGTTATCAAACTCCTCGACGCTGGTCTGATTTATCCCATCTCCGATTCTCCATGGGTGAGTCCCATTCAGGTCGTCCCTAAGAAGGGAGGGATAACAGTTGTCACTAACGAACGTAATGAGCTTATTCCGACAAGGACAGTCACAGGTTGGCGAGTGTGCATCGACTACAGGAGGCTTGACGACGCTACTAGGAAAGACCACTTTCCTCTTCCGTTCTTTGATCAGATGTTGGAGCGCCTGTCGGGACGACAGTTTTTACTGTTTTCTTGACGGATTTTCAGGTTATTTCCAGATCCCGGTCGCACATGAGGATCAGGAAAAAACCACCTTTACATGCCCATACGGTACCTTCGCGTACAAACGTATGCCTTTCGGGTTATGTAATTCTCCGGCTACATTCCAGCGTTGCATGGTAGCGATATTCCAGGACATGATAGAGAGTTCCATGGAGGTTTTCATGGATGATTTTTCGGTATATGGGGACTCTTTTGATCAATGTTTTTCTAATCTTGAGAGAATGATGAAGCGGTGTATAGAGACGAAGTTGATATTGAATTGGGAGAAATGTCACTTCATGGTGACTGAAGGCATTGTGCTCAGGCACAAGATTTAGCGAGACGGTATTGAGGTAGATAGAGCTAAGATCGACACCATCAGTAGACTTCCTCCACCGACTAGTGTGAAATCCGTTCGTAGTTTTCTCGGGCATGCGGGTTTTTATCGTAGGTTCATCAGAGATTTTTCTAAGATCACCCGGCCCATGACTCGCCTTCTAGAGAAGGACATCACATTCGACTTTGATGCTGATTGTCTGAAGGCGTTTGAGTTTCTCAAGGGGCAGCTGGTTAACGCCCCTATCTTAGTAGCACCCGACTGGAGCTTACCCTTCGAGCTCATGTGCGACGCTAGTGATTTTACGGTAGGTGCTGTTTTAGGTTAGCGGAGGGACAAGCACTTCCACCCAATCTATTACACGAGTAAGACCCTCAATGATGCTCAGAAGAATTACACGACTACCGAGAAAGAGCTTCTAGCAGTGGTCTTCGTGTTCGACAAATTCCGTTCTTATCTCATGCTGTCCAAAACCATCATTTATACTGATCATGCGGCGTTGAGATACCTTTTCGCCAAGAAAGATGCCAAGCCTCGTCTGATACGATGGATTCTCTTGCTTTCTGAGTTCAATATTGAGATTAAAGATAAAAACGGAGCGGAGAATGTTGTTGCGGATCACTTATCACGTCTGGAGGATCCGAAGAGATAGTAGATTAGAGAGGACACCATCAGGGATAGGTTTCCCCATGAGTCGTTGATGATGGTGAGAGTAAGATATGAGAGCGAGCCAGTTTTGTACGTGAGTGCTGAAGAGGAGGGTCTGCCATGGTTCTCCGACATTGCGAATTATCTGGCCGAAGGAGTGGTGTTGGTGCATTTTGTGACCGTCGCTATGCAATTCTGATCAGCGGAAATGAAGTACGAAGTTAGAACAACTTCGCCTACTGGCCCAAGCCCAAGCCCGCGAAGTTGTTTCGATATATATATACGTGTCTTGTTTAGGTTTGGTAATCCCGAAAGTTAGAGTTTTGAGTGTTCAGTTTATTTGTCTAGAGAGAAACCGAGAGAGAGAGTCGTGTGGGACGACCCGAGGTAGAGCTCACCTCGGGTCGGCCGTGTTTTTGTTTATGTTTGGTATATAATGTGTTTCGGTTATTATATAAAAGATCTGCAGATGTGTTTATCCCATTCGTGTGTTTGTTCGTGTATGTGTTTGTGTGTAATCGTGTTCTTCGTCTTCTACACCATTAAACGAGTCTAGGAGGATTCCGCACTCCTAGACCTCGTGCGGATCTCGTATCGATCGGTGACGCCCCGCGCGGGGGGACTTACAAGTGGTATCAGAGCCTTAGGCTCTTATGCTATGGTTCGAGATCTGCGTTTTGGGGTTTCTGGCACGTTTCTGATGCGTTTCTGGCCGAACAGCCGCCGCAGGCGAAGTTATGGGGTTCAGGCGAAGTTGTCGCTTAAATTTTACGGTTTAGGCGAAGATATAGGGTTAAGCGAAGTTATTCACAACTTCGCCTACCTCACAAGTTCGCTTATCTCGGGCGAAGTTATCTGTCAGGCGAAGTTTTGGTCAGGCGAAGTTATGGACAGGCGAAGTTAAGGAGGAGCGAAGTTGTCTTTAGGCGAAGTTAAAAAAAAAAAATGTTCGGAGTTCTCGTCTGTATGGCCAGGTGTACACGATTATTGTGAGATCGAAGACGTTGTTCCGTCAACGAGTGAAACTTGTTATCTCTTGGTCTTATGTGTGAACAAATACGTGTCAACTATGGATTTGGAGTTGAGGTTGTGAATGGGATATTGATTGAAACTGGATATTGACACATATTTGGGTGTTTGTGGGCAATGAATAGTTGTTGTTTGAGATTGACCAACTGAAGAAAGTCAAATTGAACTGAAGGTTTTCGTCGTTACTGGATTGCGGTCAGAGCATATTATTTATGTTATTTTCAAGGCGTTCGAGAATTGGATCCTGAAACGTGATGCTTATTTATTAAAGTGAAAATTCTAGAACAAGTTGGATTTAATCGGGAATTAAAGTGTTTATGTTCTTGATCGTTATCTCTGGTGATTGAAGATGCTTCGGATTAATTAATGGTCATGTGTGTTAGATTCTGTCAAGGTGTTTTTTGATGAAATTGATCACTTGATGTTGAGTAGTTGAAGATTAAACCTTATCGTATGCCGATGTGTTGGTGAAGTTGTGGAGGGAGCCCAACTTCACGTGTTGGTGAAGTTAGAAGAACTTCACGTGTTGTGAAGTCAGAAGGACTCACGTGATTGGTTGAGATGATCAAGTAGGCACGGAGATGCATGCATTTCAAAGACCTCAATCTATATAGTCGGAGAAGCTTACACTGAAGGGGAGATCTGATATGGAAGACGCTGAGTGATTGGTAGATTTGTGAAGCTACAAGACAGTTTCAGGCTGGTTGAAGAGCAAACAGAAGATCATCAGTTAAGAGGGAGTCTGTTGGTGCATGTTTTGTAACAGATGATCTTTTGTGTTTGTTAGAATTGAGAGCAACGGTCAAAGGGGAGTCTGTTGGTGCATTTTGTGACCATCGCTATGCAATTCTGATCAGCGGAAACGAAGAACGAAGTTAGAACAACTTCGCCATAGGCGAAGTTGTAACAACTTCGCCGTAGGCGAAGTTGTAACAACTTCTGCCGTAGGCGAAGTTGTAACAACTTCGCCGTAGGCGAAGTTGTAACAACTTCTGCCGTAGGCGAAGTTGTAACAACTTCTGCCGTAAGCGAAGTTAGAACAACTTCGCCTACTGGCCCAAGCCCAAGCCCGCGAAGTTGTTTCGATATATATATACGTGTCTTGTTTAGGTTTGGTAATCCAGAAAGTTAGAGTTTTGAGTGTTCAGTTTATTTGTCTAGAGAGAAACCGAGAGAGAGAGTCGTGTGGGAAGACCCGAGGTAGAGCTCACCTCGGGTCGGCCGTGTTTTTGTTTATGTTTGGTATGTAATGTGTTTCGGTTATTATATAAAAGATCTGCAGATGTGTTTATCCCATTCGTGTGTTTGTTCGTGTATGTGTTTGTGTGTAATCGTGTTCTTCGTCTTCTACACCATTAAACGAGTCTAGGAGGATTCCGCACTCCTAGACCTCGTGCGGATCTCGTATCGATTGGTGACGCCCCGTGCAGGGGGACTTACAAGTGGTGGTCAAGGGCATGAGTTATCAGCAGAGGAGGAAGTTTTTCACAGATGCCAACCACTATATATGGGATGCACCGTATTTATTTCGTGTAGGCGCTGATCGAGTGTTGAGGACATGTGTGAGTAGGGAAGAGGGCCGTGAGATTCTTTGACATTGTCATGAGGGTTTGACTGGAGGCCACCATGGTCCGTCTTCCACCGCTAGGAAAGTTCTAGATACTGGCTTTAATTAGCCATCGATTTTCAAAGACTCACACGAGTTTGTCAGGCAGTGTGATGCATGTCACACTTGTAACATCTCATCCCGTAATGAGATGCCCCAAAACCCTATTCAGGTTTGTGAGGTTTTCGATGTTTGGGGCATTGATTTCATGGGTCCGTTCCCTTCTTCTCGAGGGAACCGATACATTCTCGTGTCTATCGATTACGTTTCCAAGTGGGTTGAGGCTCAAGCCTTACCCACTAATGACGCCCGAGTTGTAGTGGGATTCTTAAAGAGGTTGTTCTGTCGGTTTAGTACTCCCAAGGCCTTGATCATTGATAGGGGTACGCACTTTTGCAATGCCCAGATGGAGAAGACGTTGGCACGGTATGGGGTCACCCATCGGTTGTCCACCGCCTATCACCCACAGACGAGCGGGCAAGTGGAGAATGCATACCGAGGCGTTAAGCGTATTTTGTAGAAAACTGTCGGCAAGAACCGCAAGGACTGGTCCAATAAGTTAGATAATGCGCTTTGGGCTTTCCGCACAGCTTTTAAAATGCCTATTGGGACCACACCCTTTAGATGGTTTACGGGAATCGTGTCATCTGCCGGTTGAGTTAGAGCATAGAGCGTATTGGGCTTTGAGATCCGTTAATCTTGACCTGACCCAAGCTACGAAAAACTGGTATCTCCAAATTCATGAGGTTAAGGAGCTGAGAGATGAGGCGTATGCGAGATCTTGAAGTTATAAAGAGCGTACGAAAGTGTTGCACGATCGGAAGTTGAAGAAGGTGAAAGAGTTTAAGTGTGGGGATCGAGTGTTAGTGTATAATTCCCATATGAAGTTATTTCCAGGTAAACTTAGATCGAGATGGGTAGGACCATATACGGTCAAGGAGGTGTTCCCACATGGTGCGATTGAACTTCAGGATGTTGATGGGAGCTCGTGGAAGGTGAACGGCCATAGGTTGAAGCATTATATTGGTGGGCCAATTGATTCGGTTGAGGAGGACATGTTTCTCCACGACATCCCTAGGTTAACTGCTTGATAGGGATAGGACTCGGGTAATGCCGAGTGTAGATTTTGTATATGTTTTTATTTGTTTTCTTTTATTTTTGTATTTTGAGTCGATTTTTAAGTTTTAGAGTCTGTTTGATGTCTGCTTTGGGTGCTTTGAGTTTTGTTTTGCAGGTTTGGATGCTATTGTTCGTACTCAATCTCCATTCGGGCAAGGGTGTCCTGAGCTTATTTGATTGTGAAGGGGACCCAAAAGCTGCGGCCGCGAATGAAATGCCATACGGTCATTTTATCGGAACTTGACTTACGAAGATCACAGCCTTATTACCAGGGGAGTCTATTCCATTTTCTTTATACTTTGCTTTATTTTATTTTATTTTTGCTTTATTTTGGTCTTTTTCCTGTCTCACATTGAGGACAATGTGAAATTTAAGTGTGGGGATGGGAAACTGGCGTTTTTTTTAGGTAGTTTAAAAAAAGATATATATATAATAATAAAAAAATAATAATATTAATAATAAAAATAAAAGATAAAAAATAAAAAATATATATATAAAAATAACTAAAAAAATGTCCCTTGAATTAAATATTTTGCAACAAAATAGAAAATGATAGAAAAATTGGGGATTGGTTTTTCAAAACTACTAATATATGTGAGATAAAAAAATAGAAAGCGCACTTAATTTGGATGTGTCAGTAGGCCCAACTAGCCTTGAAAGGTTTCCCTTGATTATTATAAATATACCTATAATTAAATCATTAAGTCTTGTGGGTTTTCATCTTAGGAAAACAGAAAAACTGAAACGTCTAAGGTATTGAAAAGCACCAGTGTAGGTTAAAACCTTGTAAATCTTAAAATTTGATTTCATCTACATAAGTATTGAGCATATAAATATATAAAGCTGAAAAAGATCCAATAATTTAATGCGTCTCCCTCTGGGATAGTGACTTGGAGATGACATCTATGGATGAGGATCGATAAAAATAATAAATAAAATCCAACAACCTATGTGTTTTCTTTCGAGTTGGTAGCTTGACTGATAGGCCTCTGGGTGAGGATTAAAAGAACGTTCATGAGTAATGACCAACAGCTTACATGCTTCTCACTGGGCTAGCAACCATGGTGAGAACATCTATGGGTGAGGTCTAAGTTATGTTGAAATATAAAATTGCTCAAAATAATTCAGTATTTATTTATGAAGTTAAATTTTAATAGTTACAAGTTTTTAGGGTGCACTGGTAAAATAAAATCTTTATGGTTTTCTCTTTGCTTTAACATGCCTGAAACAAATTAGGTGGCTTTGTGATTTTAGGTGTGAGACCCTTAGACCGAGTGTTAACTTGAACTTAATCACTGAATATGATGGGGGGCTTGATAGGTTGTTGGCTGGGTTTAAGTGGACAACAATATCGGCAATCACGGTTTTTGCGTTTATCTATATTAATTAAAGTAACCTAAATGTTTTGAAAACTAGTTTTCCGATTATGATTCCATTGCAAACAGCTTTTTCAGGGACGAAAAAGATTTAAGTGTGGAGATATTTGATGTGGTCTAAAATATATATATATATATAAATATTCCCTACGTTTTGGATAATTTTGAGCCAAGTTTTTATTGATTATTATTATTATTTGGTTCATATTTGAGTTTTAATGGTTTTGAGAGACAATGAGCGAAAATACGGTAATTTTTCACTACGAGACCGACGATCGAAAAGTTTACATAATTAATTTAATAAAAACATATTAGTAATAATAATAATATGAGAAAGAAAAAAAAATAAAAATAAAGTAACGTATACAATAATAATCATAATAATAATAATAATGATTGAGTTGGTGTTTTGAGGCTTGTCGTTTTATAATTATTTGGGGGCCCACTAATTGGAAGACCTAGACACCTTATATTTATTTGTTTTTGGAGTCCACAACTCGGACGAAGAAGAGAAGTCAGAAGATAACAGCCGCCATCTAGGAGCAATTAGAAGAAAAAGTGTGGTCACGTGGGTTGAAGGCAGCAGCACGTCAAGGCATCATATATTATTAAGGAAGCTTGTTTCTTATTTGAGTTGAGGAATTTGGTTTCACACCTACTCGTTCAACACGGTTCTCTTGGTTTAACTTTATTATTTTTATTATAAAACTAGTTGAACAAATTTATTATTTTCTTGTTTTGAGCATGATTGTTGGCTAAAACCTTTTTAGTTGCCTAGGCTTTGAATGAGTATTTGTTGAGTTTTGGTTTGCTTATCGGTATTAGGTTATTGGTGTTGGACTAATATTATTGTAATAGACTTTTTGATGCTTTTAAGATGAATATGCATGCTTAAATTAATTTACTTTTATTCAATTGTTCCATATGTGTCTTTGTGAATGTCTCTCATGTGTAGACGCATATTAGGTTACCTACTGTGTGTTCGTAACTAGTTTATGGTTTATAGTCGACATAATCCATAGGAACTATTGTTTGAGGGTTTAGAGATTTTAAGTGTTCTACCTATCTTGAGACTTAGAGGTAATAGATAGTTGGGGTTGTCTTATTCATTAGGCGGTTTGGGCATAGATTACACGAGGGTGGATTTCCCCCTTATTGTCTTTTGATTTTTGCTATCCTAAGTCTTTTTAAGCATCTTTAGGTTACTCCTTACGTCCCTTACACTCCCGGATGTATTGTGATTAGTGAGACTGAGAGGTGATCTAGTCATTAGAGTACTTTAATATTGTTGGAGAGACTGAGAGGTAATCCAACCAACCGGTTTGCGTCTTACGCCCCTTAGGTATTCCTTTTAGGTGACACCCAGATAATGATCAGGGATCCACTAGGATGTCTAGGGCGTCGTATCTTTAGATCCCGGTTCCATCACAGTTTCCATAGCCGATAAGCATCCAAGATTCACAAATAGGATATCAAGCCTAGGTAACGCATTTCTCATTATTGTCTTCGTTTAAGTCTTTAAAGTTTAAGTTTAATTTATTAGTTAATTTAGTTTAATTAATTAGTCTAAATAATTATTAGTTTTATAATAAAATAAATAAAAATCCAAAAAGAATCTTTTTCTTAATTGTTAGTTTATTTAGAATCTAGTTTCGTTAATTTAATTAGTGTCTCTAGGGTTCGATATTCCCGGACTTCCCATTGCTATTCTACACCCGATAGGTTCACTTGCCTGTTGTTAGTGGTTTGGTTTAAGGTATTCTATGTTTTTATTACTCGTTGTGCTAGGTTAAGTAATTGCAATATTTTTATATACCACTTTAAGCGCATCAGGTACACAAAAGGTTAATACAATAGTTAGGGGTTATTCTTGTATGACTTTGATAGTTTTAACCATAAATAAAAAAATCTTTTATTAATAATTTTTAACCGACTACGAACTGGGTAGGGTACAAAACATGAAACGGGAAACCCAAAATGTTACATCAAATTTCCTCATATTCTTGTCAAACCTCAAAAGGGTATAATGACTTTACTACGTTGATAAAATTGATGCATTTTGTCATGGGTCTAGATGATGTATACCAACCTGTTAGAACCAATTTGCTAACTTGTGAGCCTTTACCATCTGTTAAAGTTACCTTTTCTATCATATCTAGGGAAGAGTCACATATAAATGCTAATAATGGATCTAAGAATCAGTAACAAAATGGAGGATTTGTTTATAAAACTAATCAATGTTTTGACAATAAAAGGAAATTTACACATGGACCAAATCCAAATATAAAATGTACACATTGTAATTAAATTGGGCACACTATAGATAAATGTTTTGAAATTGTTGGATATCTCCAAGGGCCTAGGCCTAAGTGGAATCAGAGATCATCATTCTCTAATTCTAGCTCTAGTTCTAATTCCAGTGCTAGTAAAAGTGTACCTTCAAATAATAGTATTGTTGCTTATTTAACCTCTGATCAAGTTTCTAGGTTATTAAGTCTTCTTGATGATAAGGGTGTTAAAGGACAACATAATAATAACATTGGAGGTATTGCAATGTGTTCTTTTTCAAGTCGTGTTTAAAAAATTATTTATTGTTTCAATACATCTTCATTTAATATGACTGATAATAGTTGGGTCATTGATTCCGGGGCCAACCAACACATGGTAATGAGTGAAAAAAGTATTTTTAATCCAATAGATGTATCAGAATATAAGATTAGTGTTAAACACCCGAATGGCTCTAATGCTTTTGTCACTAAGATGGGAAGTCTAAAGCTGAATGATAAAGTAATTCTAAACGATGTGTTTGTTGTCCCTAATTATTATGTAAAACTACTATTTGTCTATAGGTTGGCTAGTGATAATAAATTGTCTGTTACTTTTAGTGAAATAATTGTTTAATTCAGGATGAACACACAAAGAAAACCCTGGTGACTGGTAGTCAAGTAGATGGGCTATATCTATGTGGTGATTCTTCTAAGTTTTTTAAGGTGTGTTGTAATAGTTTTGATGCTTTTAATCTTTGTCATACTAGGCTACGCCACCCTGCTAGTCAAGTACTTGGTATTTAAAAAATGATCTTAAAATACAACTTGTTAATGATTCTTTTTCATATGAAGTCTGTCATAAGGCTAAACAACATCGTGAACCTTTTCTGTTAAGTGATCACAAAACCACTAAAATTGTATTAGTACACTTAGATACTTGGGGCCCATATAGAATTGTAACACCCATTAATTTCGGTTCAAAGATTTAAAGCTTGTAGAGTATGTATAATTCTCGGGATTTAACCGACGTTTCTCGGAAGCCTTTACGTCATCCCGGTACATTAAATCCTTAACTTTATTTCAAGTTGCCTTATCATTCAATTTGGAGGGGCTAGGATGAAAATATTTTATATTATAATACAAAACACAAAACCCTAACTCACCCCCCCCCCCCACCTCTAATCCTGATCGGCAGTTAGGAGCCCCCCCCCCCTACGATTTTCCTTTTTCCGGGAAAGTGTTGAGCATAAAACATCAATTAAAGGTTAGTACTATGATTCCCCAAGTCTTTTACACCTTAATTGATCTTTATATCACGCGTATTGATCGATAAACGACTTGTTTTAGGTTAACTGGTGGCTGTCCAATTGAGCATTTCCGGGACTGTTTTGAGTGAGGTTTTTCCACCAAAATCCTCCTAGGTATGTCTAGTATATCATACTTAAAAACCATGTTCATTGGTGTTCGTTAGATTGGTCAACTAGTTAACGTTTGAAAGATTGTGTTTGGTTGACTAGAATTGTAGTTTGATGAGTTTAACGCGAGGGTTGAAGTGATTAATGACCAATTCAGCTCGGGGACACTTGGTTTGATGTACGGGCTGTTGAAAAATCATTTTTATAAGTTATGGGGCTGAATTGGTTGTCGGTTACTCAAACGGGTCGGTACAACGCGTAATTTCGTTTATTGAATAGTCTGTGCGTTGTACTTGCGAGTTACCGACCCATTAAACTCTTGTAGCGTCGTGTGGACTTGTTGGCTGTGATTTTGTCATATTGGGTCCATACGGGGCTGAGTTGGATGTTAACGTCCTAAACGACTCTTAAACGCGCGTATTGGTATCACCTAGTGCTTCCAGGGGTAATTTGAGAATTCTTTATTACCGGGAGCACCTAAGGGTCGTTTTGGTGAATGTGAGGCCTCGGGGGCTGTTGTGATTTAGTTTGATGAGGTCGAGGCTTTAGGTAACTCGAACCATGTTAGAACGTCTCGTAGGATAAACGAGTCCTTTCGAGGTCGATTGTAATGTTTGTATGTAAACCGACAGGTGTTTGAGTTTTGGGATCACTTAGGGATTACCTAGCCCCCTTTTAACTCTTTTTAAGTTTTTGGGCTAGCATGCACACCTAAGCGATTTTGCTTGATAAAACGTTTAAACTTTTTTACATAGGCTTGCTTGTATATGGTAGGCCTTGGGATGTTATAGTATGTATGTATGTATTATTGTATGAACAATATTTGGCGATGTTAGTAGTCGTTATCGACTACGGATGTTACGTATGCCTACTTTGTGTTTGCATACGTTGATGAGATGTTACGTGTTTGGGTTGTACGTATGCTCGACCCTGATGTTATTACTTGGATGTTATATGTATATAATTATATATATATAGGGATGCACTTATAAAGATGTTTATATATATGTATGTATATATATATATGTATATATATATATATATAAGAATGATTATTTATTGATGATGATGGCCTAACTGTTATATCCCGTTTATTCTAAAGTTCTTGGAATGACTATCATGATTATTATTTATTGATGTTATTTATTTAAAACTTGAACTCACTCAGCTCAAGCTGACTTTGTGTGCATGTTAGTGTGAGTTTCAGGTTAGGAGATGGATGCATTACCGCTTGGACGTGCACGAAGCTACTTGGACAGTGGAGGGCATGCTTAGTCGGATGTTTCAATAATAATAAACATTTGCGTTTCTATATTTATTTAAATACATTTAAATTGGTTTTGGGCATAACTCCCGGGTTTCGGGAACTTGTTTTATTAATTATGGTTTTCCGCTGAATTATACTCTGAGTTGTTTATTTTAATGGAATGAACTGTTTTCAAGTTTAAGTATTTTCATAAGTATGATGGATGAATACCAACTGTAGGGTTCCCGGGGTTCGGGGCCTTACAAGAATTCCAAGTAAGGAAGGTTATAGATATTTTTTAACTGTTGTTGATGATTTCTCTAGGGTTGTGTGGGTGTTTTTGATGAAAGATAAAACCGAGGTGTTCTATAATATTGAAACTTTTTAACTTGTTAAAAAATCAATTTCAAACTATTGTAAAAATATTTCGCAATGATAATGGTATTGAGTTTATAAATTGACAACTTCAAAATTTTTTTAGATTAAATGGTATTGTTCATCAAACCACTTGCACGTACACACCCCAACAAAATGGAGTGGTAGAGAGAAAACATAGACATCTTTTTAATGTGGCTAGGTCACTTTTGTTTGAAGGGGGGTTCCCCTCAAGTTTTGGTCTGAATGCATTCTAACGGCCACATATTTGATTAGCAGAACTCCCTCATCAGTCTTAAATGGTAAGTCTCCATATGAACGGTTGTTTGGTTTTAAACCCTCACTAGGGCACTTGAGAAATTTTGGGTGTTTATGTTTTTGTACTGTTTTAAACAACACTAATAAGTTTGAGTCTAGGGCTAATAAATGTGTTTTTTTAGGATATTCAAATTCAAAAAAGGGTTATAAATTGTGGCATCTAGATCTTAAACAAGTTGTATTTTCAAAGGATGTAAAATTTTATAAAACTGTTTATCCTTTAAAAGATAGTTCTGCCCTAAAACTTGCTAATTCTCACACTGATAATAGAATAAATCATTTAAACTTTTTTGACAAATATGATGACATTCATTGTTTCTCAAGTGACCCAAATCCCAATGAGGAAGAGGGGACTGGTTTAGAAAGTATAGACCGTGAACAGCCACCTGGTGATATTCATGCGGGTGCAAGTGAGGCTAATAACATTCAGCAACCTTGTAACCAGGATACATAGATTAGTCAGGTAGTTCATGATGTCAATAATAATGAAGATAATCATAATGCTGAGGGTAGTGGGACTAGTATACCAACAACTGTGAGGAGGTCAACTAGAACATCTAGCTTACCTAGGAAATTACAAGACTATGTGGTTGAGAGAAAGGTCAAATATGGGTTAGAAAAAGTTTTAAATTACTCTAATCTGTCTAAAGATAGTTTCTGTTTTATGTCTGTACTAAATAAAAGTGTTGAACCAAAATTATATAAGCATGTTATACTTGATAATAATTGGATTGTAGCAATGAATGAAGAAATGAATGCTCTTAATAGAAATATTACTTGGGAGCTTGTAGATTTACCCCCTAATAGAAAACCAATAGGTTGTAAGTGGGTATACAAAATAAAATATAAATCAAATAGTGAAATTGAAAGATATAAAGCTAGGTTAATAGCTAAGGGTTTCAATAAAAAAGAAGGTGTTGACTTTGAGGAGACTTTCTTTCCTATTGTTAAAATGATAACTGTTAGAGTTGTTCTTAGCTTAGCTGTAGAGAACGGCTGGTCTTTATATCAGTTGGATATAAATAATGCATTTCTTTATGAATATTTAAATGAAGAAATATAGAAGTCTTTACCTGAAGGGTATTTTTCAAAAAATGAAACCAAAGTGTGTAAACTTAAAAAAATCCTTATACGGGTTGAAACAAGCCCCTAGAATGTGAAATGAAAAGTTAGTAAAAGTTTTGTTAAGTTTAGGTTTTGTTCAAAGAAAAAGTGACTATTCATTATTTGTTAAATCTGCTGATATAGTAGTAACTGGAAATAGTTTAAGTGAAATAGAATCAATAAAAAAAATGTTAAGTATAACTTTCTTAATTAAAGATCTTGGTTTGTTAAAATATTTTCTTGGTATAGAAGTGTATAAAAATGAAAAAGGGTTGTGCTTGTCACAAAGAAAATTGTGTTTAGAATTGTTAAGAGAATTTGGCCTAATTGGGTGTAAGCCAGTTCGCACTCCTATAGAACAAAACTATGTAGTGTTGTCTGTTTGTAAAGGTGATGATGCTGATTTAGAGAATATAACCAAGTATCAAAAACTCATTGGAAAACTTATTTACTTCTCACACTAGGCCTGACATTTCTTTTGCTGTACAGTTTTTAAGTCAGTTTATGCATAGTCTAAAAATGGCACATTTGAGGCTTGCACTAAGAGTGTTAAGGTACTTAAAGAAATGTCCAGGGCAAGGTGTGATGATAAGTAAAAGTAATGGTCTTGATATCACTGCTTATGCAGATTCTGATTGGGGCAAATGCCTTATTAATAGAAGGTCTAACGGGCTTTTGTATATTTCTTGAAAAATCTTTAGTTTCTTGGAAAAGTAAAAAACAATCCACTGTATCTTGATCCTCGGCCGAGGCTGAGTACAGAGCAATGTGTGCTGTCACAGATGAGGTTATTTGGTTGATTAATGTATTGAAAGAGTTAAATGTGAACGTGAAGTTGCCTGTGAATTTATACCGTGACAATAACGCTGCGATATCTATCACTTTTTCATGACCGTACTAAGCATTTTGAAATAGATCTATTTTTTCCTAAGAGAAAAAATTGTTGTTGGGATTATTAAGGTTTTGAGAACTAGTTCAGCTGATCAACTTACGGATGGTTTTACAAAAGGATTGTTTCCATCTCAGCATGACAATTTGTGTAAGTCATTAGGTCTGGTAGATTTATTTAAATATCGAATTGAGGGGGGATGTGAAAATATTATAAATACTTATGGTTCAATTCAATATTTTTGATAGTTCAATATTGTATTAATAATTGTTTTTCTTTTTGTGTTTTTTATTATACAAGAGAAGTTATGCAGATGAGCTTTTGAAGGGATAAAAACGTAGTTGGACTGTTGCTGGGCTTCTTATTGGGCTGATAGTTCTTGAAGGCCTTTGTTTCTTTATTCTGGTTCATGAGTTTTAAACCGGAGTTTGTTACGAGGGTTTGATATAAAAACGAGTCAGTTGGATGACGATTGGAGATTTTTTTACATCAGTCTCGTTTCTCCCTCTTGTAAAGATCTGTTAGGGTTTCATGTTTGATCTAGATTTAGAGTATCTTGTAATCGGATTATCACAATGATGATCTAAATCTGTTTTTCGTTTGATTTGTATCTTAGTTCTTCTTTCTGTGTAATTGATTGAAGAATTCGTTCGGTGTTGTTTTTGGGTTTATCTGCTGAATAAAAGTAGATTATAGTTTTCTTACAATAAGCAACAAAAAGTATTTATGACAAAGACACATAAACAAATTAGATGCTGGTTATCATGTTGAAGTACATATTCAAAATGAAGAAATACGTTTGAAAAAAATGATGTCTTAACACATGTCGATCAATAAACTATCAACATATTTGTCCGTCCAATTCACTAGGGTTGGATCTTCATGCGGGCCTTCTGTCAAGGTCAATGGAGGCCGGTAGATCTTCATAATTGGTGTTTGCCCATGTAAGTGCTGGATCAGTAGGGTAATCAAGGCGTTCTGTTGAAGTCGGAGGATAAGGAGCATAATGTTGAGCAAGGGCTTCCATTGCTTGACATGAACTCATGTGCATAATGTTGTCAAGTGGTTGCTGTAATGCTTGAGGAAGAAATGGCTGACCACACCAATTAATGTTGTCAGTTGGTTGCGGGAAGTTTTGAGGAGGAAATGGCTGACAACACCCGTCAACTGGCTTCTGATACGGTGTAGACATAAGCCTAGCTGGTGTAGCAACCACAACATCTGTTGTCGAGTTTTGAATGTGTTGATCATGTCCGCTGGGTTGCCTGCCTGCTGATATTCTTTGCCTTTTAGTCTGAGGTTCATCATTCAGTTGGTTTTTTTCTTGATCCCATCTGTTCTGAACTTGTTCGGACTGATTGTTTTTCTTGGTCAGGATCTTCTCCTTCTTGTAAACATTGCACAACACACAGTCGCTTAGCTACAAGAACAAATAAAAAAATTGGTCAAGAATTTTTTTTTTTTTTTTACTTAATAAAATAATACATAAATTAATTTAAAGAAAAGTTTAGATTACATCGAAACAGAAGGCAAGCGGGCAACAAGCTGCGCCGCTACCCTTTTTGAATATATATTTAAAGAAATGACCAGATACACATGTATTCATACCTTGTTGCCGTTGCTTCCAATGGGGAGGTTGGGATCGTTGGTTGTATACTCATGCATTCGCCATATCGTCTTTATTCCCTTGTCATCATAGTAAACTAAACTTCTTTTACTTCCAACCGCTTCTCTCATCTCATTATAAACCGTTGTATATTTCTGTGTTGTTACCCAACGTCCAAAGTTCTTGGTGTTTCTGCTAGGTCGGCTCCCTCTTGGATATTTTCTCTCCCGAGCCGTCAGAAAGTACCATTTGTTTTCATGCGATAGGTATCGTTCTGTAATCAAGAAACCATCCAAATTATATTATGATAAAGAACAGGAGTCAGTAAAACACATAACAAGAAACAACGATCAAGATTAGGGTGGGATAGGGTTACTAACCAGACAATTGTTGAGGATTGTGGTCGTAAAGATTTATCTCGTATAACCGGCACTTAGGGTGTCTTCCTGTTTCAATCTTCCTTTTCAAAAAGTGAACTATAAGCTCCGAGTCCGTTGGACAAAAGCGATATCCAGGTTCCAGACTATCGGCATAATCTGGCTCTTCTTGGCTACAAGATCGAGTAGTTTGTTGTTCCATTTAGATTGATCTCGGCAACAGAAATTTTGAAGACTTAAGAGTCAAGAAGTTAGAAGAGGAAGGCTATAAGTAGTGGCATAAAACATTTAATTTTAATTTCACCGCCAAAGTCTGGCAAAAATATCTCATTATTGTTGTTCTAAGGGTTTTGTGTAATTACATACAAGTCGGTGTAATTTGTATTTAAAATTTGTAAATATCATTATATGCTAAAAAGTAGTGACATGTGAAGGCTTTTTTTTGTACAGCTTCTAGTATTTTTCATCAGATATGCATATTTGTTTATGCATTAACCGGATATGAAGTTTTTGAACATACATACATATAAAGAAAAAATATTTACTTTTGTTTAAAATATAGAGCACTATGACAATCTGAAAAATACATATATTTCACAATTTGTAAAATTACACAACGGATAGAAAAACACTAAGAAGAAAACTATACTACAAAATTTGGTAATTTTACAAATGAACATATCCGTCTGAATCTCATGGTGAGAGACGTATTCGACGGTGGCATTGCTATGTTGTAACATGTCATGGGTAAAGAACCTCCGTCATGTTAAAAATGGAGCTTACAAGGAGATAACAGGCTTATAACAAATGATGTTTTACTGACTGATCATCAACGATATGTTACTTGTTGCACCTTTCTTCGGTAAGACAAAATATACAAGATGTTGAGCACACATATATATATAGAGGTAGGCTATTGTGCAAAAACCCCTTATCATACAATAGGTACGTGACCTGATTAAGCGTCAATCTCAAAATCACGCGGTGACATATTTTTAAATAATCTAAATCTAATTTCACGATCTAATTCATCGCTTACAAATCAATTCATTCAGCGAATGTAGTCCAAAATCTCATACCTAATCGAAATTCCTAAACAAATTGCAGCCAAAATTAATTAAGGGAGCGTTCAGTTCGTGAAATTTTTTTGAAGGAATTGGAATTAAAATTGAAATTAAATGTTTAAAAAATCTATAATGTGTTCAATTGGTAAGTTGTTTATTAAAATTCTCCACGTCTCTCCTCAACTCACCGACCCGTCCTACCTCCCCCCCCCCCCCCCACACAAAAAAAAAAAAGTGAAAACAATATTTTTTTTTTCCGGGGGTGTTGGGGGTGGACACCCACCCTTCCCCCCACCCCAATTTTTTTTATTCTTGCTTAAAAGTAAATAAAAAAAAAGTTAGGAGGTGTTTGTTTACCACTTAATGGTATCATTCAGATGTTGATATCTGAATCGTTCAGACATAAGAGTGTTTGGCTCCTTCAAAAACGGCATCTGAATGGAACTTTGAAGCTCTGCATCGGTCGGTTAAAAATGGAGTCTGAATGAGAAATAGGACCAAAATAACCCCTAAATAATGCGACATTCCTTTCTCATAAGGATGTCTTCCAATTGGCGTTCCTTTCTCATCTACGATACCTCCCAACCCTTGACCAGGTAATTTTTTTTCTCCAATAGCAATTGATGTGAATTTTATTTTCGAAATTCATGAACCGTTTGGTTCATTCTTTGTTCTCCCATCTTCTATGGTGTTTGTGTGTTTATATTTTTTTTAACATGGTAGTTACTAGATTGATAGTATTGGTCATAATTGTTAAGATTATGGCTCAATTCTAGATATTAGGGTTTCACTGGTAAAATAAAGATGGATTGTCTAAAAACACATATTGCAAGACGTCGATAATCAGTTCTGGATAGGGGTGTTTGTGGTCCGGTGGTTTTAAGGTCAAACCGTAACCAAACCGTTAGTAATGGTTTTTGGTTATCAAAAGCCGAAACCGAATCGTTGAAATTCCAAACCAAAACGTTCGTAACAGTTTGGTTCCGGTTGGTTTCACGGTTTTTCTCATATGTAATTTGCTTTGACTAAGGACTTAAAAGGGTTTCACGAGCATGAACAAGTTCATTTCCTTCATGGGGCAACATGGGCATGAAATTTCGTGCAGTTACGCGTTTGTGGACCATTCGTTAGACCAATTAAATCTTATCAAACGAACATGAACGGGCACGATTAAGGCTTCATTGTTCAGTTTGGTAAGGTCGTGTTTGCTCATTTATGTTCGTCAGCATCCAATAACGTGTTCATCATTTATGTTTGTTAAGGTGCTTTCATTTACGTTCATTAAAGTTTGTTTGTTTTTTTTTATACTTTTACAATTTATATTTTTTGAGTTTAAATATATTAGATAAATTGTATTTCTTATCTACAAAATGATGTTTCAAATTTCAGTTTGTTTATATTTGACGAGTTCGAAACATAAAATCATTGAAGGAGTTTGTTTATATTTGACGAGTTCGAAACATAAAATCATTAAACGTTCCTACAAGTAGCATTTAAAAAAAACTACAAACTTTAGTATTTAAAATTACTTAAATAAGCTTACAATATATATAAATTTAGGGGGTGTTTGTTTGGGCTAGTCTGAATGGTTTAAAGTCTGACCGAACCACACTTCAGATTGTTTGATTGATTAAAAGATGATATCTGGTCTTGGGCGGTTGGTAGCTGCAAAGAGTTTGAGGTTTCGGCGATTAAAAGATGGATGGTGCGGTCCGTTGTGGACGCTGGGAGTTCCAGTTTCCAATGGAGCGATTGGGTCCCGAAAAAATGTAATATTTTTATGTGGAGGGCCGTTCAGGATAGCCTTCCAACCAAGCAGGCTTTAGCTAGACGTCATTTGTATTGTGATGATCATAGTTGCGCTTTATGTGAGAGTAATGAGGAATCGCTCGAGCACTTGTTAACCGGGTGTTCCATTTCTATGGCCGTTTGGAATGCGATTGGTTCATGGTGCAACATCCCTAGACTATTTGTTTTTCATGTCAATGATTTGGTGGAAGTGCATAAGGTTTGTGGTGCGACGGGGAATAAAAGGTTGATTATTCATGGAATTGTCATCATTACTTGTTGGAGGATTTGGCGGGCTAGGAATGAAAAGATTTTTTCGGGCAAGAGCACTAACGTGGCAGAAATGGTTGCGGATATAAAATCTTTGGGTTTTCTTTGGTACAAAAATAGATCTAAGATAGGGGTGGTGGATTGGAAAAATTGGTGTTTATTTGATGTAACGTGATTGTTGGTTTTGGTTTTTGGATTTCAGCGTCTTTCTCCGTCTTGGTGATAGTCGTTGGTTGTGTCTTTTTTTAATGAAAGTCAATTTTCAAAAAAAAAAAAAAAAAGATGATATCTGAATGGATAGTATCTTATATAGAAAGCAATTACAAGTAGCAATTCGTGTGGAATTAACTCACTGAGCTAAATCTTTATTTAATGATATCAATCACCTCAAATGAAGTTTGAGAGTTTTTTTGTTACGGATTTGATTAATTCAGTAGTAGATATCCATGAGCATTTCTAGATTTAATCCCAACTGAAGGACATTGAGGGTAATCGTTTATGCCCTAAATTATTTCATCACTTGATGGCACACTGATTGCTATTCAGTTAATATGATCAATACACATATAAAAAGGTTACTTCTATTGTGTTAATTTTGATAAGCTTGTTAGTTTGTGTTAATTTATAATCACATCTGTCCTAATTTTTTAATCACTTGATTTAAGTCTTGATCATTTCTACTCTAATCTGTTAATCTTGTTATTGTTGTTGACTAAACTTATAGCATATTCTATAAGCCATATGGCCTTAAATGGACCATTCCTGTAAGTCTCTAAGGTTTGTTTACTTACATTCAGGACTATTTGTGACTTTGTTCTTTAAAATTTTGCAACTCTGAATATGCATTTGACTGTTAGTCTCATGTGCTTAATGGTGACAGCGTGGGTGCATTGTGTAAAGAGTTGAAACGAGCAATGTTATAGTATGCGTCATCGGCACATGTGGAGTACAACCATCAATGTGTTCTCTCTGCAACAGACTTCAAGACCAGCTCGGTCATGTTTCTACCCATCCCTCCTGTGCTCATCAGCGCATCATTGGTAATACAAACTTTCTTCCTTTCTAGATTAATGGTGCTGTGTCTAGCATATTGTGTCTCAATAATAAATTGTTTCTTTACAAGTGTGGTTAGGTGTGGGAAATTCTGGATTGGGTGATTACAATTATGGGTGGGTGATATTTCGGAGGAAAAGTTGAAATAAGAATTAAGACCACATAGCCTTTTGGTGGTAAGTATTCAGATTCATCCCAACTCTAATAATATCATAAAAGAAAAATATCATTAATTATACCATGCGTGGAAAAATGAAAAATTTAAACTTTTTTTGATCTTGTTATCATATTTATGTGAGAAAGTTATTTAAATGAAAGTCGTTTGCTACCAATTTAGCCATAGCAAAATGCTTATTTTTATAGTAGTGTTCTAATAATTTCTTTAAATCTTATGTTGTGTGAAACTTGAGGTTGTAAAGATAAATGATGAACATGCCTAAGTTGTTAGATTCTAAGGTTATTGGATTAGAATATAAAGTATGGGTAATAGCCTAATAGGTAATTTTTGGTTCGTGCTAGAATGGTTGAGACACCAAATAGGTTTGTGACACAAGAACCCCCTATTTGTTGCTTAAAACTTGAACGGATTGATGTCGATGTTTATAACTTAAACGGGTTAAAACTTGGTCCGATTGCATGAAATCACATCGGTAGAGTACCATTAGCAATCAATCATTTAATCCTGATTTTCACAATGCTGATAATAAAGATTGATTAGGTGAAGAAGCAGCTGTTGATATTGTTTGTGGATTAACCGGACCAGAAGAAGGGTTACAATCTCTTGTTAGTTACTATGAAGCTATGCTTCCATCATTGTCTCGGTTATTAACTGAAAACAAGGGGAATAAATTGTTAGTGTTTTAAGTTTGCAGTTTCTTTTTTCATATTATTGATTCAATATGGTAATCATGTTCAGGAGGTATCCGAATTAGCAGCAGGCTTGCCACAAAACTTGGATTTGGCAGCAAAGATGATTGAAATTGGTTTAATAATTGTTAGGAGATTAACATGGATTACATTTGAAGCTTTTAATCTTGCTTCCATATACTTACAATTTAGCAGAGCTTTGACTTGGATATGATGCTCAAAAAGAAAAGTAGATGAAGCGGTAGCAAATATGATGTATATTTGTGCACATGAACTTCAACTTGCATTCGAAAGTTTTACTTCCGAAATATACTTGAGACGATGATGTGCTGAAATGCGGTCTATAAAACCTAACCTAAACACTCTAGTTTTAAATTTATAAATCTAAACTCTCCTAATGCTAGACCACTAGACAGGCAAGTGTACCTATCGACTGTAGTAAAGCCTAACGAAGTTCGGATGTCGAACCCACAGGACACTAGCGACACCTAAACTAACTAATAACTTAAGTAAAAAGATTTAATTGATTTTTTGTGTTTTAATTATTAACTATAAACTAAAAAAATACTTAAACTAAAACTGACACGAAAACTAGATACGAACAAATCAGGTTGAAACTTTATATAGGGGAAAGCAACTACCTAGGCACCTACTAGTAAACTCGTAAACTCTCGAAATTGGATTTATGATTGGTAACCGAATTCTAAAAATATGAAACTTAAGGTATAACTAAAGCATGCTAGATCACCTCCCGGTCTCACCAACAATACCTAAGAACCCTAAATGTTATGTAAAGCTCAACGGTTTAATGGTTCGGATTACCTCCCGGTCTCACCTTACCTAACTATGCTAAGGTACCCAAAGATTAAATCACCTCCCGGTCTCTCTAATCACAATATACCCTAAGGCGTAAAGGGGTATTCTTATTAAATTCGGTTATAATTCGGACCTGTAAGAATCTAAAGAAGTCTAGAGCAACTCACTCTCGTGCAATCACTACCCAAACCCGCAAAAGACCAAAACAGACGACACTCAATTACCTCCCGGTCGCTCAAGTGGCAGAATATAAGGAATCTCTAAACTCTCAATTACCGTCCCTTTGGAATATGTTAACTATAAACCATAAACTAGTTGTAAACACACAGTAAACAACCTAATACGCATCCATACATGAAAGACATTCACAAAGACGCATATGAAACAATAAATTGATTATAAATTAATACCAAATATGCATATGCATCACAACCAAACTTAATAAAAACTTTTACCAAAGCAAAACCAATCAATAAATAATCCAAAACTGAAAATAATATGAGTCTAAAAAGTACATCCAAACACGCTCATAATAATTGATGAAACAAAGATAAAATATAAGTCACGGTTCATCGTAAAACAAATAATATTAATTGAGCTTGCCTGTTTCCAATTAATTCACTTTTTAAGATGATGACTTTTTGACGTACCTGCTTGCTTATCTTTTTCGTTTTTTCTTGATTTGGCCGTAGGATTCTTGAGAGCTACTAGGTGCTTGTTTGATTTGTTGATTTCCTATTTTTCTTCTTTAACCCGAGTTCCGACCTTACGGCCACCAACAGGGGTGGCGCCCCTTCCTTCCGCCAACTCCCCTAAAACCCTCACTTGCGGCCTTTTATTCTTTTGTTAGATGACCTAAGCCCATATCCAAGCCCAATCATATTTCATTTAAATGCCCCTGTCGTTAGTGTGTTAATATGTATTCATAAACTAAAATTCAACTTGATTGATTAATTTGGCATTACTAAAATTAATTAAAAAGCATTGCTAGTGACACTAGCGATATTAATAATTATATAGAATTTGTTTGAACATTAATTCGTCGGTCTTAAATTTAACACAAATACTTAATTTTATCTTATTGTCTTTTGAAACCTTTAAACTTTACATACGAGTCACGATAGACTAATATCTTTTGAAACCTTTAAACTAATACCTTTAATCATTCAGATCTCTTACCAATTCAGCACTTAATGATTCAGCATTTGCTAAATAGCCCTTAGGGCCTGTTTGTTTACCACTTAATGGAACCATTCAGATGCACTCATCTGAATCGCACAGACATGAGAGTGTTTGATTGTTTTAAAAATTACATCTGAATGGGAAAGTAAACCTCTGATTTGACCAGTAGGTTTTTAAATCTGAATGAAAAAGAGGAAGATATATCCTCATCTACCATTTCTCCTACCTCAACCTGTTTGTGCTGTTCCTTCCCTCCCAGAGCCCCAATCGAGCGGCCCTTCTAACAGATCTGCAACTTAATCGATCCCTACCCAGGTAATTTTTTATCTCTTTCAGCTATATTTCTTAGATTTGTGTAACATCCCGATTTCAAGAGGTTTATGAAAAAATTAGTTTTTAAGTATTAATAAAAAAAAAAGAAGAATGTTATATTTATAAAAATGTTTGCATAATAGAGATTTCAAATGATGATGGTAAATTGTTTTATTAAGCTTAGATGAAAAAAAAAAGGTACACCAGATTTCTATTTAGTACAAATCAGAAATTGGTGTACGTATCGGAGGGGCGAGGAACAGAGCCGAAGGTGAAGTTGGGCTGTGAATCTGTCCCGATTGATCACCAAAAATTGATATGAAAGAAGAAATCTTCAACCACTAACCTACTTATGTTGATTTCAAACATCTCGTTATTTGTAAGTAAACTCCTAGTTTTTCGTTTCTTATCCTTGAAATTGTATGCATGTGTAATCTGAAATTTATCGGGCACGAGCTGCATGGCATGAAAACACTTCATCTTATTGTGTGGCAAACCAAAGAAAGGTAACAGATTGAGTCGGATATCTACAAGAAAGATTGGAATCTTCTCAACATCCTCAAGAAAACGGCTAAGTATGGAATATGAGCAAGCCTAGGTCATCGAGCATGGTTTACTACCTCGAGCATGGTCTTTCAGCATATTCTTCGAAGTGTTGAAGGTTTCGAGCAAGCTACACTTCTCCGAGTAAGAGTGTTCTTCTATCAAGTATGGATTGTCAATCTAGCAAACAGCTTGATCATTCAAGTTTTAGCCAGGTGATCCGAGCACAGGATGTCCGAGCACATTGGTGACGAGCATGGATGCAATAAGAAGATGCCAATGCTGTGAAGTATAGACTTCGAGCATAGTTCAGTTCCGAGCAAGCTTCACATCCGAGCATGCTGAAGATTGCTAATAAGTTCAAGACATCAAGAAGAATAGGTTTGCTCGAAGGACAAATTCGAGCAAAGCAAGGTTTTGTCAAGAAGAATGAAGTATGCTAGAGAAGAATAATTTCTAACTGAAATTATTCTAAGTAAAGTATGCTCGAAGCAACTCATCGAGCATACACTGCATGACAAGTCTGCTCGAGTAAGATAGATGTCATGCTCGAAGACTACTACACTTGTATTTTGTTTTGTCATTCATTATGTAATGATTAGGGATTCTAGAAGTAATGTCAGGGTCTATAAATAGCGTCCTAGGTTTCCATTTTAGGGGACGCTGGCAACGCACTAAATACGAGAAAACATTCCAAACGAATATTCTCTTTGTTTTCTTGTACTGCCGCCGCCGTCACGAAACCCTAGACATTCATTTCACTGTTTTTATTAAATGATATATTTAATACAGTAAATCTTTGTCTTTGAGTCGTGCTTACTGATCATTATTATTGTTTCGTTCTTGTATTGGTCTCATACCTTCCTTCCCATCCATTGAATATCCTGATTCCGTCGGGACATTCAATAGGCCTTTTGGGTTATTAGATCTGTGTGTTCTTGTCAACCTTTTAAGGTTTGCACCAGATTTACAGTCCTGAAAAGTGGTATTAGAGCTTTGGAAGCTCGCTGAAGGCCACGGGACTGAAGGTTTTAAGATAAAGATTGAAGCTTTATTGTGTTTGAGTGTATCAAAGGTTAGATCTGCAGAGATGGACAACCAAGAGGTTTCTACAAACAAGATTCCAAGACTCCTTGAACAAGAAAACTTCATAAGATGGAAAATGCTATTTGAAGCTGCGGTCAACTACAACGACCCTGAACTTTGGACCTCTATAAGAGAAGGACAATATGTTCCATCCACTGCAGCAAACAACAACGCAACAATAGAACTTAAAATGAAGAAAAGGGATGATAAGGCATTATCTATGTTAAAACTTGGTCTCTCATGAGAAATTTTGACCAGTGTCAATCATCATAAGACAACAAAAGAGATGTATGATGCTGTCATTGACATGTTTGAAGGAAACACTGAGTTGAGAGATATCAAGAAAGACAGACTAAAGCAGCAACTTGACCGTTTCAAGTTCAAGGAAGGTGAATGATTGAAGTCAGTGTTGCAAAGATTCATGTCTATTGTTAATGAAATCAGAACAACTTACCTGCAAATTTCTGATTTCGAATTGAACAAGAAATTGTTGTCTTCACTGTCTGGAGAGTGGTATACTACAAGTAAGTTTATTAAAGAAAAAGCTAGCTTTCCTAACTTCAAGCTGGATGATGTCATAGCTTTTCTGAAGGCAGCTGAGCATGAGATGATAGAGAATCATATGAAAAGGGAAGAGATGCCTAGTTTTCCAATGACTAATGCTCTAGTAGCACCAATAGGAAATCTCTCTCTTAACAATCAGCAACAGCCTATTGTAGAAGAGCCTTCTGAATCAGGATCGGTGTGTGGAGGACAATCAAGGTTTAATGTCCAATTAATTGAGGATGATGTTGCCTCTACAGCTAGTGGACATCCTCCCTATATGCAGAGCAATTCAGGCCAAGGAACTGACTATCAGGCCTTATTCTCAATGTTCACAGATTCCTACAATGCATTTGTGGCAAAGAATCTCATTCATACAAGTGTAGTGCAGGAAGATTTGGAACAGATTGATGCAGATGATCTGGAGGACATGGATATAAAATGGCAAGCTGCAATGTTAGCAGTCAGAAGCAAGAGGTTATATAACCGAACTGGGAGATCATCTTTTTCAATGCCAAATGACCGAATAGGATTTGATAAATCAAAGGCCATATGTTACAACTGCCAACAACCAGGACATTTTGCTAGAGAATGTAACCAACCAAAACAGTTTGGTAATCAAGTCAATCAAAACCAGTTCTATCAAAATCAACACCAGAATTACCAGGGATCTCAACAGAGAAATCAAATGGTTAATCAAAATCCTTACCAAAATCAGAACAGACCCCAGAAACAACAGGTCCAGCCTCAAAGAAACAATAATCTACGGATTCAAAACAACCAAAACAGAGGAAATACAAATGTTGTGAATAAAGCAAGAGACCAAGGAAATGTTTTTGTTACAAGGGCACCACAGGATGGGGATTTCGATTGGAGCAATCATGCTGCTGAAATTGAAAGGGCAAATTTTGCTTTCATGGCAAAGGTGCAAGAGCAAGGAGAATCTTTTGGTTCAAAGGTACATTCTGAACTTTCTATTTCTGATCTTCTATTAACCATTAACGAGCTAAATCAAGAGATTGGAAAGTGGAAATCAGAGTGTGGAAGGAAATAGGCTATTCTCAATGCATTTGAGTCAAGTGAAGGCACATATGAAAATCAAATCAAGAGTCTAGAAGAAGACTGCATGCAAGCCTACATGACTCAATCCAGAATGAGTGTTGAGATTGATGGTTTAAAGAAGATGCATGCTGAAGAAAAACTCAAGAATGCAGAGTTATTGATACAAATGGACTACTTGAAGAACTTGGTGTCAACTGGTAACATTGTTGGGTATGTGAAAAAGATGACTGAAGAGGAAAAATACAAGAAGTTACCACCACCTTTTTGTGACAAATATCTACTGAAGGTAGATAAGGAAAGTAGGAATGAATACTTGAAGCAGTTCAAGAATGTGTTTGAGGACAAACCTGAGTTTGTGAAACAATATGAGAATGTAACTATGAGTAAAGATGGAGAGTTTGTCATGAAAAAGAATGAAAAGTCAGAGGACAAAGAGGTGAAAAAGGATGGAAAAAAGAAAAGATGGAGTGAATACTCCAGTGAAGGGAGCACATGCAGCTGTAGTAGTGACAAATCTTCTAAAGGTAAACAAAAGAAGAAGGAATCAAACAAAAAGGATGATAAAATGATTCCAAAGTTGCCAAAGATAACCCCTAAACTCAAGAAACATTATGAAAAGATGAGCAGAGAACACAAGGCATTTGATATATGTGAAAGAGCTCAAACAAAGAACAAGAATGATAAATCTGAGAGCTACACATATTATCAACACCCTCCAATCTATCCAGTGTTCTCAAACCATGAACTCTTTGACGTTGGGGATGTTAATTATGTGCTTATGAGAAGATATGCAGCAGAACAAAAGGAAAGCTCTTCAAGAACTCCATCTAAGTTGAAAAAGATTGTGTTTGTGAAAGAAAAATATCCTCAAATACATAATATCAGCAAGCCCATTAAGATCGACTTCACCAACTCTTTATGCCCCAAAACCTCTTTAGGTTTTGACTTTCCCTAGTGACAAGATCAAGGACAAGCTTAAAGACATGGGAAGTTTTGCAAAAGTGTGGTGTAAGAAGTGTGATGCCTGCGGACATCACACTGATTCTTGTTGGGTGGTTGAAGAGACATTTGAAATTCCTGATATTGTGAGTGGATTTGACATGAAGGGTTACAAGGAAATGTTTGAAAAATATCTAAATGGAGATAGGAGCTCTTCTGATGGAGAGGACAAGAGATTGACCCTGGAGAAAAGGTTAAAATCTGTGCTGAAGATCAAGGAAGATCCAAAGGTCTCAAACAAAACTATGAAGAGTGAAAGTGTTGATACACGTTTTGTACGTCTCAGTCTTTATCAGGGCATTAATGTATTTAGTATAAAGTATAGGGGTCTTAATGTAAATATGGCTAAATGAGCCATTCGCTCTAATGTAATGTTACATTCGTTACCCTGTAACGAATGTAACACATTCGTCTAATTGTAAGCTCATTCGTTAACCCAGTTTAACGAATGAGATAACGAATGAGGGCTATTCGTTATATGTTAAATGTATTAACGAATGAAGAGTTCATTCGTATGGTTTAATGTAACGAATGACACATTCGTTAACTGTTAAGTTAACGAATGTGGTCATCCCCTATATATAGTTTGTAAATTATTCATTAATGTAAGTTTTCAGTTCAGTGATCATTCTCTCTCGTTACTCTGTCAAATTGTCATCTCCATAACGTATTCCAGCTTAATCGTATATCAATCAACATGTGTATCGTTGTTATCAAGATCTAGATCCGTATTCCAGGTTCTTTCAAGTGGTATCAGAACCTTGGATCTGATCTACGATACATAATCGAGTTTTTAATCGTATTAAATTGATTCGTTTCATGATGAATTGATTGAGTTTTAAGGTAAATTGATAATTGTAGAAACATAACCAGTTTGTTCTGTGATTGTGAGTTCGGACTAGGCAATTAAGGTTCGGATTTGGTTTTGGATTGTTTTGATATAAGTTTTGAGTAGTTTCAGTAAGATTCAGATGAGTTGGAAGTTGAAATTGGAAGTTTGAATCGTTGAAGACTTATTCGTTATGATGAAGTCTTATTCGTTAGGATGAAGCCTGATTCGTTACACTGTTTACACTCATTCGCTAAGACCTAACCACTCATTCGTTACAATTTCAATCTCATTCGTCAAGGTCAAAACTCATTCATTCAATCTTATTCGTTAAGCCTGATTCGTTAAGCCACATACATTAACTGTCATTCGTTAGCAAAATTTTAACGAACAACCCATTCGTTAAAGTAATCTATTTTTAACGAATATCCCATTCGTTAAAGTATTAACGAATATCCCATTCGTTACTGGTTCATTCGTGTGAACAATAAACGAATAACCTTTGAAAGTTTGACAATTTTAATCCCTGTTGTTTATCATGGCTGCTCAGAATTCATCTTATTATGCATTAGAGTCACAGAATGTCTTATTACAACAGATGCTGACGATGGATAACGAGATTGGCAGTCATAATAAGTGTCCTAAGCTGTTGAAACTATCGGACTTTGCCCGTTGGGAACCAAGATTCCGTGCACATCTGGGATCCGTACATCCTAGCATTCGTTTTCTTGATGATGTTTATGCTGCACCAATGATCGGTAATAACAATACAAGTTGGACTCCGAAACCTTTTAAGGATTATGAAACACATGAGTTGAAGGACTTTGAAAGTGAAACGAAAGTATATTCTACACTCACTATGGCTTTACCGGAACATATTTTTCATCAATATAGTACGATCAAAGTCCGTGCTTCACTGTTTACTACCTTGAAAACGAGAAGTTTGGGAAATACTCTCGAAAGCAAGAAAACTTTGGTGAAATTTCAATTCAGAAATTTTATCTTGATGAAAAATGAAACTGTAGAAGAAATGATCAACCTTTTCAGCCATTTGATTGTTGAAATGTCATCTGTTGATCTTGAGCCAACTGAACAAGATAAGATTGATACTTTAAAGAATGCTTTACCTACAGATTATTCAACTTTTTTGTTCGTGCTTAAAGAGAACGGTTACTTTCAGAAACCTGAACTGACTGCTGTACAATTCATTAACAAGATCGAATAAAGGGAATTTGATCTTAAATATCAATCTACCTTGAAAGAAAATCAAAATCAGCAGTCATCAACTCAGAATCCGTTACTTTATGGTGGTGCATTACCGGAAAAGAATGCGACAAGCTCAGTGCCTATTAATGCATTCTTTGCTCAATCTCAAGAGGGTCCTAACGTAAACAATTCTCCTAATGTATGTTTCATGGTAAGTGGTGCAACTGGAAACTCAAATGCTCATACTTCAAGCCTACCTAAGGTTAATTTACAAGAAGTTGAACAACAGTTCGCTTTTGTAGTGCGTTCATGACTTCATATGAACAACTGGTGGGAAGTAAGATTGCTACAAGTGATCTCACAGATGAGGACTATGATCAAATCGACCCAGATGATCTTGAGCTTATGGATTTGAAGTGGAACATGGCCATGATTGTTCAAAAGGTTAAAAGATTCATGCAACGAACGGGAAAAGATTTTCCCACGTTGAACAAAAGGGTTGGATTTGATAAATTAAAAGTCAAATGTTATAATTGAAGTGAATTTGGCCATTTTGCCAAAGAGTGTGACAAGCCAAAGAAAGATTTTTCTGGTTCACGCAATTCTGATGTTCTTCTACGAAGTCTTCATCTGGAGGAGATAAAAGTAACACTACTAGCTCTTATGATCAAGAAAAATCTCCAGTTACTCAAGCTTTATTGGTAAATGATGGAGTTGATTGGTCTCAGTGTTTATTGGGAAACCAGGCAAACGTTGCTATCGTTGAGCCTGTGGAGAATTTTGAGGATGCAAGTAGCGATAATGTATTAGAAGGTAGTGATTCTTCTGACTCGGAAACTAACAGTGATCAATCTCTGTCATCTTCACAAGAATCATCTCCTGAAGAAACTGCATCTTATGCCTGCATGGCTAAGATTGATGAGGTATGTCTTATACCTCAAAGTAATATAAATGAATCTGCATCAATAATGGTGGATTGTTCTGAGTGTGATGTGTTAAAAGCCAAACTTGAAACAACATTAACTCAAAACAATACATTTACTAATGATTACTTTACGATCAAGGAATGCTATAAGCAGAAAACAAAATTGCTTGAACAAGCTAATCTAAAAATTCAGAAATTTCAGATAATAATCATGATCTTAAAGCAAAGGTTCATTGTAAAATTATTGAAGTGGATCAACATTTAAAGGAGATTCTTCGTCTTCGAACTTGCATTTCCAAACTCGAACAAGAAAAAATGGAATTAAATCATAAAATCAGTAAATTCAGAGATTCTTCTTTTCTTTTAAATGAGATAATTGAGGTTAATCATTCACACAAAAAGAACGGAAAAGCAGGTTTGGGATACGTCGAAATTCCTCCTCCATTTAATCAGGATTACAGTAGCATTCCTAAGGCAGAAATTCTTTAAATATGACTACTGTTAAACATGAAAATGTTGAGTCATGTGAACCGACTTGTGAACCAGCTATTATTGAAAGCATAAAGGTGTTTACCAAAAATGAAATGGACGGTTCAATTGAGGAGTTGACTGAAACAGATGTGATTGTTAAAAATAAGAACACTCCAATTGATAATCACATTCTGTGTGAACCAGAAGATTTTGAAAAAGTTGTGTATGATGCAAAATCTTCAAATGTTTCTTTAAACAATTCAAGTGTTCCTAACGAGCTTCCTAAAGTAATTCCAAAGGAACAAGTTAATGTAACTTCCACAGACAAGCTTTCAGTATCTGATGAGGAATTAATGCAATTTATTAATCCTCCACTGAAAACTTCAACTGGAAAAGTATTTAAATTAAAAGGTCTCTCAAAAGTGTTCTCAGAGAAAGAAGTTCTATTGAATCTTCTTAAACCAGAATTGATTGAAAGTGTATTTCAAGATGAAACTACTCAAATGACTGAACTTGAGAGGAAATTTCTTCAATCAAAAACTAGTAATGTTCAAAAACAAAAAACAAATGTTTTTAACCCTATAAAATTCATCAAATCGTCAGGTTTGGAAAATTCATCGAATTTGACAAATCTTGAATTTTACAAAACGAAGAAGGGTTTAAAACATGAGTCATCAAAGAAGGTCACTTTTGAGACACCTAAATCTGATAATCTGAAAACTTTGTTATCACAAACGACCGGTACATCATCACAACGAAGTTTAGACTCTTGACTATGTTTCAAGTATGGTGAACTGGATCACGTTTCAAGACGATGCAAAGCAAAGATCGATAATATCAAAAATTATTCAACTTGCCAAACGAATGATTTTTCTAACATAAAAGAAAATCAAGTTGATGATTCTTTGATAATGTATTCGAACATCAATCCGAGGAAAGTTATTCGGATTGATGCACTTAATGTATTGAACACATGTGTTGACCGTGCTCAACCCATTTGTTCAAACACAGATTCAGGAAGAATCCGTGATGGTTATCTTAAGAAGAAATCTAAGAAAACTGCCACTTATTCTCAAGTATCGAATATGTGTGTTAATTTATTAAGTTCTCCAAAGGTTTCAAAGGGAGAGCCCAAAACTGAGGCTTGGGCTGCCTTTTTGAACTAATCATTTTACTTGATTATGCAGGGTACATCTAGGTCCGTATCAACTCAAAAATGGATATTGGATAGCGGATGTTCTCGGCATATAACCGGTAACATAGACCTTCTGCACAACATTAAAGATATTCAAGGGGGTTATGTGGGGTTTGCTGGTAATCAAGGAGGGATGATTACAAAAGAAGGAGAAGTTTCAAACGGTAGAATTACGTTTGAAAAGGTTAATTATTGTGAAAAGGTGGATCATAATCTGTTGAGTGTTTCACAGATTTGCGATAAGAAGTTTACCACCATTTTTACCGACAAGGAATGTGTTATTCTTCAACCAGGATTCACAATCCCAGAAGACATGGTTGTCATGCGATCACCTCGATCAAATGATATGTATGTACTTGACATGATTTACGATGTCAAAGTTTCGCCCTCATCTACTTGCTTCGTGTCTAAAGCAACAGAGAAAGACTCTATTCTTTGGCATAGACACACGGGACACATTCACTTAAGAAAAATGAACTTTTTGATGACAAATGATTTAGTGAATGGAGTGTCCCTCAAGAACTTTAAATTTAATGATCATTGCGTCGCATGCAAGAAGGGGAAACAAAAGAAGAAATCTCACCCGACCAAATCACTAAACGATATCGTTACTCCTCTGGAACGACTTCATATGGATCTCTTTAGTCCAGTGAACCGTGCTAGCATTGCTGGAGATTTTTATTGTTTGGTTGTGACGGATGATTTCTCTTGTTACTGGTGGGTGTTATTTATGGGATCGAAAGATCAAACTCCTGTGCTAATTCAGAACCTTATTACAAAGATCGAATCACTTTACAAACTGAAAGTGAGACGAATTCGTAGTGACAATGGAACTGAGTTCAGGAATAATGTATTGGATTTCTTCTTTATACAGAAAGGAATTCATCGGGAATTCAGTGCACCTTATGTTCCTCAACAGAATGGTGTGTCTGAGTGAAAGAATCGTACGTTGATTGAAGCTGCACGTACAATGCTTGCTGATTCTAAGCTACCTGTTCAATTCTGGAACGAAGCTGTGAATACTGCTTGCTACACATTGAATCGCGTACTAACGGTAAAGAAGCTCAAGAAGACTAGTTATGAGCTTCTACATAATTGTAAACCGAACTTAAAGTATTTGGAACCATTTGGGTGTCCATGTATTGTGTTGAAGAAAGATGTTGGAAAGTTCGATGAGAAAGCTTTTGAAGGTTATTTCTTGGGTTATAATTCTCCAAAGAAACGGATTTTCAATCTTTCTTCTGGTTGCATAGAGGAATGGTATCACGTTGATTGTCAAAGTTATACTACTCCACCAACTGGTACAGGACCCGATTGGAAGTTCGATTACGAACGATTATTTAATTCATTTACATCAACAGTTACTGATATACCTGAAGATCTTGTTAGATCGTATTTGGAGGATTAATGTCTTCCAAGTCCAAGGTTTTCCTCGGTTGATGCAAGCGACTCTCCTAATGTATCTGAAACGTCAAACGATGTTTCTGAATTTTCCGATATGCTGAGTTTGTTGATTCATCATCTGTAATGGTAGATGAAGCTCAAGAGACTACCGAGCCTATTCTAATCAGTGATGATTCATCATCTGTCTCTTTAGACACTGCGGAGGAGAATATCACTAATTTGGGTGATAATGTATCTGTTCTTGTGAATCCTACTTTACGGATTCATTCGCAACATCCACAAGATCAGATAATTGGTGATGTGAACGACGGGGTTCGCACAAGGCACCAATTGGCTAACATATGTGATGATCCATCTGATTATAATGTATCTCCTACTGAGGATTCGATTGTTTGTGCTTATGCGGATTTGCACTCTTCGGGTATCCTTGGTATCGCACAATACACCTGCTTTTTATCATAGATAGAACCAACAAGTGTCGCAATGGCACTCAAGGAACCATCATGGGTTGAAGCTATGCAGGAGGAGCTACAACAGTTTGTTAGACTGGGTGTATGGGACTTAATCGACAAACCCGATCGCGTTAAAAAGGCGATTCCTACAAAATGAGTTTTTAAGTGCAAGAAGGACGATCGTGGGGTTATCGTGCGAAATAAGGCGCGTTTGGTCGTTCTTGGTTACAATCAACAGGAAGGCATAGATTATACAGAAGTGTATGCTCCGGTGGAACGACTGGAGGCTATACGAATATTTCTTGCCTATGCAGCCTACAAAAACTTCAAAATTTATCAAATGGATGTAAAATCAGCATTCTTGAACGGAGCAATTCATGAAGAAGTGACGTGAAACAACCTCCTGGCTTCGAGGATCCAGACTTTCCTGAGCGTGTTTATCGTTTAAACAAAGCTCTGTATGGTTTGCATCAGGTCCGAGAGCCTGGTACAGCACGTTGGCTGACCATCTGATTGAAAGTGGATTCACGAGGGGAACTGTGGATTGTACGTTATTTTACAAGAATATGGGTGATGATCTGCTCCTCGTCCAAATTTACGTGGATGATATTATTTTTGGTTCGACAAACGATAGTTTACGCAAAGAATTCGAGAAAACGATGCAGACAAAATTCGAGATGAGTTCGATGGGAGAAATGAGTTTCTTTCTGGGTTTGCAAGTTCACCAATTTGACGCCGGGATCTTTATCCATCAGACAAAATATGTGAACGATGTCTTGAGACGATTCAAGATATCCGATGGCAAAATTCCATCTTCTACTCTTCCCGTGGGTCACAATTTATCACCGGATGAATTGGAGGATACTGTAGATCCGACCCTATATCGAGCTATGATTGGATCACTCATGTATTTGACTGTTTCTCGACCGGACATTTTGTTTGCTGTCTGTTTGTGTGCTAGGTATCAATCGAGTCCCCGAGTGACTCACCTGGCAGTAGTAAGGCGTATCTTACATTATCTGCAGGGAACTCCAGACATCGGGTTATGGTACCCCAAAGACGACAACTTTGATCTCACCGCCTTTACTGACTCGGACTATGGAGGTTGCAAGATCAATTTCAAATCGACAACGGCGGGATGTCAATTCTTAGGAAACCGGCTTGTTTCCTGGCAGTGTAAGAAGCAGATAACGGTCTCAACTTCAACAGCCAAAGCGGAGTATGTGGCGGCCTCGAGTTGCTGTTCACAGGTTCACTGGATCCAGCAACATTTGCGGGATTACGGTTTGAAGTTTCTTACTACTCCTATTTTTATTGATAATTCTGCTGCAATTTCTATCACCAAAAATCCGGTTCAACATTCAAAAACAAAACATATTGAAATCCGTTATCACTTTATTCGTGATTGTTATGAAAAGAAATTAATATCAATTGATAAAATTCATACGGATTTTCAAAAGGTTGACCTTTATACTAAAGCTTTTGACAAAACGCGTTTTCAATACTTGCTTGGTATAAATGGTTTAAAATCTTTCACAGAAATTCAAAAGCTTGGTTAGATCATTTTTTTGTTTTGTTTGTTATTTCATTTTTTACTGTTTTTTGGGAGAGAAAATATAAAAATACAAAAATAGTGTGGTTTCGTTTGTACAGAAAAATTCTATAAAATCCAAAACATTCAAATATTGTAAAATCCAAAAACATTCAAATATTGAAAAATCCAAAAACATTGAAAAATGCTCCTCAAAATTGAGTTTTGAAGCAAAAAGGGAAAATGATAGTACATTGACTTAGCGGACCTAACACTTGAATAAACTAGACTAAAAAGTGCCGTAAGATCAATTGCATGATGTGTATGATAGGCTTAACAGATAGCATAAGTGCTGAAATGATATAAACCTAAATGCTTGCCAAATCTAGTGGTGTTACATCTTGATGCATAGTTAATATCTGTATTAAGTATCAAAAGATTTTAAGATTGCTATGTGTGCATGCGTTCATTTTTGAAGAAAATTCTGCTTTATTTTAATTTTAATTTTGCAAAGAAATTAAACTTTATTTTTTCTTTATTTTTATTCAAATCTTGGATTCTCTCCTGCGCGATAAGATTATCCGACCTGAGGGTTAAGATTTGGATATTCTGTTTTATTTTCTTGGTGTTTCGTATAAAATCTTGGACTTTCTCCGCGCGATAATACGGGATTATCCGAATTGAGAGTTAATATTTTATGCAACTTCTGCTTATTTGTTATCTTTTTATTTTTGTTAAAGTGGAACCTTATCTGCGTGTAGTAATACCGATCCTAAGGGAAAATTTTAACTTTCTGCTTTATTTTCTTTTTGTTATTTTTGTATGAGTCACAGCTAATCAATTCAAAGAAGAAAAACGTACATGTGAAATTCAATGTATAAGAGATATGAAACTGTGTCTGACAGGTGGGTTCCACATAAGATTTGTGCTTAATTGAACCTTAAAATGTATCGTAAAGTTACGGACGGATCTGTCTAAAGTTTAAAGTGGACAATTATATCTGCAATCATCTTTGGGTTACGTGCATAATAATGTCAAAATTGAAGTGTAGTCTAGGACGTTATTAGTCAATATGATTCCCTGCTCAACTCACAAAAATATGTACTGCTTTTCATTTACTATGTTTAGTTCTTTGCTATTTGATAATTTTCTAAATATACAAAATGATTTTATATTCCTTTTATATATATATATTTTTTCTTATCTTCTTCGTTAGTTTCGATTTTCCAAGCTAGCGAATTAATCATTGAGTAAAGGAAAAAGAGTTAAACCCCGGAACAAAAGTTTAAGTTAAATCGTGCTTAACGTATTTTCAATCGGTAACAATTGATGTTTTAATGTAAAAATTCGTTTAAGTTAAGTATTACCGATCCACGGTGATCGGGTATTTTAATGTATGAAATTAAAACCTAACTTGGATTTAATTGATTTTTTAATTCCTTAAAATGAGAGTTTTGTCTCATTCGCTAGGGAATATGGTGATTCGTTAAAAAGTTTAATGAATGTATAGCCTTTCGTTATTTAAACATAACGAATGAGTTTCTCATTCGTTATAAAGACATTCGCTTCTGTTGTGAATAACGAATGGAAGACATTCGTTTAAACACTTAACGAATAAGAATTGTTAATGTATTATTCGTTAAAGATTAACGAATTACTTAGTTATTCGTTAACAATTTAACGCATGAGAGAAGATTCGTTAAAATTTTTAACGAATGAGATTCAACATTTAACGAATGAGGCCATTCGTTAGTTCAAATTTTGAACGAATGACCTTGATTCGCATGAAATTATTGGATATAATCCCAAGGTTAGACGAATGACGGTTCATTCGCCTATTTCCTATTTCATCGTCTTCTCTAAACAAAACTCTGCCAAAATTTCACCAGAATTCTTTGCTTGCACATTAGCCTTATTGATTGATATCTTTGGCTTCAGCAGGTAATGGCGATCCTAACCATATTATTTTCACGAAGATTCATCGATGGTTTAAGTGTCAAACTGATTCATTAAATAATTGAATAAAGAAATCGATGATATTCATATATGAGATTACTTTTGCAATGATAATTGATGGATGATTACATGCATTTAGTTTCCGAACACAAACTTAATGGTTAATCGTATAGATTGTTTGGAATTTCAACAGGTTCTAACATGAACATGACGATTTTGACTAATATTAGTCGAAATTGTTTGTATTTTGACTCTCAGATTAGTCAAACAGACACTCTAAGCTGATTCGTTAGTTTTATAACGAATGAAGCATGATTCGTTATCTTTATAACGAATGTAGCTTGATTCGTTAAGACAGTTAACGAATTACTGTATGATTCGTTAAAGTAACGAATGGATTGTTTAAAGTCATAACGAATCAGATTGGATTTGTTAAGAGTGATTCGTTATATTTGATTCGTTACTTGTAACGAATAGGTTAACGATTAAGGATAATTCGTTAAAGATAACGAATAAACCTTTTCATGTTTAACGAATGTCCCATTCGTTTACAGTTTTTAACAAATGTGATTATCATTTGTTAAACAGTTTGTTTATTTTGAAATATTTTACTAATGTTTGTTTGTTCTAAACAGATATGGCACTGTCTTGGAATAAAAGTCACAACATATGTGCATTTGTAGAGCCGAACTTTGAAGATACTCCTATCTATGGGGGTATGATTTGTTTTCTCATCCGCTTGAGAATCTACAAGGCCATCTCTACTCGAACAGTTGTATATCAGAAGATTATTAGGGAATTCTGGAATACTGCTAGCTTTAATGAAGCAGAAAATCAGATTGAAGCAGTTGTTCAGAATAAGCGGGTTGTGATAGATGTTGGAGTTATTCGAGACTCACTTGGTTTTCATGATACTATTGATGATCGGTGTGAGTTCGATCGAGTGTTGATAAGAGGATTATTCGGCCGAGTAAAGTATAATGGAGATTTAGGTAAATCAATGTACAACAAAGCGAACTTGTGTGAACAATACAAGTATCTGCTTCATGTTCTTATACATTGCCTGGGTGGTCGGAAAGGAGGTTTCGACGAGTGTAGGGTGATGTTACAATCTGCTTTCATGGCCCTAGTGCTGAATAAACCATTCAATTTCTCTGAATTGGTTTACTATCATCTGAAGGAGAATATCACCAGCAGACACAAATTCTTAATGTATCCTCGTTTTCTGCAAATGATGATCAACGACTTGGTTCCAGACTTGGAGAAAGATCAAGCTGATGTTATGAAGCTTGAACACATGAACGAAGAAACTATGAGACGGTTGAGATCTTATAGAGGGCAGAGTCTGGCAGATCGACCTAAGTTCAAACGTTTGATTGGTCATTTAGCAGATGTTGATTATGTCCCGCCATCTAATGATCGTTGGATTCATGACGATTCCGATTCGGAACGTGAAGATGGTGATGGTAATGACGGTGGAGATGATGGTGGTGATGGTGGTCCAGGACCACAAGCTGAGTTAAATTATGACCAGAAGCGTAAGCGTAAAGGTAAAGAACCAATGACAGAAGAAGGGGAGAAAGTCAAGAAACAAAGAGTTAGAAGGGGTTCGGGTATTGAGATACCAAGCCAGCCTTTTGTACCTTCTACTGCTATTTCTACTCCTATTATTTCTTCTACTGCATCTCCAGTTCCAGGTACACAGATTCCACGATCTCCTACTCCTAATATTATACCAGATTTTCCTCGTTCTCCAACACCTGTGCAAATGCCTACGTCTCCAATGCCTCCAACTCTTACTACTATGAGGCCTGATATTCAGTTTGGAGATATATTACATAATGTATTAGCACAGATGCCTACACCGCAGCCAACTACACCTGTTACTCCTGTTACACCTATACCGTTGCCGAGGCCTGAGCATTCCTTTATGACATTCAGTCGTCCTCAGGGTCCTATGCAACCAATACATCCTAATTTTTATCTTATGGCTCCTCACGCTCAATGGTTTCATATGATGAATCTGTTGCATTTACAACACACACAAATGCAAGCAGATCGAGCTGCAAATGAGCTAGCGCAACGAAACTTACTGAGACATCTTCTTACAGCTCAGTGTGATAATAAAGAACTTCTAGCCCTTGTTACTACTTAGAGGGAGAGGTTAGACAAACAAGAGGAGATTATTCTTCAACTGACATGCAAAGAAGATGAATTAAAGAAGTTGAAAAATAATGAAGATGACCAGGATGGTGCAGGGGGTGGGGTAGATCAGCAACCGGGCGGAAGTTCTACACCGTCGACGGGTAATAAGACTGATACTGGTGTTGGTGGTGGATCAGAAGCGAGTAATCTACATATTGTTCCATATAAAGATTACACGAGAGCCAAGCCAATAGATGCTATTCCGGCTAATATGCTTCTGTTTGTAGGAATTGGATGGGATTGTTTACAGTATGGTGAATGCTGATGAGATCGAAGAAGGTGAATTTGTTGATCATTCGTTAACGAAAGAACAAATTGCCTTGATTCTAGATCTAAATGATGATGAGATTGAGGAATTGGGTAAGAATGTGGATGTGGAGATGGAAGATAGTACTGATATAGGTATTCCTCACGGGAATGTACCTGATTTTGAAGAAGTGGAAGATGTTACTGCTGAAGAATATCCAGAGTTTTACACAGATAATAACAATGACGCGGGTATTCCGTTCTTTACAACTGAGCATTTCAATGCAGCAGAGCATCGATTACAGGAAGAAAAAGATAAGTTAAAAAGCTACATAATCGAGCCATGTGTCCACTACAGAGAAGAAGCGGAAACGTGCCTTTGATGGTATGTTTGAGCATAACGTTGAGAAGATGAATAAGATGATCGAGACTTTCAGATATCATGACCGAGAAGATGTGAATGTTGAAAAAGCTCGGGAATCTGCATACTAGATTAAGAAGTACAAGCCTGCTAAAGACGTTAAAGGTGATATGGTGGCCTGGCAGTACGATTCAGATCTTAAGGTATGTATCGTGAAGTGGGAGCATGGTATTTATTATTTCAGACGCCCACACGATATTTTATCTATGCCTCGATGGGATGTACGAACCTTAGCTAATCGTCCGTTTGTTAATCTTGATTTGTTAATCGTATAGCTGCGTTGATTGGAAGACAAAGATGTTTCCACGCTAAAGTATGATAAAGAGCTAGAGACGAAGGGGAGTTTGTTGATACACGTTTTGTATGTCTCAGTCTTTATCAGGGCATTAATATATTTAGTATAAAGTATATGGGTCTTAATGTAAATATGGCTAAATGAGCCATTAGCTCTAATGTAATGTTACATTCGTTACCCTGTAACGAATGTAACACATTCGTCTAATTGTAAGCTCATTCGTTAACCCTGATTAACGAATGAGATAACGAATGAGGGCTATTCGTTATAGGTTAAAGTATTAACGAATGAGGAGTTCATTCATATGGTTTAATGTAACGAATGACACATTCGTTAACTGTTAAGTTAACGAATGTGGTCATCCCCTATATATAGTCTGTAAATTATTCATTAATGTAAGTTTTCAGTTCAGTGATCATTCTCTCTCGTTACTCTGTCAAATTGTCATCTCCATAACGTATTCCAGCTTAATCGTATATCAATCAACATGTGTATCGTTGTTATCAAGATCTAGATCCCTATTCCAGGTTCTTTTAGAAAGGTCTAGTGATAAAGGAAGAGCAAAGTTAAGACCTGGTGTTCTAAATGGTGATGAAAAATTTCTCCTAAAACAGGGATTTGAACCAAGAGAATATCAGTGGAAGACTAAACAAGATGTGAAGGAATGGAAAGACAATGTGATTGAACAAATTGAAAATAGCATCAAGTCACCAGTTGTGTCAGACTCGGATTCAGATGATGAATGTGAAATAGTCTATGAAGATCCACTTCCAACTCCTGTTGAAACTCCAATTGACTCTGATTTGCAAACTGATGCAGTTTGTGAATCAGATTCTAACTGATCTTCTTGTGTGTGTTTGTGCAGGAATAGTCCATGAATTGCAATGATATATGGTATATGGACAGTGGTTGTTCCAGGCGCATGACATGTGATAGAGCACCTCTTGTGAACTATGAAAGAAAATATGAGGGACCAGTTGCCTTTGGGAGTGATGAGAATGGAGGAAAGATTGTAGTAAGAGGCACTCTCACCAATGGAAAAGTATCCTTTGAGAATGTGCTGCATGTTGAAGGACTACAATATAACTTACTCAGCATTTTTCAAGTCTGTGACAAAGGATACAAAGTGGCTTTCAATGATGAACATTGTTTGATCCTTAAGCCTGAATTTGTCATTTCACCTGAGATGATTATGATGATGGCTCCAAGAAATGGAAACCTCTATGAGCTGAGAATGAATACTGCAATATCAAGAGGTGGTTCATGTTTTGTTTCCAAAGCCACTGAGAATGAAACAAAACTGTGGCATAGGAAGATGTGTCATGTCAATCTGAAGAACATGAACAAGCTAGTGAAAGGTGAACATGTTGTGGGTCTTCCTACAAGAGAATTCAAACTGGAAGAAAAATGTTCATCATGTCTCAAGGGAAAACAACACAAATCCTCTCATAAGAGCAAACTGATCAACACTATTGATGAGGTATTGGAACTACTTCACATGGATCTCTTTGGTCCTGTAAGTGTTCCAAGCATTGGCAAGAAAAGATTTTGTTTAGTGATCACTGATGACTATTCAAGATTTACATGGGTGTTCTTCAAGGGAAGCAAGGATGAAACTCCAGAGCTAATCAAGACCTATGTGTTAAAAATGGAGAATCAACTTGAGAAGAGAGTGAAGGTCATTAGAAGTGATAATGGAACATAGTTCAAAAATGGATTGATGGAAGAATTCTGCACTTATAAAGGAATATTTCAACAGTATAGTGCCCCAAGAACTCCTGAGCAGAATGGTTTTGCAGAAATAAGAAACAGATGATTGATTGAAGCTAGAAGGACCATGATAGCTGATGCAAATCTGCCAGTTACTTTCTGGGCAGAGGCTATCAACACTGCTTGCTATGTGCAAAACAGGGTTCTTCTAAACAAGACTCAAAGCAAGACTCCATATGAGGTAATCTTCAAAAGAAAACCTTATGTGAAGTTCTTAAAGCTTTTTGGATGTAGATGCTCACTGCTGAACACAAAGGATTATCTCAACAAATTCCAATCAAAATCTTTGGAATGTTTCTTTGTGGGCTATTCATCCTATTCAAAGGCCTACAAAGTCTATGTCAAGGAGCACATGGTGGTGATTGAATCCTCAGACATCATCTTCAATGAAAATCATTTCAATAATGTGGAAGGACCCAAGTGGCTGTTTGACTTGGAGAAGATGATCAAATCATTCAAAATCTACAATGAAGACATGGATGACAGCATGTACAGAACAAGCATTGAAGAGAAAGGAAAGCAAACGCAAATTGATCTGGACAAGCTGTGGTCATCAGTTGCTCCCGAATAAAATGGATTCACTTTTGAAAGAAGCATTCAAGGAGTAAATGAAGTGGAGATAAATGGTCAAGAAGCTGCAGTTGAAGTATCAAATGATGGACCAAGTGACATAGAGAGTGAACCAATGCAGAGTTACTAACAAGTTCAACCTGAAGAGACAGATAGAGTTGAAGACAGGTTCCAATCTTTGTTTGATTCTTTCCAAATTGGAACAAATGAAGCATCATCATCTGAAAATGGTCAAACTCAATTAACTGTTGAAAATGAAGAGGCACCTGAGAATGAAGCTGCTAATACGAACATGACATATCTTGAATCAGATTTTTCAGCACAACAAGTTGTACAGACTACCTCTGTTGAAAGAAATCATCCTGCAGAAAACATCATTGGGGACTTGCATGAAAGAGTGACAAGAAGTTCTTCTGAAAAGGCAAACATCTGTCTTTATGCTTGCTTTCTATCCCAAGTTGAGCCAAAGAACATAAATCAAGCCTTGAAAGACAACAGCTGGGTGGAAGCTATGCAGGAGGAGTTGGCTCAGTTCAGAGACTTACATGTCTGGGATTTGGTTGACAAACCTAGAGGAAAATATGCAATTGGAACCAAGTGGGTTTTCAGGAACAAGAAGGATGAAAGAGGAATTGTTATAAAAAACAAAAAAAGACTGGTGGCTCTAGGGTGCTTACAAGAAGAAGAAGTAGACTTTGAAGAAGTATTTGCTCCTATTGCAAGATTAGAAGCCATCAGAATCTTTCTAGCATATGCAGCATCCATGAACATCAAAGTCTATCAATTGGATGTAAAGTCTGCATTTCTGAATGGAAAGATAGATGAAGAAGTGTATGTGACTCAACCTCCTGGATTTGAAGATCCAATTCATTCAAACAAGGTGTACAAGCTGTGTAAAGCACTATATGGATTACATCAAGCTCCTAGAGCTTGGTATGATGAGCTGTCAAATCACCTGCTGGATAATGGTTTCTACCATGGAGCTATTGACAAGACACTTTTCTAAAAATATGGAAGAAGGATTTACTGCTTGTACAAATATATGTTGAGGACATCATTTTTGGCTCTAAAAATGAACAGATGTGCAAAGAGTTTGAGCAAGTGATGAAGTCAAAATACAAGATGAGTTCTATGGGAGAAATGAACTTCTTCCTTGGACTTCAAGTGCAACAGAAGGCATATGGTATCTTCATAAGTCAATCAAAATATGTTCAAGAAATTCTTAACAAATTTAAGTATCAAGATTACAAGACAGTGTCCACACCAATGGACACACATGAGAAGATGGTACCTGATGAGTATAGGGCCAAGATAAGATCACTGATGTATCTGATAGCATCTAGGCTAGATGTTATGTTTGCCGTATATGTCTGTGCAAGATTTCAAGCTAACCCCAAAGTCTCACACATGTTGGCAGTAAAGAGAATATTCAGATATCTTAAACGAAAACCAAATTTGGGGATATGGTATCCAAAGAACTCTTCCTTTGACTTAATGGCCTATACAGATAGAGACTATGATTGTTGCAACATGAGTAGGAAATCAACTTCAGGAGGATGCCAGTTTCTTGGAAACAGGCTGGTGTCTTGGCAATGCAAAAGGCAGACTACAGTGTCCATCTCAGCTGCTGAAGCTGAGTACATTGCTGCATCTGCTTGCTGTGCACAGGTTCTATGGATTCAAAATCAACTGCTGGATTACGGTCTGAATTTCTTACTCACTCCTATTTTAATTGATAATACTGCTGCCATGTTTATTGTTAAGAATCCTGTTCAACATTATGAAACTAAGCACATTGAGATTAGACACCACTTTATTAGGGACTATAGTGAAAAAGGCTTAATAGAAATGAAAATGGTAGACACAATTGATAACTTGGCTTATTTGATCACCAAACCTTTAGATAAAACCAGGTTTTATTTTTTGTTAAAATGCCTAGGAATGATAAATGCTGATGAAATCTGAATGATGATGTGTGCTTAAGTGAGATGCTTACTGACTATCTATACTACTCACTGTGAATGTCTGCATGATTTGTTGCTATGCTTGACTAATAATTTTGATTGAATGAATCATGCTTGATGAATTATCTGTGTTGAAAATAACATGTATTTGATGTTCATGTCTTCTGTACTTAAATCTGTGCATACTTGATATATTTTGTATGATTTAAGTATTCTGAGCATGAATATGTGCTTGATAGTGTGTTTGTTGCTCCTCGAGCACATGTCTATTTCTCGAGCACATCATCGAGCCTTCATGAAGTTTTTTGAGCACATGTTTTGTAATGATAAATTTTAAGTCTGCTCGATAGGACTCTTGTGTGCTCGAGTAAAGGATTTTTCATGCCTGTATGAATTTTGCTGTTTGAGTAAATTGGTGTGCTAATTTTGAAGTGTTTGCATGTCAACTATTCTTAAAAGACAATATTGTTTTCAAAATCATGTTTTACAATGAACTTTCTATAGAATGGCTTTGAAACTTTAAAAATGTTTTTGAATAAGCAAAACTGTTTTGGTGATCTCATATGAGATATGATAAGATTATTCACTTACAAGCTTTGTAGAAGTTTAAAGGTTTTTGGATAGAAATTGTATCCAACCTATGGGAAATGATAGAAGACTGTTTGAGACAACTAACACATGGATTATAAGTTTAAAAGGCTTGAAGTACATTCATTGATATAGTATGGTAGCTTTCCATAATGTGTATTTGCCTATGTGATATAAACCTAAATCTTATTAAGTCTGATGTGGTGAACCATTAGAAGATAAGGTATGCTCTCTAGCATATCTCCCCGAATGATGGGCAGAAAGGTAATTATCTAGTCATACACAAGCCTCTTGAAGTATTGGTCAATTAGGAATTTGTGTATTATTATTAAGAAAATTCACACAATGTGAATAACTAGTGAAGTGAAGCTCAAAGTTACAAAAGGAGCTAAAGGCAAGTTATATATATATTCTGAATGTTTTGCAATTTAGTTTATTTTAGAATTTAGAATGTACTGACCATACTTCATTGGGTTGAAGTCAAATTGGGGTGACTTGGAGAAAGCTAAATAAGCCTTGAGAAGAGATTAGAGGCAACCTAAAAATATAGTGATAACCATTCTTATCATATGCCTTAATTGAAATTAATATGTATCACAGAAAGCACTGAAAATTATGCTAAGTATACCTGTTGTCAACCTGGCTTAAGTCAAAATAACACTGACCATGAAATGTTGTGAAATTGCTTAAATAGTATGATCCCATGTTGAGATCTTTCTGTGAAAATATTTTTTTAAAGGAATATCAACTGAAATTTGATCTCTTATTTCACCTTAAACTAAATGCTTAAGTCAGCTCTGTGTCCTAATGATAATATTTTATGAGTTGTTGCAAATTGAGCAAAGTTTATGTGTTAAAATGTCTAGACTGCTAGACAAATGTTATGTTGGTTTTCAAAATCAGTTTGAAAAACTTTTAAATGTTTCGAGCATGCATTTTACTTTCGAGCACTTGTTATGAACTGAAAATTAGATTTAAGTGTTTCGAGCATGCATTTTACTTTCAAGCACTTGTTATGAACTAAAAATTAGAGTTAAGTGTTTCGAGCATGCATTTTACTTTCAAGCGCTTGCTATGACTTGCTAATTGATGTTATGTGTTTCGAGTATGAATTTGAATTGAGAATACTGCATGCAAAATCACATTTGTGCTAAATACTTCAAGCATGATTTCATGTTAGATGCTTAGGCATAAGGCTTCGAGCTTGAGAGTTGGAAAGAAAGATTCTGTTAAGTATTTCGAGCAAGGTTGTGTGCTAGATACTTAAGGTTATATGTTCAGGCTTAAGAAATTGAAGGATAAATTTGTTAAGTATTTCGAGAAAAATTGTGTGCTAGACACTTAGGCTTGAATCTTCGAGCATAAGAAAAGGTAGACTAGAATTTGCACAAGTGTTGTCGAGCATGCACATACTCTACGAGCATAGGTGTTCACATGATTATCTAAGTATGTTCGAGTAAGAGTTGAGTTATTGGTTTTGAATGTGTCTCGAGTATGAATGATTGACTGATTATTTCTTATCTACTTCGAGCATAGGCATTGAGGGTTAGAAAATGTTTTAAGTGTGTTCAAGCATGATACATGTCACGAGCATACTAGTCAGTAGTACATTAAAATTTGAACACTCTCGAGTATGATCCTATACTCAGGTATGTGTGACTTCACATTATTTGGCAAAGTTGGCTGTTGGTTAAGGGTCTCGAGCACGGGTGTACTCGAACACAGTATTGGAATATCTCAAAAGGATGAACTTTTTCTAAGTTTACTCGAGTATACTGACTTTCGAGCAAAACATAAATGAACAATTTCTAAACCAAAGGTTTATTGTACGTCGAGCATGTACTAAGATAAGTACTCGAGTACAATGGGAGACAGCTGTTTATTTGGTTGTATGCTTGAGCAAGGGAGGCACAATTAATTTGAATTAAATGACAATTGCCGTGCACTAGACGATAATTCAGGACTGTACTGACCAAACGTTAGGTATAAAAAGGGGACTTCGAAACTTTTTCACATATTTCTTCTCCCGCTTTCGACCTAATTAGATAACCCTATTGCTCATGCATGCCCTGCTTACTCAGACTTTCTATTTGTGCTTTATACTACTTCGAATACAGCCATTAGCTCTGTTTCGACCTTGGTAAGATATTGATTGTCGTTATCATAACCCCAAGTTTTGAAATTAGGGTTTCTATTGACTGGTGTAAGACCCCGAATCCCGAGAATCCTACAGTTGGTAATCACGTCCACAAATTCACAAAAATTTAAAACCAAACGATTCGTTTTATTTAAAACAAGTTCAGAGTAAATAACAGCGGAAAAAAGTGTAAGTATTTAAAAATCCCAAATACGGGTACAAGTGTCCAAAAATCAAACATAAATAAAATATCTGTTTTATTTGAAATCCTCGACCAGAAATGCCTTCAACCTCCCGAGTAATCTCGAGCACGACCAAGCGGTAAGCATCCTCCTCTAAACCTGGAAACTCACACTAACATACTCACAAAGTCAGCTTGAGCTGAGTGAGTTCAAGTTTTAATAATAGACAATTAAATAAATCATTCCAATGGTTTTAAAACTATAAACGGAAATACATCAGTTAGATCATCACATTTAATAAATAATCATCCTTACGTATGAACATCTCTATACGTGCATTCCTACATATATATATATATATATATATATATATATAACATTCAATAATAACATTCAGGGCCGAGCACACGTACAACCCAAACACGTAATATCCGATGTTGATCATGCCACACAAGCCTCCCCCCTCACGGGCTTTTCTGGGCCCGCCACAGGATTTAAGAACCTGAGTCGTACAGTTTGGCCTGCCCAAGATCACCATTCAATAATAACATTCAGGGCCGAGCACACGTACAACCCAAACACGTAACATCCGATGTTGATCATGCCACACGAGCCTCCCCCCTCACGGGCTTTTCAGGGCCCGCCACAGGATTTAAGAACCTGAGTCGTATAGTTTGGCCCGGCCAAGATCACCATCCATCCGTATGCAAACATGAAGTAGGCATACGTAACATTCTGTAGTCGATAACGACTACAACATTCGCCAAATATTGGCCATACAATAATATATATATATATACATACACACATTCTATAACATTCCAAGGCCTACCAATACTCGCAAGCCCATGCAAAATAGTTTAAAACATTTCATCAATGTAAAAAAACACTTAGGTGTGCATGCTAGCCCAAGAGTAAAAAGAGTGAAAAGGGCATCATGAACTCACCTGAAACGAGCCAAACAAACACCAAAGAGTTTGAGAACTTCAAAGCCAATCCACAGTTTACAAGCCTGCTGGATTGCACACAAAGATTACTAACTAAACGTACCGACTCGTTTATCCTACGAGACGTTCTAACATGATTTGATTGACCTAAAGCCTTGACATTACCAAATTCAATTACCTCAGCCCCCGAGACCATGTATTTACCAAAACCACCATTAGTTAATTCCGGGGACAAAGGATTCCCAATTTCCCCCAGAAAGTTGTTGACTTTATCGAATACGCGTGTTAACGGGTTGATTATGCACTTAGATACCGACTCAGCCCCGTGTGGACCAAATTTAGTAAAATCACAGCCAACAAGTCCACACGACACTACACGAGTTGGATGGGTCGGTAATTCGCAAGCACAATGCACAAATTACCAATAAACACGAATTTGCGCCGTACCGACCCGTTTGAGTAACCGACAACCAATTCAGCCCCAATAACATAAAAATATAGTTGTTCACAGACAAAATTCATACCAAGGCTACAACATCCGAATTGGTTGTTAATTCCCTCAAAAACGCGTTAGACGCAACAATTGACAAACTTAGACAACCGAAACCTAGTTTTCACTTCATCAACAGTTGACCAATCTAACGAATGCCAAAACTCATGATACTAAAGTATATTACACTAGACATACCTAAGAAGATGATGGAGCATGAACTTCAATTATAACAGCCCCGAAAGATGCGAGAAAGGGCAGCCACCGGTTAAGCCTAAAACGAACTTATCGATCAATAATGAATATAACATGCAGATTTTAGCATGCAAAGATGTATTTTATTACATAGGAAAACCATGGAATTAAATTATTAAATTTTTAACAGTGTTGCATAAATATCTTAAGTTTATAAAAATATTTTTATTATATTTTTCTAGTGGACAAAAAAATCATAAATATTCCTCCAACACAGAAAGGTATGTGCAGCTATTTCAGCGCGCAACAAAATGGTTTTATTTTTATAAAATTCATTACCCAGCCAAATTAAACGATTCCAATTGGGTTTGGTTCCTAACTCAAAATATTAACTTCCAGAAGTGGAACCAACCAATTTAGACTTGTCGAAAAAGGGTTATGATGTCGGGAAAACAGACCAGAATCCGTCATCCCGCATCAACTTTGACACTCGATCTTATAAAATCATAAAAAGTATTCAAATCTCGTCCAAAAATTACGTATTATACCTTTCTGGAAACTAGACTCAAAGTAGAACATCATGGAAAGGAGAATAGATAAAAAACAATGGATTATCATCAAGTTACAGGCCCTACAATAAACGAGTACGAATCTATCAGAAATTGTTATAATCAAAACTCAACCCTAATGACCAATAAGCGTGTTAATATGATCAATTAAGGTGAAAAAGAGTTGTAGACACTTAATACCGACCTTGAATTAGACTCAGGAGGGCTGGAACTCGGCTGGAGCTGCACGGAAAAAGAGGTGGGGGCTGGAGAAGGGGGCGCCGATCGAACTCAAGAAGGAGTTAGGGTTCTTATTTTTTTTTATATAATTATCATTTTACACTCTAGCCCCTCCACTTTGCAAAATGTGGAAACTTGAATGAAAGGTTTAGTAGGTTACGTTTACGAGATCGGCCAGGAGGACCTTTAAAATGCCGGAACGAGTCACAGTTAAAATACCAGCTTGTTAGGCATAACCCTTTATACGAAAATTTACGGACGTTACAACTGGTTACTGATTGTTTACTTGATTTGTGTAGATACGTATAAGACTACGGAACAGGTTACTGAAGACGCTATTCTTCTCTAACTACTCACCACTATTAATTGTGTACTCGTAAAAGCTGACTATTCTATTGTTTTGCAGATCTGATGGCCATGAAATTCGAGAAGAGGCACAATATGTGTGCCCAGTTGGAAGTAGATAATGATAATGGGGAGTTGGAGCTCATGATCAACTTCCTTCTTAACTCCAACTTAAGGGTAATACTCACGGAAAACCCAACTATATACAGAAATCACATCACCGATTTCTGGAACTCTGCTACTTATGTTGATGATGTCAACGGGAAAAGGATTGAAGCCTCTGTTTTGAATCAAGACATTGAAGTCACAGAAGCATCGATCAGAGAGGCATTACAACTAAATGACAATCATGAAGTGATGGATTTGTATTCGGTTCCAAGATTGCTGAGGATATTTCAAGAAACTATGGGATATCAAAGGGATGTCAAAGAAGGACAATTTCAGAAGGGAAGTTTTCCCATAATCTATCGATTCCTAATACATCATGTGATTCAGTCCCTCTCTCCAATGAGAGGGACTTGGACTCTGTTGAGCAGAGAATTAGCAACAATGACAATAACAACTCTATACCAACAACCATTCAACTTTTCACGATTCATTTTTACTGGGTTGGTGTCCAATGCTGAGAAAGGGGTGAATCAAAGATTTCTGATGTATCCAAGATTTTTACAGATACTCATCAATAGGTCTTTGCAGAACCTACAGCTGACAGGAGAAGTATGCTGCAAGACCCAAACATATGTCAAAGGATGAAGGATGCAAGGAGCAAGTTTAAAGAAAATACTGATTGGGATGTTCTCCCTTGGTTACTAGTTCCTGCATTGGGTGCTATTGACGTACCTCACACCCCAGGACATAGTGAAGAACATGATGAAGAGGATGAAGATGAAGGTAACAATGATGATGACAATGATGATGGAAATGATGATGATAATGATCAGGGTAATGATGGTGATGGTGCTGCTAATGAGCCTGTTAATGAACCAATTGCCCATGAAGCTGAAATTATTGAGGGTGTGGGGCTTAATGATGAAATAAATGAAATGGTTTTTGCTCCTGCTGGGAGTGAGTAGATTGGATTTGCAGGATCTGGACCAGAGGCTCATATAGATATTCCAGAAGATGATGGAATACAAACAAATGAGGTAAATGAACCAGTGGTTGGAGCAGGTGAAGAAACAACCGATCAGATGGACGATGATGTTTTTATTGCACAAGTGGTGTCCAATGTAACTGAAACTATTCAGAAGATCACTCCACCAGATTTATCAGACCCTTCAGAAAACCAGGATGATACTGAATCTCTTAATTCTGAGCCTGCTCATGACAGTATTCCCTCATCTCCTACCACAACAGAACCACTCAACTCAAAGCCAGAACCAATTCAAGAGACACACATTCCTTCACTAGCTACATCTCCTATCCAAGAACCAATCATCTCATCCCCACCTTTGTCATCACCAGCCAAACCCACCAAGAAGCACATATTTCTACACTACCAAACTCACCTCTACAAGAGACTATACCTACTGAAACCATTCATACTTCCTAAACCATCCCTACAGAACTTGAATCCTTCAAACTACCATCACCGGAAACCTCCTCACCCAAACCATTCTCATAACCAGACTTTAAACCCACTCAAGAAACACCACCATTAAGACCGACCATTTATGATATTATTTCAGAAAATGCAGCATTGGAATTTGAAAATATCATGTTGAAAGAGAGGAATGCAGTTCTGGAGATAAGAAACAAGGCACTTGAGACTGCCCTGCAACAGGCTTTACTGAAAATTCAAACCCTGGAGCACTCTGAGGTTGAGAAGACCTCAGATGCACCAAAACAGGGGGAGAATATTGAAGAGGCGGGTGGCTTGAAATTGATTGAAGATATATATGCCAGTTCAAGTGATGAGATTGCAGAAGCTGAAACATCAAATGCCCTCGAAATAATCAATAAAGAATATGTTGAAAGGGAATGGGAAGAGGGGGAGTCTAAAGAGGAAGAAGAAACTGAAGAGGATATAATAAAAACAAAACAAAAAGGAAAGGGGATTGCACTCATAGATGAATATTTACATCCCAAGTCCCTACACAAAGTGAAATCTGGCAATGAGATACTACAGAAAGATGACGTAATTGATCCAGATATTGCTGAGGTAGAATCAGTTCAAGCTGTAATCAAAATGATAAATCAAGAGAAAGAAAATGTGATGATAGGAGGAAATGAAGAGGATGTTCCTCAAGATGTGCTGGAGGCACTAATTGAGATGAAGAAGAGAGAAGAGGAAGAAGAAAGGTTGAAAGAAGTAGCTGATGAGGCTATAAGGGCTGCAATGGAGGCTGCAATGGAAAAACAGTTTGAACAACAAACTCCAAGTGCACAAACAAATGAAGAGCCCGAGCCTGCACAGCCAGAGCCTGAAATAGAAACAGAACTTGGTCTGGGAGTCAGAGAAGAACCCAAAAGAGATGATGGACCAAAAATGCCATGGAACGTGTATGTGAAATTTATCTCTCAATTGGTCATGCTCAGGACAAATTATTAGATTCTCTTGAATCCGGATGATTATGCACCAAAAACTGTAGCAGCTACCAAGAGGGCTCAAGAAGAACAAAGACAAGAACACTGAAAGGCAAACCAACTGCTACTGAAAGATAAACCAAAGCCAACAGTTGATGAGCTTGGTAATGAAGATTCTCATATCAATGAACCAATAATTAGAGAAATTTTTTATGAAGAGCCAATAACCCAAGCAGATGAACCAATAATCACTGAGCCTGAAACTGAAGAAAGGCAAACATTGAAAAGAAAACAAACATCTGAAGTTGTGACCCTTAAGCCTAAGGGAGACAAAAATCTGTGAAGGTGTACAAAATAAGGGAAGCACAACCCAAGGTTGATGAAGGGTCTCAGACAAGTCAAGATGAAGGACCTATGATTGGAGCCCTTCACAATCTGCATGAGCCTATTGAAGTTGATGAAGAGGAAGAGAGAACAAAGAAGGATGATGATAAAGAGAATGAAGATAAGGCCTACTTGTTAAGTCTTAAATATGATGAGAAATATCTTCAGAGAATGTCAAAAGAAAATATTAGACAAGAGGCTGATGGATGGAGGAGTAGGGAATCGAAAAGGGAATTCTTGATAAAGGCTGGACATAAGCCTGCATTCTTGAACCTACAATCATTTGACACCTTTGAGAGAATATACAAAAATGCTCTGGTAGATGATGTGGCCAACTATGTTGAGAAACTGAGCAAGAGAAAAGAGAAAGTGATGGTAGAAGCAGAGAGAATCAGGAAATAACTGAGAAGGAGATCAGAGATGAGAAAGAGTATGAGTTAATAAAAGCCAAGAACAAAGACATCAAATTTCTGCAAGTACATGGCTATGACTACAACTCCTTGATCAATCTATCTCTGGATGAACTGAAAAGAAAAGTACAGATGGTCAAAGATTCCTGTGAGGATCAAAAGAGCACTACCGATTGTGAAAGAGAAAGAAATTTGAAGATGCATATGCAAAAAGAGAAGAATGAGGCTGAAAAGAGAAAGACAAAAGTGAGAGAGTGGTTTGAAGACCCTCAGAGAGTGCAAACATTGAAAGATATTGTGATTGACATGGGGATGACTGAAGAGCAATTTGATAGCATGCCTCATGATCAGCTGCTTGACATATATCACAGAGAGCAAAGGTTATATGAAGAAACTCAAAGAAAAATTTTGGAGGATAAGAGGAGAATGGAAGAAGAAGTACGAGCTGAAATGATGAGTGCCTTACACAAAAGAGGTGCTAAAATGGGAAGGCTAATGAAGCAAACTGATGAAACCATCAAAAGATGGTATGAAGATTCAGAAAAGGAACAAGCAAAGAGAAATCCCCCATTAAGCTCAAGCAAAACTGCAATAAGATCAGAGATTGTGAGGCCCGAACCTTCGAGGAACTTGAATCTGCCCACACATCTCTACTATGGCAAAAGATCAAAGACCTTAAGAGTGGTGACTGAAGATAATGAAGAAAGTTTAATAATATTCAGAGATGACCTTAGAAGTTTTTCAAGAGAACAACTGAAGAAAATGGCTCAACTAGAACTGTATGACAATCAAGATAGAAGCCAACTTGCAGGACAGCAGAGAAATGACCTCTCAAAATTCATAAAAGAACAATCGGAGAAGGGGTTCCCATTTCTTAAACAAAAAAGAAGAGAAGTACACAGGCAAGCTAAAAGAGAGAGGAGAAGAAAAAGAGTCAATGAAGTGCACACTACTGAACTCACCATTTGGGACTCAAAGAAAAGGAAAACTCATCAGGCAAGCAGCTCCAGTGGAAAACGGAAAACATTTAAAGAGTGCTTAGCCATGAGAAGGGAAATGCTTGAGCCAAACTCCCAGGTGCAACAAAATGGAAAGATAGCTCACCTCACTTACAACAAAAACAATGAATCAGTATCCCTGAGAAATGCATCAGGAGGGACTATTGTAGTGGTTATGTATGATGAAGATCTTAATTTCATACACATCCAAGACTTGCAAAATATAATTGATGCAGAATTCCCAATTGATTCGGAAGATGGAGTAGAGCTTGACATGTTCAAGCAAAAGGCTGCCTTTGTTAAACTCAAGAAAGAAAAAGCTGTTGCAAGGAGCCAAATGAGAAGATGGCAAAATGGAGCTTATTGATGATCATCTTATTTCTATTTTATCTTTGTATTTTGTTTTATGATTTGTAATTGGACATGTAAAAAATTTGATATGTAATGCCTTAGAGGCAGAATTCCTTTATGTAATGTTATGACGTGTGCTTAAATTAATTATCTTAGAAGTCTGATACATGTGTAACTGTTTGCAGGTATGTTTTGGTGCATCTGAGCTTGTTTCAATCTAGGGGGATTGTTGAGTCGGATATTTACAAGAAAGATTGGAATCTTCTCAACCTCCTCAAGAAAACGGCTAAGTATGGAATACGAGCAAGCCTAAGTCATTGAGCATGGTTTACTACCTCGAGCATGGTCTTTCAGCATATTCTTCGAAGTGTTGAAGGCTTCGAGCAAGCTACACTTCTCCGAGCAAGAGTGTTCTTCTATCAAGTATGGATTGCCAATCTAGCAAACAGCTTGATCATTCAAGTTTTAGCCAAGTGATCCAAGCACAGGATGTCCGAACACATTGGTGACGAGCATGGATGCAATAAGAAGATGTCAATGTTGCGAAGTATATACTTCGAGCATAGTTCAGTTCCGAGCAAGCTTCACGTCCGAGCATGCTGAAAATTGCTAATAAGTTCAAGACAGAATTGAAGACATCAAGAAGAATAGGTTTGCCCGAAGAAAAAATTCGAGCAAAGCAAGGTTTTGTCAAGAAGAATGAAGTATGCTAGAGAAGAATAATTTCTAACTGAAATTATTCTAAGTAAAGTATGTTCGAAGCAAATTATTAAGCATACACTGCATGACAAGTCTGCTAAAGCAAGATAGATGTCATGCTCGAAGACTACTACACTTGTATTTTGTTTTGTCATTCATTATGTAATGATTAGGGATTCTAGAAGGAATGTCAGGGTCTATAAATAGCGTCCTAGGTTTCCATTTTAGGGGACGCTGGCAACGTACTGAATACGAGAAAACATTCCAAACGAATATTCTCTTTGTTTTCTCTTACCGCCGCTGCCGTCACGAAACCCTAGACATTCATTTCACTGTTTCATTAAATGAAATATTTAATACAGTGAATCTTTGTCTTTGAATCGTGCTTACTGATCATTATTATTGCTTCGTTCTTGTGTAGGTCTCATACCTTCATTCCCATCCATTGAATATAATATAAAAGTGACAATATCTAATTATTTATTTTATTTCAATTATACGCACAATATCCAAATAAAACAAACAATTTAAATAAATAAATATAAGCTCAAATAAAGATTAACTTGATTATATCCTAAGGTCTTGTCTACATGTCCAAACTTCAATCTTCAATACAAGCAACCTGCATATGCGTATAAAATGGAGTTTGTCAACATAAAGTTGAGTGAGAATATCACCAGTTTTGACACAACAATATAAATAAGCATAAAGTGATAAGTGCGGTAAATATAATCAAACCATAAACAAGTATGTAGACCGTTACCAAGCGAATCGGGCGTTGGTCAATAGCAGGAACACCCACTATACGAATGAATGAATAGTAATCCCAATATATGAATGAATGAATGAATAGTAACACAAGTAAGCAAATAGCACGTATGTTTGATTAAGTCACTCACAATTACACATATGCATTTGTTTTATTTATATATATAGTATGAAACACGGATAGGTACGCATATATCTCCAAAACGTTTAGAAAAGTTGGTAAAATAGGAGAATGATAAACTCACCTGATCAAATAAGCCAAACGGGAATGAATACGACAAGAAAGTGTAAATCACTCTCTTCTGGAATTACCAAGAATCCTAATTAAATAATATAACATTATTAGTGAATTATAACTCATATAATACGTATAATGAATTTAGGATTTCGATGTGGATTGAGTTACAATTATGATTGGTACGTTATGGATGGAACGATTGATCTCTACGGACTATTGTTATTCCAAAAACAATATTATTAGTTACAATTTAATTGTAAGAATCATTGTTTATCGTATAATTGAATTTACAATTAATTAGTTTAAATAAATATGAGTTGAGATATACTATAATGATTAACGTTTAAATATATAATTATCATAAAATTTATATTTTAGAATTTTTAACGAAATCCGGTGGTAAAAATATAATTAACACGTTTAACATGTTTAATACGTTTGTTATAGTCTTGTTTAAAACGAATAATATATATATATATATATATATATATATATACTAGTGGGAAACCCGCGCGATGCGGTGGCGGTGACAATTTATAATCCGGTAGTCGTTTTTTGTTAGTTTATTAAGTATTTTGTGATATATTATATAGTATGTCTGTTTGTTTTCATATTCGTAGCATTGGCGTAGTCTATCTATGCTTTGAGTTTTACGGATTTCTCAATTATATAATAACAAACACATGAGTAAGAAAACACAAGGACTAAGAAAATATTAGTCATAATCCTTACACTACTCAATTATCATATTTATATGGTTCGACCACCAGCAGACCTAGAAAGAAAAGTTGGGTCCAATAAATTTTTATAAAAGTATGACCATTTAACTACTATTTTCAGGTTTCAAGTGAATCAGAATAGAGTCCGGTTAAAAATAAATGATCACATTTTTAGGGTCAGTTTAATCCTCTATAGTCTATATCATACTACTTAAATCTTCATTCTTTTCAAGTTGTGATTCCATTTCTAATTGTGCAGTTAAGAATTTTTAAGAAAGTTTCCACGTTTCTTTCTTTTTTTCTTTTTTGAATGACCAAATGCTACACTATACAAAGTTTGAACATATAACCTCCTATTTCATACTTTAACTATCTTACTGTCCCATCAAAATCCACATTTCTAATTAATTCAATTGCTTATTGCCATGTCCTATAATTTAAAATGATGTTTACATCTTGAAAAAGAATTCAATGATTTATCAAAATATTTTAATGAAAAAAAGAATAACATACAAATGTGCATAACTTAACTGTTTGACAAAAAAATATATAAATAAAATAAAAGCATTCATAGTTTAAATCATCAACTTTTCATCATGTTGTTAACGAACAAGCAGTGCATCCTCTTCATCAGCATTAGGGATGAGCAAAAATCGATATGGTACCGATTGATACCGGTACCGATTTGGTACCGAATCGGTACCAAGGTTTTGAGTTTTCGGGACTTGTACGGTACCGGTATTTCCCGAATTTTACCTTAAATACCGGTACCGAACCGAACATTTCGGTACCGGTACCGGTACCAAAAATTTGCGATTTTCGGGATCGGGATTTTCGGTACCGGTACGGTACCGGTACGGTACCGAACTCATCCCTAATCAGCATTGCATCATTTATCATGTTCAATTCAGAAATTAAGATTTCTCATGTACTTAGAATTGCAAAGAAAAAGAACGAACATTTCATAGGAATGCATGCTTAAATGGGTTAATACACAAATTTCAAATTTCAAAATGCAAGTATCCACAAATTTCAAAATGAAAATTAACCAAGAAACCACCATTAACCGTAAACCCTATCTCATGCAACCAGCAATGGAAGAAAACTAAATAGTGTCAATTCATTTCATATTAAAAAATCTAATTCAAACAATTTTGTTTCTGAACAAATCCTACTGCACAAGACCTTATTTATTATTCTATCGACTACCAATACTTTTCAAATACAAAATCGTGGCATATTGACTTCTTCGTTGATGCAAATGAAAAGAAAAGAAGAAATAAAGGATTATATACATTCTAAAAAAAATGCCTGGATGGAAAGCTTTCATAATGTTTAGTGGATCCCATTGAGCAATATGACCTGATGATTGGCGGCGCCATTCTTCTTTAGATCATTATTGTTGATGTTCCAAAGCTGAACCCGCAAGAAGTTGCATTTCAATATATGTACAAATATTTCATTTTGCAATACTGCAAACAAAAAAAATATAGGTAATAAGGAATGTGAATCAGATAGCATGCCAAGTGGGTCAGGTCGCGCTGACCCAAGAACGCATTTTATTTGCTTTTAAAATACTTTATATGTGCCGCTAATGATTTAATTGTAACTTCAAAAACAATATAATTACAGTTATGGGTGTACTTGAGTCGGTTTGGAGTGAAAACCAACGCGAAACCGAAAATTCGGTTTCTGAGTTTTAAAGAACCTGGAAAATGCCTCAAGATCACTATAGGTTGGACTAAAAGAAAACTTCTTATAAGACTAAAAGTCCTACATTACCTTGCTCCGGTAACTGTTTTGTATGGGTTCATGTGTAGGTGTCATTGGACCTACATCTCTATCTAGTGCCGCCATTGGTTCAACTTCTCTTGTTCTTGTATATTTCCTTATGTCCCAAAGAAGGGCCTGCACAAAGTAAAAAATTTAGTTGATTGTATCATAATTTATATGTAATAATTATTCAGTAAACATGTACAAGCATTAAATAAAAATATACAAATTCTGGACTCGTGTAGGCTCGCAGGCCTACTCGTGCTCGGGCTTGTTTATTAGATGGACACGTAATCGAAATAATTAGCGTAACAGAAGTGAACTAACTAAACCGAACACATTGTGAAAGCTAAAAAACCAAACCCATTGTGAAAACATAACAAAATCATTTGCACGAGCTAACCAGATATATATGCACTCAATCCTTTTGGATCTCCAAAACACTCTAGTCTTTCTTACTGTGACGAGCAGCTTCAACAGATTTCTCAAAATCCATAGCATTCTTAAAACCAATAGCAAATCCAACAACTCCAATGTTGTAAATAACCATTAAAAGTCAGTTGTGCAGCTTAAAAACAGTTAAAATTTGTCATAAATATAATAAAACAACTTTTTTGGAGTCACATTAGATGTAGCAATTTGCAGATTCAGTCACATATTATGGATTAATTCAAGATAATTAGTGCAGAGCGAATCAGAATTTTTATAGGCAATTCTTGAGTTATAAGATAACTGGAGCAGTTTTCAAGCTTGAGCTTGATCTCAACTCTTACGTACGCTATTTCCAAAGATCAAGCTCGTTCTTTTTAGTAGTTTTTAATGAAACTTGAGCTTGAGCTCGGCTCATTTATTATTAATTAATTAATTTATATACCTCTTCGTAAGATCTTCAAGCCTTGAGTAACCTCTTCATAAGCACAAACTGAATCGGAACAGAAAGGTTGAGAACTTGAGATCAAGGTTATTCATCATTTCCTTGTATAGGCCTTATTAGAAATCAATATAGAAAACAAGAGAACTTGGTGTCAAAAGTACTCTTTACTCACTTTGAAGTTCAAATTATCATGTATTTAGATGTGGCAATTTCAACCGGTTTATAAAAAAATGGGTCGGCCGGCTTTATTACTATAACAATAAGGATTATAGGCCCAAATACCAATCGCCAAAAAAAAAAACATTTATACTCATATTTACCTGAGTTTGACTTAACTTTTTTCATTAGTTGACACTTTTGTTTTCTATAGTTGCAGATCACTTAATTTACTCTGCTTATTTTTTATTGGCGTAAGCTACATTGAATAAACAACTTAGAGTTTCTTATTACAAATGAAAAACAATAATTAGTTATGCTTTAATAAATTGAGTTAGGTCTGTAAATGAATAGAACGTTCAAAGATTCGTACCGTGGAAAGTTTGCCCATTTATTAAACAAAGGGGCACAAAAACAACTTTTTGCTCATTTAACTGAACGAATGGATGTACATGAACAAATATCTTTTTTGTGAGAGTACGTGCATTTACATTCGTGAACGCTCGTTTATATTTGTTAGTTTATGTTCGTTTATATTCATTCATTTATGTTCGTTGAGTTTGTGTCTGTTTATATTTGTTCATTAATTGTTAATGAACAAGTTCATTTTCTTGAAAAACGACTTCAATGCTATAGCTTTATAAAAGGTTAATATATTACCTCCACCGATCACGAGGATGTTGACTTTCTCCAACAATAACTCGGTTACACCAATTTTAGTTGAAACCTTGGACCGGCCAACAATGGTAGTAAATGGTTTATTGGGGGTTAGATACAGCTCCAACGACGTAATCAAGCTCCTGAAAAGATAACATTATGTAAATAATTTCTTACAATCTCGTTTAAAATGGAATAATATACCCTTTGAATGAGGTAGCCTGCAACAGACTGTTTCAAGTACTTTGCACACATTCAGTAGATGCATGTGCTCTATATACGGCATTGAATGCATCGTTGACATATAAGTCTGCAAGTTATGAAAGCTTTTTTGCAAACTTGGGGTCGTTCTACTCCCCTTCTTTGTAAATTCTGACATATTCAGGAAGCAAAACATCACATTCTGGGATGGTAGCCACCAGTTTCACAACCTCAAGACCTATAATCTGCCATCTTGACATGTTATATGCCAATATGTAAATAAAATACTTCAGTTATAGTAATAATAAGAGTAAAAATCATAAATCACATTAAAAAAAGGAGTCACTTTTTACCCACTTTGGAGATGAAAGGGTGGATGCTTTGGTCTTGAGCACCATATCCTAACAGACATTCTGTCGGTGCCTAATCGAGCTCACAAAAACATCAAGCATTCAAAGCCCTAACTTTTGGTTGTTCGTATAACACCAAATGGCAACACATTAACTCAATAAACAAATACTAATTAAAAAATAAAACCAATCACAAATAGAAACTAATTAAAAAATTACATCCAATTAAGTTTGAACGGATTTAGGTTGCTTCTTCAGCTTCAAACGCAATCTGTTTGCAAATTTACCAATTTAGTAACTTAGTAACCGTGCACATCAATTTGCAAATATGAAAATCAAACTCATAAGATATAATAAGAATAACCTGTAAAAAGAATGAGTGTTGAATATGGATGGCTAAAAAGCATAATCAAGCATTGAATTGCAATCCACCAAAATCAGCATCTGCCACTGACTACATGTTCACAACCATTAGAAACATCGCCGGAGAAATCTACGTGCATTTAACTGAAGAACAGAGCTAAGCAGGACTGAATTACCTCAATTGCTTGAGCTCAACCATATGAACTCGTCGTCCGTCTGCACCCGCTTGAACAAGCCCCGACTCACAACCCTAATATATATATACTTCTACGTCTGTATACGAAAACTTGTAACGAGACTAATTGACACGAAAAGTTTAACTTTATGATGTCGGTTAAATAAAATATTGTTTATTTAATATTTAATATTAATTATAATATATTACAAACCATTAAAACAATTAAAAGTAAAAATAACCAAAAAACTAGGCTAGCGGAACTCGAACCTGCACCAGTGCCAGCTCCAGAAGTTAACACACACACACCAGCCATAGAGGTGCACAAATCGGTTTTTTTTAAAAAACCGGTTCGGTTATTAACCGGACCAGTTTTTTTTGGCCCGGAAAAAAACCGGTTCGGTTAATAACCGGACCGGTTAATAACCGGTTTTTGTATGTCAAAACCCTAACCGGTCTAACCGGTTAGGACCGGTTTAGAAACCGGTTAATAACCGGTTAACCGGTTTTTTTTTTTAAAATAACCGGTTAATAACCGGTTTTTTTCATAATAACCGGTTTTAAAAAAAACCGGTTTTTCCATTAACCGGTTCGTTAACCGGTTTTGGATCTAAAACTTGTAACCGAAATACGAACCGGCGGTTTGTAAACCGGTCAAACCGGTTTTTAAAAAACCGGTTTTCGTAAAAACCGGTTTCCAGTTTAAACCGGCAAACCGGTTCCCCAACCGGTTTTTTTGACCATCTCTAACCAGCCATTCGCACTGGTGTGTCAGTCGTTTATGGAATGAAAAACATATTATTTATACAATATTTTTTTAAAACCAAATTGGAATAACCCTAAATCATCAATCACTCAATCTGCTTAATGTTTGTTTAAATTGATTTAGGGTTTCCGTTTATTGATGATAGACGAGCAAGATACATGTTTCAATTACCTTAAATGATGATGAAACCACAAAGAACCACCACCCGTCGCGGCGGCTAGAACAAGGTTCGAACAGAGGGGTTACGAGCAATCTTAATGCAATTAGGTTTAGGGGTTTAGATTGTTGGGTTATATAAGATATGCAGACACGAGCAATTGCGTTATGATCAAGCTTAAGATATATATTTGATTCTAGGCCAAGTCGGTTCATAAATATATATCAATACAGGTTATCTTTGATCATGTTTCCTAATTACTGCGTCGATTATGGTACGAATAATCACAAACACGATTCAATTCCTAGTTTAGAACGACAATTGTGGCACAAGTTAACTAAACAGGTCACGGGTATGGTTAAACGGGTATGGATCACGGGTTATGGGTTCAGGGACCAAAGGGGAATAAATTTAATTATAGAATTTGTAGTTTAGCCCTTGGGGATTGAAGGTGGGAACAATAGATGATTTAAGTTTAGTTTTGGGCTAAAAATGTACATTTTCCAAAGTTAAATATATGATAAAACAAATATAAATGGTATAAAAATTTCTCGATAAACGCGATTATTTTTCAGTGAAAACGAACTTTTTATGAGAAACTCGGACAATTTGGATAGATTGTGCACGTTTTTCTCCAATCAAACTGAATAAACAGAAACGAACCCCGTAGCGAATCCGGAACCCCAATATGTGATCTTTCTTTATAACTTAATCATTTTATCAACCAACACATTTACCCAAGCTTACATCCCCATAACTGTTTTCTGAACGCGTAAACGAACAACTTGGCCCAGCTAGAAAAACGGAGAAACTGAGCCAAGTTCAATTTTAAGTATTAGACATCGAACAACATCACAACCTAAGCCTATTGACACTTTCTGAGCGTAACAGCTATACCCAAATTAGATACACAGCCCAGTTTAGTATTGAGATTATAATAATATTAAAATATTAATATTATTATTATATTCATTATAGGGACCAGTGAACTAATCAAAAGGACTGCGGACTTACACTGTACCGCTGTGCTGATTATCTTCTAAACCGTGAGTTTCATGACCCCACTTTTAAACTGTTTTTACGAACTTTTGGGGTGAAAAACGTGTTGATGCATATTTATATACTCTGAATTGTTTGATGATGGGAATTATCTAAGTGCTAACACACAAAAGTCCCCACGAACACAATGATTAACTTCGAGCCGGTGGCTTGTGAATAGTACTATTGGTTTGACAAACCCAAACGGATCCGGCACGGTTTGCCAAGACATAAAACCGTTTGCACATGACCATAATTGTACAAACACGCTATATAGTGTTAGACATAGCTACTCGGGGCATGTTGTGGGCGGAAATGAGGCCACAGTGGTTGATTAAGCGTGGGAAATGGAGGCACGCAGCACGAACAGTCAAGGCTTCACTATAGCTTAGCATAATTACATCATAAACATACAAACAAATGTACTTGTGAACGTACATACATACTTGTGTATTTACAAACTGTGATTGTTGTACGCACAACTGATTTCTTGAAACTCGTGAAACTCACCAACTGTTTTGTAGTTGACCCGTTTTAACATGTTTTTTAGGTATACCAAACTTGGACTAGAAAGTCAATATGCTACGTGTTTGACTTGCGATCAATGCTGGGTGAATTGATGCAAGTGCGCTAGTAAGAAGTAAAGCCGTCTAACGGGCTGGATTTAGTTTATAACATATAGTTTGTAAGCAAAGATAGAACAATGTAATATACTGTAAATTAGTTTGTAATGTTACTTTATAAACAATGTGGTTGATACCAGAGGTGTCTGTTACATTCCCGTTTTACGCTTTCACATTTAGCTAGCCGGGGTGTGACATGTATTGACTGAAGTTTTTTGCTTATATTCTTTTTGTAGGTTTATTAACTGTTATGGTTACATGAAGTTACCTTATAGTTGTGGGTGTTATATTCGTTTCTTTTAGGGTGGTTGTTGGTTTCGATCTTCGTATGATTGTAGCATTGAAAATGGCACGCTTCACATTAGGTAAAAGAATTTCGACCTCTTAAATTTACTAATTATGTTTGTTTACTATAATGTTTGTGTTTCATGTTAACTGCTAAATTTAAATCGGCTAAAATGAGTCATTTTTTATTAAAAGTGATTTTCTTTTCTTTTCTCTTTTTTTTTGTAAAAGTATTAATTTGGGTTTGGATTAGGGTTAAAATGGGTTATTTTTTTTAAAGTATGAATTCGAGTCGGATTATAACTTTTCAAAAAATATTTTGTAGAATGTATACAGTGTACACATTTGAACTGATTTGGGATTCGGGAGTCGAAATCGGTTTTCGATCCCGCCCGAAATTAACTTCAAAACCGGTATACACATTGAACCTTTCTTTCATCATTAATATGGTTTTCCTTTAAAGAGTTGAAGGTCTAATAGGTGATGTATGCAGTTAAACAATAGATGTTTGATGTTTTGTTTGTTTAAATATGAAAACATTCTTTTTAGGGAATTTTGTACATAGACCTGCAAGTTGACTTAGGCTTAATGTTTTTTTTTGGGAGGTTTTAGGTAAGTTATTTCTTCTTCAAAATGAACTATGTGCAGAAAGTTAAGTAGTATTAGGCTTTGCCGAATTTAAGGTTTACTATGCGAAGGATGTTTTGGCCCGTTGTCGAATTTAAGTTTAACCAAGTGAAATTGACCTATTTCGTTTATTATAATACTCAAACTTGTAGTAGTTTTTCAGTTTTCTTTGATGTATTCTTTTATTAGATACGTCTAATTCTTTTATTCTAATACTCAGATTTGTGTCAGGTAAGACACTAAAGGGATATTCTGGTCATTTACAAATAAGAAATTATGAGAAGAAACAAATTTGGGGAAAAACGTTTGTAAGAAAATTAGCTATTGAGACACTTTGTTTTAATAAGTTGTACATAGTAATTTGATATTGCCTTGAAATATTTTAATAGAGTAAAGTGCTCAAATCATCCCTGAGGTTTACTTAGTTACGCGACTTTTGTCCAAAAAGTTTATTTTGTACAACTAGACCATCGAGGTTTCTCACTTCTTGCCAATTACATCCAAATTGTTAACTCCATCTATTTGTAACGTTAAGTCAAGGCTATAAATGTCATTTTACATTATCGATTACGACTATATAATATATTTTCTTTTCATCCTTTATACTTATTGGGCGTATACCTCACTCATCATATTTGTCATCTTCTTTGAAAACAAGTAGCCACCGTAGACTTGGGGTGCATTAATCGCGTCGATTGACCGCTTAAACATACACTATTGGTACTGGAGCAAATCAACTGCTTGATCGAGACTCGCCTTAACTGTCATAACTTTTATTTTCAGCGACAACATTTCATTTCGTGAATCACGACATTTAACCCGTCGACCTCAGCGAGAAATAACAAAGCGTCGCCTGAGTTAGACCAAATTGGCTAAGGGACGGCTTTGACACTTTACTCTTTACTTAATTATATCCTAACCAAATATTATATCTTATCATGTCTATGGGTATATATATATTCCATTTACTGTTTATTTACTTTTCTTTATATCACAATAATAATGTGATTTCTTTAATCCATATTTAGTATAATTAAAGTTTAATTAATTTTTTTATATTTGTTATTAGGAATGAGCAAATAAGGGTCATACCCTTGAAACCCTTTTACCCGACTCGTAAAACCTTTAATTAGACCCGAATATATAATAGGTTTATTGGATTTTAATAATCCCTATTGACTGGTATTGGCCGATAATAATCCCTATTCATTTTATCACCACTGGCGGTCTCAAATTTAAAAAAGTTGGCCCCCAATGGTTCCCTGTTATAAATGATTTAACGGCGTTATACTTTTTTCCGAATTTCAAACTAACTTTTTAAGGTTTTTGATCGGAAGGAGGATACAAGTCTATTGATAAAAAACTTAGCTCGAAACGGTGATCCAGACGACTTAATTTTTGTTAATTGTAAGTTCAAACACCCGAATTGAAGCATTGTTTCGTCATTTTGGAGCACCGTTTCGAACGAAATTTTACATCAATCGATCGTATTGTCCTTCCGATCAAAAGCCCTAAAACGTTAGTTTGAAATTCGGAAAAAAGTATAATGCCGTTAAGTCATTTTTAACGGGGGACCATTGGGGGCCAACTTTTTTAAATTTGGGACCGCCAGTGGTGATAAAATGAATAGGGATTATTATCGGTCAATACCAGTCAATAGGGATTATTAAAATCCAATAAACCTATATAATATGGGTCGGGTAAAGGGTATTTAAATTTCACCTTAAAGGGTAAAAGGGTTTCAAGGGTCCGACCCTTTTTCAAACCCTTGACCCGTTTACTATTTTCTAGATAAATATACACCAGATTCGTTATTAATATGTAATATAGGAGAGGATTGTATTTTATATATGATTCGTCAAAAATTTTCCAACTACTAAGAAAATGGTTGGACCCTTGAAACCCTTATTTATACCCGACCTTTTTATTGTTTAGAGGGTAAGTTCTCGGGTTCACATTTGTTTCTAAAAGGGTAAAGGGTCCGGGTAGGGTATTAGATAAAAGGGTAGGGTCTTCTTACCTTTTAAACGGTCCTGGTTGTTATTATTGTTATTATTTTTTTTATTTTTTTTATTACCTGATTCTTAAGAAATGATTTAAAATTTTTGGATATTGCAGTGGTATCAGTGAGTGACGCCGATGTTTATAAGTTGGCAAACAACCAATATCTTGCCAGATATAAACAGATCTTTACCAATGTTTTCAAAGGTGTACACATATAACATTATTAATTATAACCATTGGTTTGATGAGTTGTTTGAGGGCAAGCAACATTGAAGTGTGGGAATCTGACGGGTGGATTGTAGCACAACCCTTAAGTGTAGTATTTCTCGTTAAAAACGTGTGTGTTTATGTTAAATTCACGAATTTGGATTACTACTCTTTGTCATGGTTTGTAGGTACAAGGGCTAAAAATGGCAATTCAAGTGAGCCATGATGGGGAGGAGTAAAGAACTAGAGAATTGGTGATGGAAGTCAAAAAGTCAAATAGTAAACAAGGAAATTGGAGCTGAGGCCTAGCGTAAGTTATGGTAGGCTTCCAGCGTAGTGGCCTAGCGTAAACAGATTGAAGCTGGCATAGTGGTTTTTAAAGCCACCGTAAGCTACGGTGGCCACCGTAGCTTACGGTGGACCCTGACGCAGAAATTGTAACTGCCATTTAAGGCCGTTTTGGGATGACTTTTAGGTATCGTTTCCATTGTTTTTCAGTTGGAGACACTAGGGAGGCGATTTGTAGGAGCTATAACTCAATTTTGAATTGCTTAAACATTAGAGACTTGTTTTTGATTCATATGCACATTGTAATCGAAGGGATGATGACCCGAATCATGCTCGGCTAATTTCCTTTGTGTTTTCCCTCGGATTGTAAGGTTTCATATTGTTTGTTGATTGAATGCTTATGCAATTGCTGAGATGGTAATCTAATATGATTGATTTCATAATTATGATGTCTATGTATTGATTGATAAGTTGTTAGTTTGTTTAATTCGTGTTCTAAACCGTCAGTTCTTGGTGCTATAGGCAATCGGGATTAATCGGGTGGAATTTGGGGTTGGATAATCTAATTGATTTTTGAGTGATAACCTTGCAATTGTTAATCCAAGTACTTAGTCCTCAATTATCACAATCATTTGTATATTCATGAATTATGTTTTTACAGTTCGTCTCAGATTAAACGTTTACATCAACATTCATTGAAACCTGAAACCGAGGGAGAACATATCCTCTCATCTTTGATTGAAAAACCGTGTTAAGTTTTTTTAGTTAATTTTCGTTAATCAAACAAAACAAACGAAACTTTGAGATTTTATTTTCTTCATTTAGTTTAAATTTAGTTAATCTATAAAACTACTTGGTAACACATATTCCACAAACTCTTCGTGTTCGACACCCATTTACCACTATCTAATTAGTTGTATTTGGTTTATTTTTGCGCAAGTCTTCGACCTCGTGTCAACGGGAGACTTGGACAGAGCGGTCCAGGAGTTCGTTACAAAAAGAAGAGCAACTCCTTGGACACCAAGGGAGAAAACAGCTTTGTGTTGTGCTTGAGTTGATATACCCCAAGATCAAGAAGGGCGGTTTTTTATTCAACTTTTTATTTTTGGTTTAGTAAAAAAATTTTAAAATTATTTTTAACATTTGTTAATTTTTTTATTGCATCGGACTATCAAAGGCGCAAAATATACCAAAGTGCGAGAGTTGTTCTACACGTTAGTGGGAAGTAGAGAACATACTAACAATATGATATCAGGAAGGTGGTCCGTAACTCGCAAATTTGCTGGACTATTTACGAATTTACATAACGGAAACAGTCGTCGAATTCGAGCGAACGGGAGTGATGATCTTCAAGTCTACAAGGACGGTAAAAACGTGGGACGAGGACTACTTGTGGAGAATACTCGAGTCATGCTCGAAATGGGTCGAGTTAGCTCGAATGCTCATGTAACGATCGACCTAAACGTGCCCGGGCAAGAAGATAGATCAACCACAAGTCTTACGTCGACCAATCGGAAGGGACCGTGGAAAAAGGACAAGTACTGATATCGATTTAGAATTTAGCGAAGATGTCCGTAAAATATCGAGTAGTATTGCGGCGAACAAAGGTTGAGGAACTTAGACTTTCTTACCAAGGACTTAGCAATCTAGATCCGAGTCACCAAAATGTATTTGAAAAAGAGCAGGCGCTTCTTCTAGAGGAAATCAAAGAAGATCAAAGACAAAGACAAGGATGAAAAGGCGAAGTAAGAGAATAAATTTGTAACTCGCAAATTTGCTGGACTATTTAAGATAAGCAGTGGAATAGACTTATAATCATTATTTTTTCTCTAATCATTTGTTGGCCAAATAAAATAAAGCCAACACAACACACCAAATTGAAGCTTGTTTCAGCACTTTGGAGACATAAAAGCCCACCAAATTGCATCCATTTCATGAATTGTTACTTAACCCAAAACCTGATTTAAATCAAACTCGACTCAATAAACCCTAGAACCAAAAAAGACAAATCTAAAAGGGTTGGTTATCGGGTTAGATTTCCACCATTGAAAATCAGAAGAACCCAAAACGATAAACCCAAAACCCAATAAAACCCACATATATACTAATAGGGAGTTGAATTAAAATCTCATAATTGTAAATATTAATATTACCATATGCATTCTTCCTTCTATGAACGACCAACATGTTGTAATGTATTTTGTGTTCCTGCAACACGAAACCGATAACAAGGATGCTATTTTCATGAAAGAATCAAAAGCTTACAATAAAATCAAAACATATTCCTCTAACAATAATAGCCCCAAAGAAGATAGAAAATATAAAGGCAAGAACAAGAACTAAAGAATGCTTACCCTGCGATGATGCTTCTTTTCCTCTAACATTATCAATGAATCGTTACCATTTAGGGTTGTAGACGGTGGCGATGGCGGCTTAAAGTTATTGAATTAACGAGCGTGGTGTGATATTTAATAGTTTATGTTATGGGCCACTAAAGAAAATTGGTTAACATATTGGGCCTACATGGCCTGTTGACACCAAAATGATTGCTAAAATATACGGAAAGTTAATAAACACGACGCAGAGATTCGAACCAAGATCAAGAGGGCCACATTGTGGAATACTTGTAATAAATAACAACATAATTGATCAAATAATCAAATTACATAACAATGTCCCATTATATGTATTGTTTTTAAAGAGTAAAGTGCCAGATTCGTCCCTGAGGTTTAATCATTTTTGCGATTTTCGTCCAAAAAGTTTATTTTTTACACTTGGACCATTCAGGTTTCTCAATTATTGCCAGTTTTGTCCAAATCATTAACTCTGTTAGTTTTGAATGTTAAGTCAAGGCTGTATTAGTCATTTTATCTTTTAGTGTGGGACCTAATTAATATTTAAATTATCTATATATCTATATATAATGTAGCACTTATGGGCAAATTAAGACACTAGGTTTTTAAATAATTTACAATATTCAAAACTTTATGTACACCCTTTAAGCATGTAGCATAATGGCAAAGTTGTCCACTACAAAATATGGTTTTACGTAAATTCAATTTGTTAGAAAACAGTTATAATATTAGCCCTTAAACTTTACTAATCTTTTGAAAACTTAAGAAGTTATAATTTTTACCCCTCATCTTTACTCATATATTTGACAAGGTTATATACTTTCTTGTTTTTTTTCTATATCTCTAAATATGTTGTGTTTAACGAAAAAACAGAGCGTACCGATGCATCGTACTTATTTTTGTCGACGTTTCCATATAAAATTTGTTCAATAACAAGGTACGGTTTATAATATACAAGTCACTGAAGCATTAATGTACAACTCAAATATGCAACTATAAAATGTTTAAACACATAAGCATACATTAAAGTACAACTCATGTTCTTTTTTAGTTTATAAATTCTGAAATTACAAATTCAGTCCTCCATTTATACAGCTCACATTATAAAAACGAAGCAATAAAATCAACTCAAATTAATGTTATACGAATTCGTAACCGCTTCACAAAAAGTTTGAAGGCCAAACTTAAACTATGGGTTTGTCGAAAACCGAAAACGACCGCCCAAAGGTTAATGAAAAAAATCACCCATGAAATCAAGCTAATGACCAGATTGAACGGTTTTATGGTTTTAAATCAAACAACGAACCCTCATAAACTTGTTACATGATTACCAAGGTATGTGTTTCCCGCTGCATCGCGGTGACACCCGTCTAGTTTGAATAATACGTATTTGTGTGAACCTAGCAAAGAACCCAATATTCACAGTACACCCACCCTCAACAAACATCATCACCACCACCAGTTCTTCGTCTTCTCCGAACAATCTCCGCCACTCATCTCCTCCGGCCTCCAACATTGTTCTTCATCCTCTCCCTACAGTCCTATGCGTCCAACGAAATCGACCTAACCAAACCATGGCCTTCACCCTCCCTTTTGTGTACGAGATCTAGTTTTGGTTCTTCGATTTTGAAAAAGAATGAAATGTGTGTTTGTTTGTTTGAAGATTCGATTTAGAGCAACACACCTGGGTGGGTGAAGTTTAATTATGACGAAAGGATCATCAAATCAAATAAGACGCCAACGATGGCAATTAAAACAGGGGTGACCGATCAGAGTAGATGAAGACATAAATTGGGGCCCACTTATTTATTATTTATTTATTTAAATGAAGGAGCCCACTTGTTTACTTCTTCAATCTTTTTGGTTTTTATTTATTTATTTATTTTTAATGTAAAAAATAATTAAAAATTCCAAAGTGACCCGGACTTACCGTTAAAAAATTAACAGAGTCGGTGATTTGGACGAAACTGACAATAATTGCGAAACCTGGATGGTCCAAATACAAAAAATAAACTTTTTGGACCAAAGTCGCAAAAGTGACCAAACCTCAGGAACGATTTTGACACTTTACTCTATTTTAATATGTGTATTACTCCTTAATAAGCTGTTATATGCTTTTGAAAACTCACATATGCTCTGTCGTGGAATTGTGGTACATGGTTATGTGGTTCAATAATTGAAGAAACACTAAGTGAACCCCGGGCAGATTATAGATAATCTGGGGGTTAAGTAATGTTTCCTACGAGGATGAGGTCTAGCAGAGAAGGTTGTTCTTCAGGGGACCTGCAAAACAGACACCGTAAGCTCGTCACTGAGAAGGGGGGGGTTCCTCCTTGTGACCACCCTCCGGCGTGAGAATCAGACTAGATTGCTCTGAATATAAGTGTATATTAAGAGATTGCTAGATAAGATTGAGATATCAAATGATGTCCTTACCATTCCAAGATGTTGGAGTATTTATAGCCGAAGGTAGGTTTCCTAGAAGGTACAGCCGGCTGAATAGTATTCCTGTTCTACCAACAGTGGACTACGCACAGGCCATGCTGGTTGGTGGATAGGTTACAGCCGACAGTAATAAGGTCGGCTGTACACTGTTCCTTTACTGCCGGCTGCGCACTGTTCCACCAACTGTAGGCCGCGCACGTCCCATCGTAAGGGTTGGTGAGTAGGCAGCGGCTAATAGTGACAAACAGTACTAGAGGGTGCTCCTCCTCGTACTGTTGTCGGTGAGCTGTCACCCTGTGATTGGTTCATGGGCTGTTCTGGTCAAATCGTCTGTTCTGCCCATACCTTAGTAGGTATAGTACAAAAGATCTTCCAGAATCATACGGACTGGCTCATTTAGGCGGGAGTATTCCCGCCTTGCTCATTCCTTCATGTGACTACTGAAGTCGCTAGTGCCTTGTGCGTGTAGCCTTGCTGTTAGTGCGGGTAGCCTTCCCTGATGGCTTGTATCCGCAACTGCGGGAACAGGCGGGGTACTTCACCATTGGGAGGCTTTCCCTGCGGGTACAGCTGGCGTACTGCGCGTAAGGTTCTGTGAGCATGGTGGGTCCTGCTGGAGCAGTTGGTCGTTGCGCAGACGTCCCTGTTCAAGGTGAGTCTTGCGGGTCCAACTGGGCTCTGCTGGGACCTACCTCTTCAAGTCCCCCCAGTCCAACGTTCTTCTCATGAATTATCAATAAGTGAGGTGAACTTTTGGACTTTACAAGGGGTTTTGAAAGGGGTTTAGTTTTTAGGTTTTCCGTGGTGATTCTTCCCGCGGTTTTCCTGTTGTCACGCAGAAATTCCCGACTTTTCTGCTTGATCTTAGGGTATGAAGCGGGTAGGTTTGTATCCTTCTCGCAAGTCAGGAGCATTGAGTCCCACTTTTGTGGATTCTCCATGGGGTTTTGATAGTTTTCAACATAGTGATCAATTATGCTAAAACCACCAATTCCATCTTGGAGTTTCAAACAATATAGTTCTCGACATTCCCGTCATGCGGGGATGTTATTCCCGTTTCCGCAAGCATGGCCCAGAAGATCCTTCTTGGTTTGAATTCCCTGCAGAGTGCTAAGTATGTGAAGGGTTTTGCCTTGACACTGTACCCGCACTCGTCTTACGGTTACTTTATTCCCAAGGTATTCCTGGTGTCAATTCCCTGCGGGTGCTAAGTATGTGAAGGGTTTTGCCTTGACACTGTACCCGCACCCGTCTTATGGTTACTTGGTTACCAAGGTAGTGGGTATTTTCCCGCCTACTTTTGAATCTTTTTTGAATTTTTTTTTTTTTTTTTTGAAATTCCAAGAGTTGGTGAAAGGATAAGAACAGTCCAAACTTCTGAAACGTTGTGCGACGGTTTCTTCTGACTGTGTCAGGACGTGCAGGAAGTTATGGTGACGTGACAGTACATGGTCATTCCAGACGCTTTTTCAGGCGCGTGGGCGCGATTTTTCGGGCGCGTGGCCGCGAAATTAATGGTACGCGTCCTTTCAACAGCTGTTGCCAGCTTGCTTTTTGCCACGTGTCATAGTTTCATTGCACCTTCGATTTCTCTCTCCTCCGCATTAAATTCATCGCATTAATTGCGATTAGTATATAAAGGGGGAGAGGGTTCTTTGTAATCCACACTTTCACTCTTCTCTTCATCTTAAAAACGATTTCCGGCGAATACTCATCTTTCAGTCGAGCATTCTCTTGAAATCGTTTTCTTCTTTCTTTTTGCAAGATGTCGTCTCGTGATCTCGAATCTACAGCCGATGACAAGAGTACTGCTGGCGAGTGCCAGTGTGCTCTGCCTGGCGATCTGTATCAGTACATCGTCAGGAAGTTCATGCTCGAGTCTCTCGAGCCTGAGTTTCCTGAACCCCACCAGACGGTGTATGATGCCCCCAGAGGCAAGATCGGGGTTTATGCTGCATTCTTTGTTTATGGGAATCTTAGGTTCCCATTGACAAAGTTTGTTTACCGTGTCCTTGAGAGGCACGGTGTGCACCTGACCGAGGTGCACCCGATGGCGATTGCCAAGATCCGGCACTTCGAGTGGGTGTGCCGGATTCTGGGCATTGAGCCCTATGTTGACCGCCTGATGACCTTCTACACTTGGAGGTGCATCCAGGGGTGGTACACGTTGATAACCCGGATCAAGGGTTTGAAGATTTGCGCAACCGAGCGCAGTCTTCGCTCGTGGAAGCGAGAGTTCTTCTACATCTCCGCTTGCGCCATCCCCCTTGCCATGAAATTTAAGAACGGGCAAGCACTTCCCAGCCTTCACGCCTCCAACTACGAGGAGGCGGAATGGTTTTCGAAGATATCCCGAGTCCAATCTCCGGTTTACCGGTTTGCGGAGTCCGGGATGGTGATGCTGGGGATGAGCCGGGTGTGGAAGGATGCGGATGCGCATAAGATCCCAATCGTCCTCGAATAGGGTTCGAACTCTGTTCCTTATGGTATGCTTTGTTTCTTTTTGTTGATTTAGAATCTCTTATAACTTTTTTCTGTTTATTTCAGAGGGGAACGACTTGCAGTCGCTCCTGAACCCGCGGGAGGCTGACGGTCCCGCTCGGATGGGTACTCGCGCTCTAGACGAGAACGAGTTGCCCATCCTAGAACAAACGGCGAATCGGTTCGTGGAGGTCTATACGCTAGGCCACGAGATCCTTAGCGCCAGGCGGCCAGGTAAGGCGCTATTCGACCCTCGACCCCTCAATGTTGAAACCTCTGCTGGAATTCCTTTAATCGTATGTTCTGATGAGGAATCCGTAGATGGTCCTCCGTTGGTGCGGAAGAAGAAGGCTGCCGGCGGGAAGGGGAAGGAGAAGGTGGCCTCCACTTCCGATCCGGCGCCTCGGTCTGATTCGGAGACCGAGAGCGAAGAGGTGGCGGGGAATCCCGGTGGTGATAAGACCACCGCTCCGGAGGCTGCGACTGTCACCTCCGGAGAGCCCAAGAAGACGACGGTGAGCGGCGCAAAGAGGCCGGCTCCATCGGGTTCGTCCCCGCCTCTCCGTACCTTTAGGCTCAAGAAAACCCGTAAGTACAACTTCCTTTAGCTTTTATCTTCATAGCTTAATATATATCATTTAACACTTATCTTCTTTGTGCAGGCGTGGATGTTGACGCATTCCAGGGTGGAGCGCAGAGGAGTACCTCTCCGCCAATGACGGTAGGCTTGGTCAGCCTACCTGAGGCGACGACCCAGGCGCCTGCGCCTGCTTCCGCTGATTCAGTTGCTCACTCCTTTGAGCCGACTGTTCCAGCTGTGATGACGTCACCGCCGGCTGTGAGTGCTGTTTTTACCGCATCTTTCACCGAGCCGGCGGTTACTTTTGCTGCGGATTCCGCGGCGGCGACCGCGGCGGCTTCTACCATGCCTCCGTCATCGGCAACGACGGCCGATCCGTCAGGTATGCATGGGGCTTTTCGCCAACCTCTGCCTCCTTCCCATCTGCCTGACCTCTTGGATGGATTTCCCTTGGGTTCAGGTGATGGGTTTGGCGGCTATCGGCCTGTAATTGACCCTACAGGTGCGTAGGGTTCTTTTGGCCCATTTTATACATATTTTTTCTTTATCATTTTTTCCTAACTGCTTTATGTTTTTTGCAGTGTCGGATTCCAATGAAGTGTATGTTCCACGATGGAACATTCACCAAGGAACAACCCTTCGCACCCCTGTGGAGTGCGTGGAATGGGCTCGTCACGCTGCTCCCAGTGGTGCGTTGGGGGAAGCCATGGCTAGCTACCAGGAGGGTAGGCTAACCAATGAGCTTCGGGTTCTCCTGGCCCGGATGCAGCCGCGCGTTGAGCTGCTTTGTCGTGAAAACGACAAGTTAAAAGCAGCTCGCCTTAAAGAAGTGGCTCAGGCGCGGGCTGTCCGGGAGGAGAACCAAAGGCTTTCCGCAGTGGCTGCGGAAAAGGAGAAGGCCTTCAAGGCCCTCGAGGTTGAAGTTCAGGCTCGACTCGAGGCCCGTTCCAAGGCTGCCCAAGCTGTTAATGAACAGCTTCGGCTGGCTAAGGAAACTGCAAGGAACGCAACCGAGAGGGCCACCAAGGCTGAAGCTGTTGCTGAGCCTCTACGCGTGGAGAATGAAGAGCTTAAAGCCAAATTAGAGGCTCTCCAGCAGGCTCATGATGCCTTGGCGATGGAAGACGCCAAAAAGCTCCAGGAGATCTTGGACCAGAGGGGGGTGCTTGACCATACTGAGCGGAAGCTAAAGGGCGTCGAAGAGGCTGCTGCAAAGGAAGTGTTGCTTGCCAACCTTAATAAAAGTGAAGCTGAACGCGCCTGTACCCAAGCTCAAGCCGCCCTCCAAGAAGCTCTGGTTGCCAAGGAATGGCTTCTTCGAGAAGCGTTGTCTCAGGTAAGCTTTTCATGTCTTTACGCTTTTCTTTGTAAATAGAAAAGGTTCTGATACTTGTATATTTTCTTGTAGGTTGTGCATCGGGTCTTCTCAGAGACGTCTTATGACGATGCTATGAGCGCAGCCCTCAACGCTTCTCATGAGGATGGGGAAAAGGCCGGCTTCCTGCTTGGTCTAGGGTTCGTTGAGAAAGGCATCCCGCCTTCCAACTTCCCTTTGTACAATGTTGATACTGAAGCTGTTTACGACCAAGCAGTAAATCAGTATGCCGCCTTCCCGCATCCGGTGGTGGAGAAGGTGAACGAAGTCGCTGCTGCTGATGATGGGCTAGCTATCCTTAAAGCTTTCCTTGAACCACCACGCTCTACTGATGGAGCGGGTCCAAGTGGAAGTGGTCCTGAAGCTTGATTCTGAAGATCCCTTTCCACCATTAGCGTAGATTTTTGCTTTTGTATAGCTATCTTTGTAATATTTGAATTTGATGGAATAAAGATTGTGTTAGTTCTTTGCCTTGTTTATTTTACGCATGTTTTGATCTAACTTAGCAATTTCTTTAGTACTTAGATAAGTTAACTTTTTAACGTGGTAAATTATAAGTTTGTTTCGTTTCCTCTTTCATGATTGTGCGGGTATGACCGTCACTTACACTAAGTAGGATGGCTTAACTTTACTTATATCTGACCTGCGTGGAAGTTTTCCTCATCTTTTCCTTTGAAATTTTCTAAGTGTTCAGAATAAGTTAACCTTTGAACGTGGTAGATGATAGGTTGAAGTTTTACTTCCTTGTTCGTGATTGTGCGGGTAAGACCGTCACTTGCACTTACAAGGATGGCTAAACTTTACTTACATCTGACCTGCGTGTAGGTTTTCCTTATTTCTAGCGTTGTGTTTATGCGGGTTTTGCCGCATTCCACACGTAACAACTTACTTCTTCCCCCATTTATGCGGTGAATACCGGCACCAGTATGGGAAGTTCATAAGTATAAAGGTAAGGCTATCAACACATTGTGAAAGGAGAATCATTTCCATTAGAAGTGGCTCTAGGCCTTTTCTTTACAAATTTGGAATTGATCTACATATAACATTTGCGTAATTGAGCTCCATTCCATGTTCTTGGGATGGGAGTGCCATCGAGCCTTTCGAGCCGGTATGCGCCCTTTCCCAGGACTTCTTTGATAATGTATGGCCCTTCCCAGACCGGGGCCAGCTTTCCTGGGCGTTCTTGGTTCGAAGCCTCGTTGTTACGCAGTATGTAGTCTCCTACATTGAAGTTGCAGAGTTTTACCCGCGTGTTGTAGTACTTTTGCATTTGTCGCTATTAGTTCTCTTCACGCACTGCGGCTAAGTCTCTGCGTTCCTCGGTTAGCATAAGGTCCAACCGTCTTTCCGCATCATTGTCTTCTGGCTGAATCAAGACCCTTGGTGAGGGTAAACCAATTTCGACCGGGACCATGGCTTCAGTGCCATAAGTGAGACTGAAAGGGGTTTCTCCCGTACTGGCCTTCTTCAGCGTTCTGTTTGCCCAAAGGACGTGCGGAAGTTCGTCCACCCAGCCAGATCTGTGTTCCAAGAGTCTTTTCTTTATGCCTTCGACGATGCTCTTATTTGCTCTTTCCACCTCACCATTACCTTGCGGGTGTGCCACTGAGGTAAAGGTGTGGGTGATTTGAAGTTCTTTCAGCCACTGTTGTGGCTTCTTGTCAGCAAAGTTGGTGCCATTATCGCTCACCAAATTCTGTGGAAGTCCAAAACGACAAATAATAAATTCTCAAATAATTTTTTTGATATGTTTCGCGGTTGTTTGGGCTAAGGGTTTTGCTTCTATCCACTTGGTGAAGTAGTCGATGGCTACCACTAGGAACTGAACATTTCCTACTGCTGTAGGAAATGGGCCTGTCACATCGATGGCCCACTTCTGAAATGGCCATGAAGAGGTGACTGGAACAAGTTCATTCTTCGGGCGGTGCGTGTTGGGTGCGTAGAGCTGGCAAGACCTACATTTTCTGATGTATGCCAGCGCATCCGTATGCATCCCCGGCCAAAAGTATCCCGCGTTGTTTAGCTTAGCTACAACAGCGCGGGGACCTGCGTGTATTCCACAGATGCCTTCGTGTACTTCCCTTAGGAGGTAGTCAGCATCTTGGTTGTCCACGCATCTCAAGAGTGGGCCAAGAAAGTTACGCCTGTAAAGAATGTCATCGATAAGTTGATAATTCAGTGCTTTACAGCGTAGTTTTCTTGCCTGTGCTTTTGACTCTGGCAGTGTACCTGCCGCAAGGTATTTTATTATTGGTGTCATCCACGTTTCCGTGCCGGTTTGGATGACACAAATTTCCTTGTGCGGGACCGAAGGTGTCTCGAGAAGTTCAATGCGGATATCCTTTCCTAAGTGGGTGAAGGCTAATGATGCAAGCTTGCTTAACGCATCCGCAGATTTGTTTTCACTTAGCTTGACGTGTATGACTTTGCAGTCGTTGAAATCGCGCATAAGGGATTTTGCTTGTGCGAGGTACAGGGCCATTGTGTCGTTCACGGCTGTGTACGTCCCGTTGATTTGATTGGCTACTAACATGGAATCCACGTGGGCTTCCAAGTTTTTCACTCCCATCTTACGCGCAATTCTCAGCCCAGCCAAGAGTGCCTCATACTCGGCTTCGTTATTCGTACTTGGAAAATCCAGTCGAATAGCGTAAGTGTATTCTTGGCCTGCTGGGTTGGTTAGTTTCAGCCCTGCGCCTGAACCCTCGTTACTGGCTGCTCCATCAGTGTAGAGTCGCCAGACATCATTGATGTCTTGTGCTGGAGAGGGTTGAGCCTCTTCCTGGCATTCTTTTTCCCGCGATGCAGGCACTTCTGCAATAAAGTCGGCCAGAACCTGGCCTTTTATGGCTGGTCTTGGCTTATACTTTATCACGTATTCCCCCAACTCAATTGCCCATTTGGCTAGGCGTCCCGATAACTCGGGTTTGCCTAGAACGTTTGCAAGTTTGAAGTTGGAGAGAATGGTGATTGGGTGACCCTGGAAATATCGTCTTAACCTGCGTGAAGCGTGTATAAGTGCTAAGACTAATTTTTCGAGGGTAGAGTACCGGGTTTCTATGTCTGTTAGGATACGACTGACATAATAGATTGGCATCTGGATGCCTTTTCGTTCTACTAGCAGGACTGCCCCGGTTGCTCTATCAGTTGCGGAAAGGTATAGGATTAACTCCTCTCCCGCTTTTGGTGCTGTCAGCGTTGGGAGTTCGATCAAGCGTGACCGAATCTCCTGAAAAGCTGCTTCCGCTTCTGGTGTCCAGCGGAAGTGCGTTTTCTTTAAACTGTTTCTCAATGTTGACACGAAGGGAAACGACTTATCCGCGTGGTTTGCCAAAAAGCGATTAAGTGCCACTAGTCGTCCATTCAGTGTCTGAGCCTGTTTGATGGTAGTAGGTGATTCCATTTTGATAATGGCTTCGACCTTCTCAGGGTTCGCTCTGAAGCCATATTTAGTGACGACGACCCCCAAGAACTTCCCTTCTTCCATTCCAAAGGCACACTTGCTCGGGTTGAGCTTCATGTTTATCTTCCTGAGCGTGTTGAAAGTCTCTTCGATGTCTTTCAACATCGCTTCTGGGTCAGGGCTTTTGATGACCAAGTCATCCATGTAGACTTCTAAGTTCCTCCCAATTTGGGCATGAAACTGGTTGTCCATTAGGCGTTGGTATGTGGACCCGGCATTCTTAAGTCCGAATGGCATCATTTGGTAACAAAATGTGCCATCGGGCGTCCGAAAAGCGGTTTTGTCCTGATCATCAACGGCCATGTGTATTTGGTGGTACCCCTTATACGCGTCCAGGAAGCATTTAAGGCGGAACGGTGCCTACGAATCCACCTTAAGATCAATTTCGGGTAACGGATAACAATCTTTGGGGCATGCTTTGTTCAAGTCCTTGAAATCTATGCACATGCGCCATTGTTTGTTATTCTTCGGCACCATAACGGGATTTGCAACCCAAGTTTGATATCTACTAACGCGTACGATGCCTGCGTCAAGGAGTTCCTTGACTTGGGTTCTACACGCGTTAGTTTGTTCTGGCCCCATTACTCTGCGCTTTTGTACGATCGGCGTAACAGCCGGATCGCATTTGAGCTTATGCTCTGCCTTACTTCGGGGTACACCAGTCATGTCAGCTGGTGTCCACGCGAAGATGTCAGCGTTTTTTTGTAATAAACGCTTGAGTAAGGTGCGTGTGGAATCAACAATTGTTGGGCCAATGGTGACGGCCTGGTCAGGGTACTTGCCGTTGAAGGCCCATCGTTCTGGTTCGGTGATGGTTGGTTTAGCCATCTTTGGTTTGGGTTTAGATGAGACAGATGCGATGCATACCTGGGGAATGCCGGTGATCATCGCTACACCCTCAGCTGTTGGCCATCCCATCATGCCGTGGACTGAGGATACCACGGCGTTGAATCTTGCCATCCCGTCTCTCCCGAAGAGAATGTCGTATGTGTGGTGTGGCTTCCTCATCACGACAAAGTCCACATCTTCTGTGCGGGAGTGTTTCCCATCCGTAAGAGTGACGGGGAAAGATAGGATACCCAGGGGGGTGTTTGTGCTGCCATCAAACCCTTCCATCGAGGCGCAGATCGTTTCCAGGCGTTCCTTGTCTTCGTCATCTAGCTTGTCGAAGAACTGCCTGTACATCACCGTTGATGAGGCGCCGTTGTCAGCAAGAGTGCGAGAAGTGATGTAGTGCCCCAGCTGGCTTTTGATGACGATAGGGCCATCTTTGCTGGGTCCTCCTGGCACTCGCGGGAAGCGCACCTCAGCTTCCTTCCACGCACATGGTTCTGTCGTTCGCCTTTTTCTTCCTCTGATCTTACCATGAACCATGTTGATGCTGATGTCAACGGGCTTTCGTCCGTTGCCTCGGTACCGGTTGTCGTTCCTTCCTCCCTTCTTGATTGATGCCACCAGGTAGAGGTGTTCAAAAAAACCGGTTACGGAACCGGTTTGGGCGGTTAACCGAAAAACCGGTTTTTTAAAAACCGGTTTTTTTAAAAACCGGTTTGACCGGTTTACGTAACCGGTTTACGTATCGGTTATACTTTTTGGAGCCAAAACCGGTTTTATAACCGGTTATTAAAAAAACCGGTTTTTTTTAATAACCGGTTATTAAAAAACCGGTTAACCGGTTTTTAAAATAACCGGTTTATAGCCGTTATAAAAAAACCGGTTAACCGGTTTTTTAATAACCGGTTAACCGGTTAAACCGGTTTTCGAACGTTACCAAACGGCTTTATAGCCGTTTTTTTTTTTTGCCCGTTTTTTTAGCCGTTTTTTTGGTTTTTTTACCCCCACAAACATCTATATATAGTTTAGGTTGGGTATTGGTTAGATCACACTTGATTATACAACTCCAAAAGCTCTAAACGTTTATTTCATACGCGATTATAACTCCAAACGCTCTTCTTTCGTAGTCGTTTATTTCATACTCGAGTATACCACTCTTAATTCGTAGTCGATTATCATGGCCTCCCAAAGTGCTGCTTCATCGGTCAACATGGGTGCCTCGAACACGGGAGAAACCGTCGTTCGGGTCATCCCCACGAAACGAAACCAAGATATTTGGCAACATTTCGACCTATGCGAAATGTCTAACGGAACCCAAAAAGCTAGATGCAAACATTGTTTGAAGTTTTATAACAAAGAAGCAAACTCCAGTTTAAGAGCTCATGTAGAAAGGCCCTCTTGCAAGGTCTTGAAGGACGAATCCGGAAGTAGTTCGCAGCCGGAGATGACGAATCAAGGAACGGTGTTTACGTACGACCTTGAAGCGGTACGTCAACAGTTTGGCAACTTTGTGATTCAACAATCACTTCCTTTCAACCACTTCGACAACCCTCAATTCACGGAGATGATGCAAAAGTATGTTCAACCACGCTACCAACACGTAAGTCGTTCGACCCTTAGAAGAGATATGCTTAAAGCATGGAAAAACGCTAAATCCGAACTAATTTCATACTTTTCAAACTTACAAACTGGTGTGAACTTAACAACGGATGTGTGGTCGGTACCTAATGGTTCGCCCGACTCATACATTTGTGTGACGGCTCATTGGGTTGACCCCCGGTCGTGGCAAATGATGAAACGAACCGTTGCGTTTCAATTGTTTGATTACCCGCACACGGGTAGAAATATTTTTAAACTCTTGGATAAAGTCATTCGACAATACAAGATTGAAGATAAAATCTTTTCAATATCGTTTGATAACGCGTCCAACAATACGGCCGCGGTTGGCCATTTAAAATTAAAGTATAAACCTATTTGTGATGGAGCGTTTTTTCATAGCCGATGCATTGCACATATTATCAACTTGGCCGTGCAAGATGGGTTAAACGTGATCGAAACGCAAAGAAACAATTTTAAAAGAATGTTACGAGATGTTTTTAGCAACAATAAAACATTTTCAAGATACAAAAAATTTTGTGATGAAGCTAATTGTCAATGGTTGGGGCCCAATTGGGATTGTCCAACAAGATGGAACTCGACTTGTGATATGTTTGAGAAAGCCATCCAACAAAAAGAATCACTAGTTGCGTTTCATCAAATAATGTCAAGTAGGGGTAAATGTGCACCGTACGATCCTAGAAACTGGTTATTGATTGAGATCGTTACGGAGGTTCTTCAAATTTTTAAATCTTGCACAACTAGTTTATCCGGGGTTTACTATCCAACAAGCCCCATTGCTTTACCAAAAATTGCTGTCATGTGCACAAAGTTGACTGAAATTCATTGTAGGGGTGCACCTTATTTTGATATGGGTGCAAAAATGAAAGAAAAATTTATAAAATATTTTCAACAACTACCCGCTGTTTTGACCTGTGCGGCTGCGTTAAACCCTTGCATCAATGTTGGTGGTGTTGAAGCTTTAATAGAAAAAATTTGTGATGAGCTAGGGTTAAACGACGATCAAAACCCCTATTATAGCCAAACTTTAAAGAATGATTTCAACACCACATTGGCAAACATGTATGATGTTTACCTTACAAAACACGGGTCGTCTTCCCAAATTCATGACTCGTTAAGAGCTGTTGCCCAATCCCAATCCCAAACCGACCTTGAAATGGGGATGTACTACATGATTTGGGAAGACGCCGGTAAACGTCAAAGGGTAAACACCCCAAGCAGTGAACTTGGAAGGTATGGTGGTACCAACTTTGTGAAACACATGACTCCGGATGAATTTAGAAGTCTTGATTTGCTGGCTTGGTGGAGAGGTAAGGAGGATGAGTTTCCGATCCTCGCCGCCATGGCCAAAGATTTACTAACGGTCCAAGCTTCCACGGTAGCTTCGGAGTCTGCTTTTTCTGTTTCTGGCAGGGTTATATCGATTAGGAGGACTCGACTCACTCCAGCAGCTGTAGAGATGTCGATTTGCTACAAGGATTACTTGGACTCTTTAGACAGGGCACAACATCAACGCTCACTCGAGGGGGAAATGGACTATGAGGCGGCCTTGTATGAAGACGAGGTCAATCAAGGACACATTCAACCAATGACCGATGAAGAAGCCGCGTACGACGATTACCTAAGGAATAGCTCGGGATCGGGTAGCGAAGAAAATGAGTAACAAACATCAACTTGTTAATGTAATCGTGTCTAAGCATTCTTTAATGTTTGTATTTTTGAGTTACGAATATGCGATAACGATTTAATGTTTGTATTTTTAATGTAAAAGCTATAAATGAAAGTTATGTGTTTTTAATCTTCCAAGCAAAGAATGCTAACAACGAAACCCTAAACCCTAAACCCTAAAGAAAAAAAAAAAAAAAAAAAAAAAAAAAAAAAACCGGTTAACCGGTTAGACCGGTTATTAAAAACCGGTTATAAAAAACCGGTTTAATAACCGGTTCTAACCGGTTTTTAAACCGGTCCAAACCGGTTTGGCCGGTTTGAGTTTTCAGCAATAAAAACCGGTTAATAACCGGTCCGGTTATTAACCGAACCGGTTTTTTTCTGGATAAAAAAAACCGGTCCGGTTAATAACCGAACCGGTTTTTTCAAAAAAACCGATTTGTGCACCTCTACCACCAGGTGTGCCAGTCTTCCATCCTTGACTAATGCTTCAACAATATCCTTCAAAGATGTACACTCTTCCGTACTATGACCTTTTGTCCCGTGGAAGTCACAGGATTTACTCTGATCCGCATTAGGTCGCTGCCGGATCATTGGAGCTTTTGGCCATGGTAGCTTTTAAGTGGCAAATATCTCCGTGACGCTTTTGGTGAGTGGCGTTCACCGGTGCTTTTGGCTTGAAGGGTGTGTGTGATTTCTTCCGCCAACAAGAGGGTGAGAGCTGGATGAGGTGTCAAAGTTTACCCTTGACTGCCAGATACCTAGCTTCCTCTTTTTGTTCTGCCGGGCGATCCGAACATTGTTCTCTCTTCTCCTCTGCGTGTAGAGGTGTGTACTCTGGGGAAGATCCCTTCCCAGTTGCTTCTCCGTCTCGGCAAAGCGCTTTGCCGCCGTCATGATGGCATCCCATGTTAATGGCATGCCATCCTTACCCGTCAATGTGCGAATAAGCTCTGGGTATTCGGCGCCTTGGATGAAAGCGGCGCGAACAAGATCTTCACTTATGTTGCCGAGACTTAGCTTTTTGGAGTTGAAGCGGGTGATGAAGTCTAGTAAAGATTCATCCTCCTCTCTAACGCAGTTGAGGATCGTCCACTGTTCTTCAGTATATTTCCTCTGCTGGCTGAAGTGCTGGCTGAACTTATTCTGAAAGTCCGCCCAATCATAAATGTGGTGGACCGGTAAACGATCGAACCATGCCCTGGCCGCTCCTACCAGGGTCATCTGGAACATATAACACCACGTGGGTTCCGTCCAGTTACTGACGGTTGCCCCCGCAATGAATCTGTTCAAGTGGTCGTCTGGGTCGGATAGACCATCATAGGTGCCAATGTTGGACATTTGTTTGGCACTTCTCGGGGCGATTGCTTCCGCAATGTCCCTTGCGAACTTTGACTTTCCTGCATTTGTAGCAGTTGGTCTAAAGGTTTTGGAGAAGTCACTCGGGTTTCTCTCCGCATTTGTTGGTTTAAAAGCTTCTCCGAAATTCCTTTTCGGTTGAAAGTCCGTTTCCTTACGCTTCCCTTTCGCCTTATGGCGAGGGTTTGCGTCGGTATCGGATTCTTCCCTCTCGTCGTCTGAGTACTCGCACTCACTGTTCATATTGAGATGTTGGCGAGTACTGCCGAATTCGTCAGCCTGTTGAACTGAACGCAAGCGTTCATCCAATTCAGCTTGGAACTCTCTCTGACGTGCTTCGGCCCACGCCTTCACTTGATCTAGTGTTTGGCGAGGGACCCTCGTTCGTTTTTCCAACTGGGCATCAGTGAACCCCAGTGGAATATTTACTGCACTTGCCCCGGCTTGGGTAGCCGGGGTAGTGTTCGTAAGGTTTGTATAACCGCCGGTGTTCCCAGTTACTGGGGTTGTGGTCACCGGGGTTTCTTGGTCACTTACTGGTTTTGGGACCGGAGTAACGTTAACCATTTCTTCAGAAACTTTGAAAAAACTAAGAATTAGTTCTAGCTTTTATGCACGGATGAGCAGAGCCCAGTTGGACCCGCAAGACTCACCTTGAACAGGGACGTCTGCGCAACGACCAACTGCTCCAGCAGGACCCACCATGCTCACAGAACCTTACGCGCAGTACGCCAGCTGTACCCGCAGGGAAAGCCTCCCAATGGTGAAGTACCCCGCCTGTTCCCGCAGTTGCGGATACAAGCCATCAGGGAAGGCTACCCGCACTAACAGCAAGGCTACACGCACAAGGCACTAGCGACTTCAGTAGTCACATGAAGGAATGAGCAAGGCGGGAATACTCCCGCCTAAATGAGCCAGTCCGTATGATTCTGGAAGATCTTTTGTACTATACCTACAAAGGTATGGGCAGAACAGACGATTTGACCAGAACAACCCATGAACCAATCACAGGGTGACAGCTCACCGACAACAGTACGAGGAGGAGCACCCTCTAGTACTGTTTGTCACTATTAGCCGCTGCCTACTCACCAACCCTTACGATGGGACGTGCGCAGCCTACAGTTGGTGGAACAGTGCGCAGCCGGCAGTAAAGGAACAGTGTACAGCCGACCTTATTACTGTCGGCCGTAACCTATCCACCAACCAGCATGGCCTGTGCGTAGTCCACTGTTGGTAGAACAGGAATACTATTCAGCCGGCTGTACCTTCTAGGAAACCTACCTTCGGCTATAAATACTCCAACACCTTGGAATGGTAAGGACATCATCTGATATCTCAATCTTATCTAGCAATCTCTTAATATACACTTATATTCAGAGCAATCTAGTCTGATTCTCACGCCGGAGGGTGGTCACAAGGAGGAACCCCCCCCCCCTTCTCAGTGACGAGCTTACGGTGTCTGTTTTGCAGGTCCCCTGAAGAACAACCTTCTCTGCTAGACCTCATCCTCATGGGAAACATTACTTAACCCCCAGATTATCTATAATCTGCCCGGGGTTCACTTAGTGTTTCTTCAATAATCATTTATTCAATATTGTGGAAACCTTGCATTTTAGATTGGAGGGATCAAAATAATGATGCATCTTCGGTTTTACTATTTCTTTTGTAAGATTTTTAACATTTGTAACTCCATTCTGTCCTGATTCAACCGTTCCTTTGACTCGATTGCTAATATAATCTTGGAATAGTTGCAATATTTGGTTACATATTTAATTGATTTGAATAAACTTATAGCTTATATTTATTAATATGTTTTAAAAATAATTTTTTGAACCCGTATGTCACACGGGTATATAGTCTAGTACTATAAAACTCCTAAAAACACCATTTGCATATATTTTTTAAGTTTCATTTTATTAATGTAGCTGTGTTTTGTTAGGTACTTTACACTGTATGGGTGAAGACGTCGGCAGGAGCGGACCTACGGTTTGAGCGAAGGGGTCGGCATACTCTGTGATAAAAAAAAGATTTAGTGTTATATTGTTATATATACGTAAAAATCTCAGCCTGACCCTTGTAAAATTTTGACACCGACTCCTGTGAAATATTGAGAAAAAAAAGAAAAGATAGAACAAAGAATAAAAAATGTTGCCTGAAAGATTTCCGGTGCGGCGGGAGCTGAGAAGCTGATTTCGGAAAGGAGAAGATGATAACTTTATAAGTAAGTTAAATTGATATATTATTACATGTGTAGTTGTCGGCACACTTCCCTATTTATTTTCTTTTTTTTCTTTTCTTTTTCTTTCTAATGATGATAGTACAAAGACTATTTAAAATAACTTTTTAAATATTGTTTTTAGTGTTACTTGAGTTACTCTAAAGTTATTTAGCTTGTCTTTTTTGGTTTTTATTTACGTTATTATGTTATCTTATTATTTTGTCTTTTTAGTTACATGAAAAATATTAGGTGCGTGTGTGTATATATAAGTTATTGGCTTTATCGTTGTGTTTAAATATAAACATATAAAGTTTATTCATAATTTTTATGGCATATGCAAATTAGTGTTTTTTGTGTACGAACTCGAGGCCTTGCTGTTTTAATGCGTCTTGTGATTGACTTAATTTTGTCTTGTATTTATAACCTTATTTTGTTTTATCTTTTTTATGTAACCCGACCCAAAAATACCGAGAAAAATTTCAATGATAAACAACCGATTGCTACAATTTCCGACCCCTGTAAGAAAATTTTCTGGGTCCGCCTGTCGGTTCAGGCTGCAAGTATGAAGGCATCAGTTCGGGTCGCAAGAGCGAAAATGTGGGTTCACAAAGTTATTGTATATTACTTTCATTTTTAAACATGTATATTTGTGCTGCTTCGAAAATTTTGTATACTTTGTATAATGTTTTCTTTTTTAGGTATATATATTTGTGTATATTGAGTTTCCATAAAGTGAAAAAAACAATTATGGTAGTTCAAAAGGTGCGGTCATTTTGAGTTAGCAAGATAAGCAATCTCGGTACCAGTACCGATTTGGTATTGTGGGTACTGAATCAGTATCAAGTTGTGATTTTTCGATACCGGTACGATATCAGTGCCGATACGGTATTGGTATTTTAAGAATTTTGCACGAAATACTGGTATCGTATCGGTACCAAACTGAACATTTCGGTACCGGTACCGGTACCAAATATTTCCAAATTTCATAATTGGGATTTTTGGGATCGGTACCAACCAATACCATCCCGAGTTCATCCCTAGCAAAAGGTGTTGTAAGTTTTGAGTTATCAAGAGGTGCGGTTCCGAATGCCATCATGTGTGGCTATAAGGTGCGTTTCTAGGACTGCACCTTCTAGCTAAAATACCCGCACCATTTGACAAGTTCTGTACTATTGTACAAATGACCTACGTGAGAAAATTCTTAATAAAGCTCACAAGTCTAAGTATATGATTTATCCGAAAAGCGACAAGATGTATCAAAATTTGAAAGAGAATTACTAGTGTATTGGAATGAAGAAAGATATAGTTATCTATGTTGCAAAATGTTTGACATGTTCTAAAGTTAAAGCTGAACATCAAAAGGCTTATTGCAAAAGTGAGAGCTTTTGGTCTGGAAATAGAAAAGGACAACTATGGATTTTGTTACTAAGCTTCCACGAACCTCTCGTGGAAATGATAAAAACAACTTAGATACAACGTTCAAATATCGTGAGTCACTAGTTCAAAAATATTTTTTGAAAGCAAAATTGTTTTCTTTAATTGTTTGTGAGAAACATGTTCATCATAAAAAATCTTATACAGTTTTGATTAAATATGAAGAAATAAAATAAAGAGATTAAAAGAGAGTAAACAAAACAAAAGGGATATAAGAGAGAAAAAGAGAGTGGTAAAATTGATGGTTGACTTGTCAGGTTGAGTTTTCCAGCAAAAAATATGAGTTTTCCAGTCAAAAGGTTTTTCCGACGACCTACAACTAACGGTGTTAGAATTCAGTTAGTTGTGAACATTGGGAACAAATATGAAGATGGGACCACCGTCAGCCATGTCGTTATTTGGTACTGTAATTTGCCAAAGTGAATATTTAAAATCAGTATTCCTAAAAGATATAAAATGATATTTTTACCTACTAAAGAAAATGCTACTTTTAAACATTTTACCATTTGAGCATGCTGCAGTCTGACCATCGAAAGATACTTTTAAACATTTTACCATTTGAGCTTTGAAGCCAACAATGAGCTAGTAAGTTAGTTATTTTGTCTATTGTGATAAATCTACTGAACCGAAAGAGCTTTGAAGCCAACTATGAACGTGTGATAAACCATAACCAAAGAGTTAGTAACGGTTTTTTATCTTCAAAAACCGAAACCAAATCGTTGGAAATTAAAACTGAACCGAACCAAACCGTTACTAATGGTTGGTTCCGGTTTGATTTCACGGGTTAAGCTTATTAGTCTTCATTATATAAAAGTCACTTGTCAACTAGCTGCCACAACCAACATTATTGCGAAAGCTCACAACCACGAACAATACAACCTCATCTTGAATGGGATCGTGTAGGTGCTTATGACCGGTTGATAATAGATTATTTTTCTCCGAACCCGATTTTTTATTCGGAAAGATTTCGGCGCCGTTTTCGGATGAGTCGCCAACTATTTTTACGAATTATTGGTGATTTAGAACAAGATTATGCATTTTTTCAACAAATGGAGGATGCGAGAGGTAAACTAGGATTTTCTCCTATGCAAAATGCACGGCGGTAATTTGTCAACTAGCATACAGGACTATGAGTGACGCCATACAAGAGTATTTACAGATGTCCAAAACTGTAAGTCGTGAGGCCCTCCATACGTTCTGTGAATGCGAGTAGTATTATCATTTTAATTATTTATTTCTAGACATTATTTTTAGTGTTAATTTTATTAATTTTGTTAAGATTATTATTTTTTGGTATTATTGAACTTTATGGTAAAATTATTTGAGGTCGACTCAAACTTGCATACAGAAAATATACAAGGGTCATCAACAAAGAGAGTGGGATGCTTGGTTCCCAAGGCTAGTTGTTGACAAGGTCAATATCATCAGGATGATCATAATGATTCAACACTTAATCTTGAGGCGGTTGCATCATTTGATTTTTAGATACGGCATGCGTTTTTTGAGATGCCCAGCGAAACAATGATATAAGTTGTGATACATTCGTCCCACATAGTTAACAACCTAAGTCACACTTTTAACTTATGTATGGTTTAGACTCTCGAATGCACCCTTACATATTTAGTATTCAGAAACACATTATTAGCATACAACCAAACCAATTATTTAGCATCACTGAATCACATATTCTCATGGTCCAAAACTTTTAAAATAATACAAGTCTTACCTCTCATAACAAGAATACAAAAACACCCAACAATTTTTGCACCAGATTCATTTCTATCTACAATAAATGTGTTCTACAAAACATGCCATAAAAAGTCATTTCAAGACAGCCCGGTATGTAGATCGGGACATGGGCCCGCACCCACCCCAACAATAACGCATGAATCAGTTTCTGTTTTCCCTTTTAACTATCATCTAATACCTGTAACCTGAACCGGAACCAGGCGGTGCTGGCGGCAATCGGTTAGGCGTGCGGCGGCCCGTGGAGTTTGATCTTGACCCCGGTCCATCATCACCATTCTCATAAGGCCCATTAGCCCTGCGCCCGTGACCGTTGGATCCAAATCTAGAGTCGAGGCTTGTGGGCCCGTTAGCAGCAGAATCAAAAGCGGATCTCCAATCACCTCCTGAAGATCCACCACTTCTTGGACTTTCTGTTAATGTCGAAGTTGTAAAATATATTAGATTACTAGGAGTGTGCATGAAACTGAACAAACCGATCATGAACCGAAAAAAGAAAACGAAACGAAAACCAAAGGCTTGCGTAAAAATCGAACTTCAGATTCGGATTTGGTTATGAGTGTAATAAAAACCAAAAAAAAAAAACAGACAGTTTATAAATTCCCATTTATTTAATTTGAGTTTTAAATGATTTATAAGAATTTAATAAAATAGTGTAACCCAAATATTCTAAGTCCAAATGTAACAAAATAGTTAATTACTAACAAAAAGATTTATCTTCAAATGCATTATTTGGAACGATTTTTTTTCCCTCAAAATTGTAAGCCCAAATGGCAAAACCAAAACCGAACTGGAATCGAACTAAAAACCCAAAAAACCTAAACTGGGCATTTTTAAAAACTCACAAAATTTCAGTTTTTGGTTCGGTTTGAGCTTATAACGGACCCATGAATAAATTTTACTACTGAGTCAACCAAAAACAACCCGACCCTTTAACAGTAAAGCATGATGATTATTATTATTACCTGCAGGGCTGTCGTTTGGCATGCCTGTAGCAGCTGCTGCTCGGTTATCGTGAATGCTGAGCTGGCGGGTGAGTTTTGAGAGAAGAGAGGATTGCTTCTGTATTTTCTCTCTTTTTCTTTTAACATTACCATCTTCTTGAAGCAGTTCTTCTATCCTTGCGGTACTTTGAGAACTTTTTACAAAGAAAAATAAAAAGTCAAAATAGGTAATAAAAAGACCCAAATAAATTATTGCAATATTAACTGACATATTTGGAACCATGAACTAACCTTACAGAACTATAGAGTTTATTCAGCATGTCTTCTTTAGCTTTTTCTACTTGGCAAAGAACAACTGCCTGTAAAACCACAACATATACTCGAATCAAATAATAAATTAAAAAAAACTTTCAGAATATGCTTTTGGTCCCTGTGATTTGACATGTTTTAGCTCTCGGTCCCTAAAAGGATTCTTTTGGCATATCATGTGCCCCTCCAAAAGTGTTAAACAGGCAAAACCACAGGAACCAAAAGTGTAATTTACTAAATGATATTTAAAAATGATGAATAGAACACCTTCGGGACATTAGCTGCAAGGCTGTTGAGGACCGCTTCAACATAACCACGTACTTCTTGAACCATCCAACGAAGCTCTTCCTCTGGATCTACTGGTTTTCTAACCATTGTATCCTATGATAACATAAATAAATAATGTTTAATTATGATTTAAAAACAATATTATATCAATAATAATACAAAGTGGACAACTCACAAGAGAACCGTCAGAATGAGTTTGTCGAATGGGTGGACCATCAGGCTTGAGTTTGACTTCACCCCCTTTGGCACCCATCACGGCTCGTATTTTATTTAGCCACTCAGCTTTATCGACCGCGCTCTCAGCCTTTAACACAACAGCGCTATGAGCTGTATAACCACTTATTAAACTTTAGGTCTGCATTGAGAAAAAAATGATATAACTGCATACAAATATATTGCAATCGATAAAATTACCTTTCAACACGGTCTTGTATGCAACTTTGCTGGTTATTTTGAAGAGCAGACTAGGCGGTTTTTCTTCTACCTTTTTCTTATCCTTCGAACTTTTGGACGGGGGTGGTTCATCGTCTTCAATTTCTTCTATTGCGCATTCCTGATAATATACATCAGCAATTTAAACTATAAATATATATAAAAGTTTTGGTTGTTTTGAACCAAAGAAATAATTTATCAATCATCATCATATAATAATATAATATCTACCAAGTAGGAGTGTAAACAAGCCGAGCTGCCGGTTAACTACTCGAGATACGCTCTCTAAAGCTCGAATCAAGCCGAGCTTAACAAAGCTCGAGCCCAAAATAAGCTAGTTAAACAAAAAGGCCCAAGCTTCAAATACCAGCTCCACTAGGCTCACGAGCCTAAATGAGCGTTTCATTTATTTCAATATAGCATCTTTTATTGTAATAAATATATATTACATAATAAAATAACTCTGTGCATAATTATGAAAAAAATTAACCAAATGACATATATTATGTTATATATTATAATAAACTTAAAATTAAAAATATACATAACTTGAAGGCTGTTTTGTTTTTTATTATATGCAATCCTGTGATTACACATGTGATCCCAAATTTATACGTGTAAAAGCCAAATTACATAGATGTGTAATAATCAAAATATACATATGTATATAACCAATTTACGTATATGTAATAAAAAAATTACATATAATAAATGACAAAACGGCCCTCAAATAGTATTAAATATATAAAAAGTTAAATAAAATGATCTGTTGGTAAAAATTCTTAATCGTTTGGAGGTTCTGAAATGATCCTGATCCTTTAAAAATAATTATACATCATACATGTATATAAGTATAACAATTAAATAATTAACAAACGAGCCGAGCCCGAGCTTAAAGACTTTCCCACAAACTGAGCTCGACTCGTTTAGATCCCTACCAACGAATCACCAAGAGTTTCTTGTTAAACAAGAAACAAACAGAGAAGCATAGTGCAAATGAAGATCCAAGATCTCAACATTCAAAAATCTTTTGGTTTTTAGTAAAGAAACAATATAGAATAAAGATGATATGCATATGTTTTTAAAGATATACAATTAAAAATGAAACTAAACTTTAAGAGATTCTCAACACATACCTCCAAAGTGATGACACCACGAAAATTTCTCTCTTCTTGTTTTTTAGTATATCCAAGCTGCAGACAACATATTTACCCAAAAAATATCATTCACAATTTAAATTATACATTCTTCAAAATTGAAATCAAATTTTCAATTCATGCAGATCCAGAAACTACAAAATCTTAAAATGCTGTTACACAATCAATCAGAATAAACAAATTAATTTGCATCAAAAGTAGCACATAGATTATAATCTAACCTTCCCAGTTTTCTCATTTAAAACAAACCATCTCCTACTCCACCCGTTAGTTTTTGCACTTTTCTTTAGCAAGAATCCTACATGTAGAGAACATAAGTTATAAATACATTATGCATCCTTCAAAGTAAATAATGTCTAATAACACAGTATACTGCTAAGTGCTATATACACATATATGTATGTTTGATATAATAATGCATGATGATGTCAAAGTGTAAGTAAACCTGCTGTTATCTCCCCCTCAGGTCCTGCAGTCTTTAGAGAGGATTCCTCTTGTGCATCCTTATCTTGCTTGGTATCTTTCATTGATTTTAAGTTTCCACCTGTTTGAGGACTTGCTGACTAAACAAAGCAAAAAACAAATTACAAGCAGAAACTTCAATGTTCGATTAAGGCAATCATATTTTTCCAAATATAATATAATCAGGCCTCTTAGTTTACCCTGTTTAGCAAAGATTGTTCCGCATCAACAGCCTTCTTGGAAGATTTGGTTTTAATCTCTTCTTCTCGCCTCTGCCTTTCCATCCTAATACAAAAATAAACATAATAATAATTTACAAATAAATAAACTTTCAACTTTTTGTGCACATCCACAATAGAACCAACACAAAAAAAATTGTAAATCCATAAGATTTTCATGTATGTTTTACACCATTAAAAGCTAAAGAAAACGAAAACAGATTTGAAAGTGACATAGCCAAAACAATGGTGTCGTGTACAACGATAACCAAAATGATAGAAATAACAGAATTCAGGGTTGGTCATGAGAAAGGAACTAAAAACAGCCTGTTACATGACAAATAATATAGAGGAGATCAGTTGAAATTGCTGAATAGTATAAGGGTTGCATACTTTAAACTTTTAATAGTAGAAGTTAGTCTGTTAAACCAGAACAAAAAAGTAAAGGGAAACATGGAGTTTCAGGTGTTGGGCAATAAAACTTTCTTTTTGCGCGATTAAAAGAAGAAAAGGTTCTTTCTTGCATAATTAAATCCGTAACTTTTTAAAACGGGTCTTTTCGTTCAGTTATATAGGTTAAGACGTTTAATCATGCAAAAACAAAGTTAAAAACTCAATGCACAAAACATGAATGTTCCTGTTTGTACCATATAAACTAATATCAGTTACACTATATATTAAATTACTACCCGGCCACTAACATGTCAGCAATAACAATGCGAACTATCAAAATACAAGTCATACCTTCTCTGCACTAAACGAATAAAATGTTGAGGTGGGACAAACACCCGTTCCATGTCAACAAGTGCAGTCACCATGGTCTTTGCATCATTCTTAAACCCTTCCAAAGCAGTAGTAGCAATTGCCACCACCTAATTAAAATAATATAACATAGGTTAAAATTAAGATAAAGCAACAAAAACATTAAAAAATTATTGCAAATAGTATGTACCTCTCTCTTAAATGTAGGGTATCTACCAAGTCCTGGTGTAGCATTAGCTGATGCTGAAACGATATCAGCAAGTACGCGATGAACCTGTATCCATAAAAATAATTACAAAACTTGTACTTTTTAAGAACATTAAAAATAGCAAATAATTCCTCCAGTAAGCATAAAAAATGCAATACGATAAAAATACACATTAAGGTATCAAAGATCGGGTAGGTAAATGACAGCAAGCAAACAAATAAAATCATATGAATAAGAAGAAAGAGGTAAACATGAAACTCAACTTAAACTTACGAAATAACTGACATTAACAGTTGAAAGAGTGGCAAATTATGTGCATTTTACCTCATCAACACAGAGACGTGATGGCTCCTTTGCGAGCTCTAATACACCTTTTATTAATGACCGCAATCCTTTCTCTGGAGATATAAGGTAAGGTTGATAACCATCTGCTTCTAGAACAATCTGATACCAATTCCAAAGTCATCATATAGTAGTAACAATAACTTGAGTGAGCCAAAATTTAAAAAAAAAAACATACCCTTTTGACGTTTTGTAGGTCAAAATGTCTATCAAGAGGAAGTTGTTTGATCCTGTTAGGAAAGTTACCCTCAAAGCTTGCAACAACTTTCCAGCCACTACCCTGAAAACAATGCATACAAGAAGGTAAGAAAAAGAACCAAGAGGAAAGACAACAAACAAATTAATAGTTCATGATTTATGTAAAACTGATAACATGACATTTTATGGTCATGAAGAAACCAGAGATGTATCAAAGGCCCAATAACAGTAATTAAAGAGGGGGGAGGGTGGGGTGGAAGTGGTACCCCCTCTTATCTTGCAAAATGTCATATATACCAAAAATATCCTTTAAAAGCATTAAACTTGTTCATTAAAAACTTGTATTTTGATATACATGATAGTAGCGAAGTTAAAGAACGTGTGTGAAATTCACACTAAAAAAATCAGTAAGTTAATCTCTCAAGATGTCTTTATCCCACAGACATCAGTAAGCCTAGCATTTTTCAATGCTGCCATACTGTTGCCAAGCCTCTGTGGCACCTTAGATATAAGGCCACAAAAATAAAGTGATAATCAACTGTCAAGCAGGATAATAAGTAAGAAGTTGCAAAATTAAGTGTAGCCTTAAATGAGTTGTCTTTACATTTGAACTCTATAATACAGATATAAATTATCTTTTTAATTGACCAATGGCATGCTTATTAAGTGACCTAAAATCCCACCAAAAACTAGAATAAGATGTTGCAACAGGCTTCTGTTAAGTTAACATGGAACAAATAACATACAAATCAAGTCCACAAATGTAAAAAAAGTGAGAAAATTAACAAATGTAAATAATTAAATATACATAAGTAATCATTGTTTGCTATGTGTTCTCACCTCTCCGGTCATAATATGTTGAAGAAATTTGTCCTCAAATTCACGACAAAGCTCCAAAGCCAAAGCTCTTGTACCTTCAGAACTGGTGACCATTGATTCCCCAAGCCTTACCAACTCATCTTGCACAATTTGAGACTTACCCTGAAGCCTGTATGAAAAAGAACTATATTAACAAACTGATCTAAGACCACTAAAAGCAATAGATAAAACAAAACCTTCATCCATGAACGGCATAAAAGCAACTATGTAACACAAAATTATTACACAAAGTAACGTAAGACCTGCTTGAAATGTCAAATATATATGTAAACAAGAACCTTTTCCAACTTACTTGAGAGAGAGAGAGAGAGAGAGAGAGAGTAAAATTTCTACATAGGTGACTGCTTATATAAAGAGAGTAGAATTTCTACATAGGTGACTACTTATATAAAGAAGAGAGAGTAGAATTTCTACATAGGTGACTACTTATATGAAGAATAGTAGCGCAATATAAATCTAGTTAGAATGGATTTCGAATCATCTTATACATATAGACATCATTATCTACAAGCTTGGTTTTATAAAGTGTGGTGCTCTGATGCATTTTGACCTAATGCACAATGTGTGCGCATCACGTATGTAAAGCGTTCGTTATTATAAATATACTAAAAACAATCTGTAGACAATATTTTATACTCTTAAACGTTTAAACACTAAACTATAACATATACTCATCTCTGGCCAAAATCAAATGTGTTCAATAAATGGTCAAATTTGTTCAAATACTCAAACCCATTGCTCAATCAATGATCAGATTTGTTCAATCAGATTTGAAAACACAAGCCCACATCTAATTTGTTCAAGTATTGGACACATCAGATTGCATCAAGCCACATCAGCCGCATTGCACGCACATCATGGAATCAAATCGCATTGCTGTAATTGATGCGATCTCATCACCGCATCATGTGCATTGCGCATTACGTGCTCTTAAGGGGAGCCCATTTTGAAACTAAGTCCAGTGCACACATTTTAAAACCAAGTGTACAAGCATGTAAAACAATTAATAGTTTTCTTTTAAGTAGAAAATGAAAACATTTATTTATCACATGTGTAAGTGATGCTGATGACCGACAAAAAGGTATAAAGTAAACTATACAGCAACAAGTAGGAACAAAAATGACTATCTTTGCAGTACATTTTGAAAAAAAAAATGTTTCAAATAACCAAATCATACCCGGATAAAAGACTTGGAAGCCTAACTTTCATTCGGCTACGGATTTGATGAGCAAGGGTTTCCACCAGGGCTAATCTACCAAGCTTGCTCTGAGGGGCCCCTGTCAATATAGATTTCAAACTCTCACTTTCAGCTCGCCAAGCAGTCTCTAATGAGTTATTGGACCCCACACTCCCAGATTGTGCTGAAGCAATAGAAACTGATTGACCAATTAGAGCAACCCATGGGATATCAGCTGCACTTCTTGGGCCTTGACCCATAAGAAGTGCCTGAACAGCAGCAAGAATCTTGGGATCTGAAGATGCTTGATCAACTTTACTGATGACACCAATGGTTCTTGTTGCTACAGTCAGCAAACAAAGGTTATAATTTGAATATTATGACGGTAAATAAAACTGAAATTATATTTGAAAACCCACATTCTGCATCATATTCCTTAGCGTATCTGAGGGCTTTTGCAGAGGAAACTTCAGGTGCCTGAGCAGCAGGTATTACAACCAGTAGAACCGCATCATTGTGCTGAGCATACTCACTCTGAAAGAATTTAAAAAATATATGTATTTGAACTAATAAAGGATAAAAAAACAATGATGTGACCAAAACAGCCAATTTCAAATCACTCACCAAAGATTCATCAAGATTTCCCTTATCAACTCCAGGGAGATCAATCAATTTCAAAGGAGGAGCTGTAAACCATATGCTTGAGTTAGAAACCAATTTTTTAAACGACAAGTTACTTTTAAGAAATGAAATTATGAATATCTATTTATACTCACATGTACTTGTTTTAAGCTTCAAATATATTTCATCACGACTCTTGCTTGAAATTTTACTAAGCCTATCCTGTAATGAGTGACGAAGAGCACCTGCATTTATTATTCAATATCAATAAAATGAAACTCGCATTCTGTATATAATTAAAGGGCCAGCAGTATGACATGAGAACTCACTTGCTGACACAGGTTGGGATTTATTATCAATCTGCAGTACAATTGATTTGGCGCTTAAGTTCTCATCCCTCTTTAAGTCAATGCATATAGGCGCTCGTGTTGCACCACCTTCACCAGTCGGCTGTTTAAATTGAGGCCAAATACGAGGACCAGAATTAGTACAATTAAGCTCACACTTCACATCATCAAAACTGATGTGGCAGTGGACTCATATCTTGTTAATTTTTTGTAACGTGTATAGTTATCATAACAAACTGGATACCGAGGTCCAGACTAAAAAATACAAAGGAAGAAAATGAAGATCATACCAGCGCAGGATGCCCTATCAAACTGTTCAAAACTGCTGATTTTCCTGCACTCTGCACAATTGAAAGCCCATGATTAATCTAGCTACCATGCCCTAACTTAATGACAAAAAAAGCCTAAAGTTGGAAAAATCATAAACAGTCAGTAGAGTAGCGTAAAAACAAAATGACAAAACTCCTTTAACCTGTATAATAATTGAAGTTCAAAACATAATGCCTATAAGAAATCGAGTACAAAAACCATAGCAAACACAGCTTAACTCATCTACAAACCATTAAATAGAGATCGAAACAAACAATGCAATTCACACTGTAACAACAAGTACGGCGACAACTAAGAATTCCTAATAACAGATTTGACATCACAAACAGTAAACCCTAACTAACTCACTTCCTAATTACACTAACTTAAAATTCATCGCAATTAAGATCACACCACATCATAAAGAGTCTGTCGAGTAAAAACAAAATGGCAAAACTCCTTTAATCCATAAGTACAAAAACTACAGCAAATAAAGGTAACTCATCTACAAACCATTAAATGCAGATCACAATGCATTCTGAATACAAGATCTTGTTTTCCTAATAACAGATTTGCAATCACACACAGTAAACCCTAGCTAAGCCCGTTCCTAATTACACTAACCTAAACAATTCATCACAATTAAGATTAAGATCACATCGCACCCGAATCGATAGATCCACCGACAAAATCAATGAATCAAACGAGTGAACTAGTCAGATGCAATCACTTACAGTGTTTCCAAGAGCAACAACATTAAGAAACGTGGAAGTGCTGCGTCTAGACGAGCTTTCGTCAATATCTTCATCGTTAAGCAGAGCCGCAGCCTGCCGCATCGAATCCGCAAGCTGCGTCAGTTCTTCAATCGCCTCCATTTCGTTCGATCCAATTGAACAGTAAACCCTAGGCTTACAGATCGCGTGTCGGAAGGTTGGAATCGAACGAAGATCGCAATAAACCCTAGGTTTTTAAAGGAATTGGATCTACAGTGAGATTTGAAATTCAAATCGGTTTGAGATCAAAATGTAAAAGAGAAAGAATTGTTATTATGTAACAACAGAGAGATGATATAAGGAATCAGTCAGTCACCACTACGGAAGAATAATAATAATAATAATAATAATAATAATAATAATAATATCAATTTAGGTTTTTGTAAGTTTTGAGTTTTAACAGGACTCTCAAGTGTGATTTAGTTAGGTTTTTGTTAAATCCAAAATAGATATCATGATACTAAAATGAGCTAATGTTGATTTTTAGGTTGGTTATTAGCCGGTTCGATAGGAAGCTTTTAAAAACGTAGTGCACCCATGTAAATACGAAACAAGATTAATACAAAGTTTAAACGAGCATAATGAATAGCTATCCATATTAGAACAAAAATATACTATAAGATGAAAATCACTTTAAGTTATTTGAAAACTTAATCATATTTGTGGTGGTTGTTTTGCTTTGTAAGAAAAATTCGAAAAGCCCTTGACTATTGTTTTGTTATAGACCTCCAAAAGTGTTGATATGAAATATATTATAATAATATGTGTAAAATACACTTTTACATGAACATAAAAGAATGTAGCAAGTTTCGTATAAGATTATGCGAAAGGTTTTGTAATTACAAGATTCAAGTAGACATAAAACATTATATTTGGTTGGAGTCACGTATTTGACATGATTTTGTACCTATATATTATTTTTAAAATTATCATATTTAAAACAATATTAATTCGACTAGTAAAACCGGGCATTGTGTTGCAGCAGCGAGTTGATGCATATTCGGTGGGTATTGGTTATGGTAGTAAAGGTACCTTAATATAACCCAAAATATAAATTTGTTAAATTAGCATACAAAAAGATTAGCATACAAAAGTATATTTAAAACGATGTTTATTCGGTCGGTAAAAATTGGGCGTTGTTAAAATCCGAACGTTGAAGCTTCTGCATTGGTAAACCCGAGCGTTACGACGGTGAGTTGACGTAAATTCCATTTAACGTTTAACGGAAGTTAAAGTTAGTACCTAACTAGGGATGTTCTTCAGGTTCATTTTTCGGGTTTTTCGGGTCGGTTCTTCGGGTTTCAAAGTTTTAAATCTTGACCCAAAACCCAACCCAAATCTCTCACAGGTTTTTCGGGTTCGGGTAATACGGGTTCGGGTTTTTTCAGGTTGGGTTAATCGGGTTTCGAGTATCCTAAAAAACAAACAAACAAAAGAAAAAAAAACACAATAATAAAAATTTTAAAGCTACGATGCTAAAATTAACACAGCATATTTTTCTTTGTTTATAACACATATAATCAAATAACAAACCAACATAACTTGATAAAACAATTCAAAAGAAGAGTAAAACTAACTCGAGCATTAATCGTATTCAATCGGACATGATTTGGTTGTTCGATTTCGGTTGCTATTAGTAATAAACGGAAAACATAAATTAATAATAAACAACACATCCATAATAGTTAGAATGCCAATAGTTGATTAAAGCCTGATTCTAATTACTTTAGTGGCTAAGATAGCTTATTATACCTAAAAATATATTTAATTTCAAAACTAAAAGTTTATTCAGGTTTTTCGGGTTGACCCGAAACTTATAAATCAAACCCAAGAACCAACCCAAATTACTTCGGTTCGGGTTCGGGTTCTTCAGGTCGGGTTAGTTCGGGTTCGGGTACGAGTTTTTACGGGTTGAGTTTCGGGTTTCGGGTAAAAGTGGCAGCCCTATACCTAACATTGTTACAAAGTTAAAACCTTAGTACCCATACCTTCAACTTTTAAACTTTGTACACAATCTTGTTATTTTTGGGAAATGTCAGGGACTAACTTTGCAATTATGTCTTTCTATTAATGATTAGTGAGTGACTTCAAGTTGGCTCAATGATTCATTAAAGCCTGAACTGAAACGAGATTCGCGAACTACCGTTTACAGTTTTTGTTCTTTCTCTTTAGACCAAGAAACTAACTAGTAATTGGGGATGAGCAAATTCGGTATTGGTACCAACCAAAATCGGTACCGTCGGTACCGAACCGGTACCAAAGTTTTGGATGTCGGTATGGTCGGTATTTATCGAATTTTACCTTCAATATCGGTACCGTTCAGGTACCATACAGATACCGGTCGTGATTTTCGAGATCGGGATTTTCAATACCGGTACTGGTGTGATACCGCATCCCTACCAGTAATCGTGTTACCATTTACAGATTTTGTTCACATCCTTCACGCTCTCCATCCGCATATATACGAAAATAAGTAAATAAATAATATATATTGTATAAAAACTATAGTTATTAAGTTTTGAAAAAAATAGCCATTTTGCTTGGCTCATTTCGGTTTGCAACATTTTTTTATCAAAATAAAACATTCCCCTAGGGTGTACATCTATTACCATATACTTCTATTAGTGATGTGACGATTTCATTTAAATTCATGGACCACGTAAAATTACATCTCATTTTTGTTGATTTTTTAAATCTCCCGGATCTACAAAATGCATTCTAAAATCATTGTGAATCATTCTATGAATTGTCGGAGGTGTGTTAACAAATATGTTGGGTTGGGATAATGTGCTATGCGTTATTTTTTATCAGTTGCTATATCAGCCTCTATCATTTAAAATTTAAAACTCACCACTCAACTAATATTATACTTCATTCTTTACCGTTCTATTTAAAAACAAAAGGAAAAAACGTGATTGGAGAGTTTGGAGAATGAACCGCATGAGGATGGTCATTCGTAACCCATCACTAGTGGTTTTGGGGGTGGGGGCATGGTGTTCTAGTGACACCACCAGTGCTACCTCAGTACCGCTAGTGATGAAGAGTGACCCATACCCCTTAGCTTTAGCATGTACGACTTCCCACTTTACAGTCTATATTTTGTTAAATTTTATATGACTTTATGTGTGTTCAGAATACACACTTTGTTAGCGCGTTGATAAATTTAGTGCATGCATATACATGTTATGTCTCTAAAGCATTCTCCCCTAACTTCAAACATAAAATTACACTAAAAATTACTAAATTTTATCTCTCCTTAATTTAATAATATTTTTATACTTTTATCATTTCATTTTCTTTCTCTTCTACTCACAACCACTGCAAAAAAATATTAAAAAATTTATATGGTGTTACAGAAACTTTTCAAATATACAGAAAAATCACTGCATTTTCTCGCTCATCCTCTCACAGCGCCATAACCCTCTCCATAAATTATAAAATCTCACTCACACATTTTGATGAGTAGAATATGAATGATCTAAGACATGTATATTAAAAGAGGGGGAAAAATTCCCAAAATAGGTATTTATAAAAACAAAAGTTTAGTTTTATGTATGATTTTTAAAGAATTTCAAAAATATGTATTATAAATTAGTCGTGACGAGTAGATTATTTTAGTACACCAGTAGTTTGCAGATCCAATTAAAACATGCCACGTGGCCATAAACTAATCGTGACGAGTAAGTTCACTAACTATCTAGTCGCCACGACTAAAGTAGTTACATGCATCGTAATCAACAACCACGAGGGCTGCATAGATGTTTTAGTCGTGGCGAGTAGATTACAACTTTTCGAGACACGAGTAGTTTACTAAACTAACCATAACGAGTTGTTTTGTTTACCAAATTCATCGAACCGGTTAGTTTTACAAAAACCTAACGGGACCGGTTAGTTTGAAATCTCAAATAGTATCTACGAGTAGTTCTTCCTTATACATTCCCAATACGAGTAGTTCTCCCGTAAATATATCCAATACTAGTAGTTTGTTACCAGTTAACTCGTCGCGACTAGTTTGACCTTATAATCTACTCGTGGCTACTTATTTTAGAGTTAATACGATTTAATTTAAAATATTCTAAAAGATTACTCGCCTCGGTGCAATTAATTAAATCCTACTCATCCGGTACGGATGTGTAGTTCGGAGATAAAAGACTCTAAGTGGTTTATTATCACCTAATTGTGTTTAATTATTCGTAAATACAATTTGTGGTATGTTGATGCCAATTAGAAAACCCTCAAATTTAATTATAAAATGTATTAAAAGATTACTCGCCGACTTGAAGAAGTGGGTTCCGATAAAGTAGACGCGCCGTTCATGCATTTGCAAACGGCAATTACATGACTACAATTAATTGCACCGCGGCGAATAATCTTTTAGAATATTTTATAATTAAATCGTATTAACACTAAAATTAGTAGCCACGAGTAGATTATAAGGTCAAAGTAGTCACGACTGGTTAACTGGTAACAAACTACTAGTATTGGATATGTTTCCGGAAGAACTACTCGTATTGGGAATGCATAAGAAAGAACTACTCGTAGTTACCATTTGAGATTTCAAACTAACCGGTCCAGTTAGTTTCTTGTATAACTAGTCGGTTCGATGAATTTGGTAAACAAAACAACTCGTTATGGTTAGTTTAGTAAACTATTTGTATCTCGAAAAGTTGTAATCTACTCGTCACGACTACATTTATGCAGTACTCGTGGTTGTTGATTACGATGAATGCAACTACTTTAGTCGTGACGACTAGATGCTTAGTGAACTTACTCTTCACGGTTAGTTTATGGCCACATGACATGTTTTGATTGGATCTGCAAACTACTCGTGTACCAAAATAATCTACTTGTTACGACTAGTTTATAATACCTACTTTTGGAATTCTTTGAAAATCATACCTAAAACTAGAATTTTGTTTTCATAAATACCTATTTTGAGAATTTTCCCTAAAAGAGGTGTTTTATACCTTAAATATGTCATAATATTGGAGTTGATGAAGAACTATAAAAGTAGCCTTAATTAGCTTAATAATGATGATTGATTTGGTAAGCTTCGGCGATTTAATTCAAATAGGCTATAAACATGATGTGTTAAATCCAATGTTAGATGTGACTCTTATTATTAATGAATTATAATAAGATAGGAGTTCGGAGGATCTTAATGATTGAAACCAATGTTTTCATAACCGGGTCGAACAGTGAATCACATTGGCCCAGATGGATTAATAGAATGGATCAAGACCTTGATTGTAACACCGTGAAAATACCCCGATTTATTTTGGGTTAAAAATGCCAAATCTAAAAGTTAAAGGACTGAAAATGGAAATTCTGGTTTTCATGCATCTTCGCGCGACGTGAAGATGAGACTGAACAACTTCGCGCTACGTGAAGTTGCTGGCACACACTACAAGAATGATGAACTTCGTGCGACGCGAAGTACTCCTTCGCGCGACTCGAAACAATGCTAAGTAATCGAATCCACGTGGCCTACCACGTGTTGACACGTGGCAGCACGAGATTGACATGCATGGATTGCGGCGCTGGAGCAGTTCGCGCGACGCGAAGCATCTTTGCGAGACGCGAAGATGCACAAATCGCAACTATAAATAGGCAGCTACGGGTTCAAGCCTCATCCATCCCATTCTCACTTCACTTTCACATAGTTAACCTAGGAAGGCGTGCCAAGGTGTTCCGAGGTTTCGAAGGCTTGTTTTCATGAAGAAACAAAGTGCCGAGACGCTGCTAACAACCCGTTGTTCTATTTAACGAAGCACTGACAGATGAGCTGCTGAATTTCCTTGTTCTTGTTCCCGAGTAGCCGATTAAGGTAGGAGTTATGCTATAGTTACTTTATTATATAGTTACTTAGAACCTAGTTATGATTATAGTCGTTAAAATGTAAGTGTTTTCCAAGTAATGTTTTATAAAGTAAAGACGTTGCTTCCATAAGAAGTAATGCTATTAAAACTATTATTTTGACGGGCATGTAGTAACTGGAAGGGGGATATCATTAGTAGACTCTTCTTGCCTAAGGTAAGTAATTCATATACATCCTAATCAACTGCGGGACCCGTTTACTTACCTGGAGAAGTTTGCCAACGTGATAGACTCTATTAGGCCAAAGCGTGCCATACCAAACGTCATATGTAAATACAAAGTATTTTCATAAAACGACTATAACTCAACTAAGGTTAGGTCAGACTTTAAGTCTGCTGATCAGACCTCGAGTTTGCTGAACAGAATCAGACTTCAAGTCTGCTGATCGGACCTCGAGTCTGTTGAACTGAAACAGATTTAAAGTTTGCTGAATATGTTAAGTTATACCAACTAGGTACTTATGCATACCTATTACAAATATAGGTTAATAGCATACTAAGAAAAGAAGTTCTGATATCACCGAACCGATAACATAAGGTGAACACGTTCAACCTTTTATGGTCTGAACTGATATTACTCTTGTAATAGACAGATTGTTTATTGCAAAGAGTCTGATAAATGTTTGCAAGAGTTATCTCTAAAATCGTTACAATACAAAATAGATAATAAAAAGCAACTCAGACCGAATACACATATGTCTGGATCCATACATAACTGATAATTGGCATACAAAACCAAGTCAGTCATAACCAGTTCTCCAACAGGGTTACATAGTCTAGGGGAATGTTGTCCCCGAACAGGGGCTATGTACTCGGGGAACCTTTGAATTGTGTATGTAGGGCAGTGGTACAAATCCCGGGAATGACAGGCGTTCCTGCTGAGTTTGTGAAATAGAAAACTATGTTTGTATTTAACGACTGTTATAAACTGTTTTATCGAGTCAACGTTTCACCAACATATAGCTGAGTGTTTTTCCAACCAATGCAGGTAATTAAGTGATGATGGAAAATAGACAAGAATTAGAGTCATAAAGAAAGAAGATCGCGCGAGATGGCTCAGTTTTCAATGAAATCCTTGTAATAATAATAACACTGTTTTGTAACTGAAAACTTGGGTATTAAATTCCCAAGTAATTTTGACAATGTAAATTAATATTTTAATCTATAAGGCTTCCGCTAAAATAAGCCCGCTACTCTGACATATTTACAAAACAGATACCAACCCGGGACGTCGCACCCAGGCCCTGAGTCAGGGTGTGACATTGATGGAGTAAGAGGAAATATCGTAGCATGTTTAAAGGTTCCCGCTGATGCCAAGCATCTTATAAAAATGCTTTTGAAGAAAGTTTGCAAAAGGGTAAAGATGAAGAAACACCTATGGTTACCATAAAAACAACTTAGGAAAAAAGGAAAGCGTCTTCTTCATCCATATACAATCATATTTCCCACATGGTATAAACGATGCTTCTCAACCTTCAATTAAATCAGCGTGGCAAAGTAAAGAGAGATTGCATAATAGGGATTTAGCTATTGCCATGTGGTTTTATCATGCTTGTATACCGATGAATCAGTTAACTCTCCTCTTTTCCCAATTGCAATGAGCAAAGTAGCTTCTTTGATACATGGATCTATAGGACCTTCTTATCATGTGTTACGTGTGCGTTTACTAAAAGATGCTAAGAAATCAATCACACTCATAATTGAAGGTTAAAGAAAGTTATGGTCAGAAACAAGTTGTACAATTATGAGTGATGAATGGCATGATGTTAGGTAAAGACCTCCCATTAATTTCTTGGCCTATTGCCCAAAAGGGATCTCGTTCATTAAATCTATTGATGCTTCCGATATTGATTCAAATGCTGAGAACTTTTGCAACTTGTTTGGGTAGATTGTTGACATAGTAGGTTATAGGAATGTTGTTCACTTTGTAAATGACAACGCTGCTAACTATAAGGCTATAGAAAGATTGTTATATGAAAAGTATCCTTTGGTTAGTTGGTTTTAGTGTGGCATTCGTCAAATTCGGACCTGAAACCCGACCCGTTCTGAACTTTCGGTTATAACGTGTATCTAACTTGTTAAAGTTAATAATTTTTTTCTAAATATAACATTTGTTTTTAAAGTTGTAATGGTCTATATATAGATATACTTATAAATATTGTTTAATTGTTATCGACGATTAACCAAATCTTTCGATTAAAAGGTTGGTTTGTTATTAATATGATTAGGTTTTGATTTTTTCTTTTAATGTTAAGATTAATAACTTAAATAAAAAAGAGTAAACAAAACTAAAGTTTGGACTTTATATAGGAATAAAGTTGGAGGGCTATTTTTTCTATTGTATCAAACCTAAAAGGAAGTTCATTCGTCCTTGACTCCTTTCCTTGTTTCCGATTCTATTTCCGACGTCAACTCTGTGTTTTCCGGCGAGCGTTAAACACTCATTTAACAATCTAAAACAATCAAATTGATTGCACCAATCAACTCGCAATTTCTAACCTAGTGTCACTAGGCTATTATAGAACTTCAGTTCGAGCTTTAAACCACTAATTAATCGGACGAAAATCGCAAAAGTAGCCATAGTCGATTATGCATAAATACCCCTATATAATCAGACAATTTCGATCGTTTTATGACTCACATACATCTCATGTATGTTCCCTCAATCAATTCGGCCTCCACCGACCTCTATTTAGCCACCGCCATCGTAGCCGTCCTGCATAACTTTGGTCAAACTCGCAAGTCACTTATCTGGACGCCATTTCCAGGTAAGTAATTACAGCCTTTTGCTCGTTTTGTTACACTGATCAAAAGCCCAAGTGTTTCAAGCCTTAATGTCTCATGTCAAATACAATGATTTTTTAAATGAAACTAGTAAACATCCTCGCGCTTTGCGACAGGAGCGTTGATAAAGAGTAGCCCGCGCATCGTGAAGGTGACATTTATAAAACATAAAGTTAAGAGTTTTTCCGTACATTACGGTGGCTCAAATATAATAAAGTTATATCGAACATAGATAAAAATAAGGCTATCTTTGTATAAAACTAAGTTGCGGTGAAGAAAATAAAAATAAATGATAGCTAATACATGTGTTTTGGTCGTGCATTGCATGAGCTCGGCATTAAATTAAATTTATCGTGACGTACATAGAAACATTGTTGTTTGTTTTTAAATTTAGAGTAAAATTAAGTTTTAAAAAAGTTAAAAATATATAATAGTTGACGTACATCGATTTCGAATGAAGTAACATTACGCTGCGATAAAAAGTAAAAAATAAAATATGCCAAAGAAATAAATATATAAATAAATCAAAGTATTAAAAATCTTACAAATCAAAGAAATTATTAATTTTGAAAATAATTATATATTGGTATAGAGAGATTGTAACTACTCATTGACTTTAATGAAAAGCTTTGCTTAGGTGTAAAGAAGTAATTGGTTTGTTCAATGAATAGTAATTGTTGTTGGGTTGGATTTTTGATAAGAAAGATTGGAATCTTCTCAACCTCCTCAGAAAACAGCTATGGACTTCGAGCAAGCCTAGACGATCGAGCATGGTTTTACTACTTCGAGCAAGGTCTTCAGAACCTTAAATGGTTGATTCTTCTAAGTGTTAAGGCTTCGAGCAAGCTACACTTCAACGAGCAAGAGTATTCTTCTATCGAGCATGGATTGCCAATCGAGCAAACAGCTTGATCATACAAGTTTTAACCAAGTGTTACGAGCACAGGATGATCGGGCACATGGGGACAAGCATGGATGCAATAAGAAGATGTCACGTGACCAAAACAAGGACTTCGAGCACAGTTCAGTTCCCCGAGCAAGATTTACATCCGAGCATGCTAAAGATTGCTCAATAAGTCTAAGGACAAGACTGAAGACATCAAGAAGAATGAGATTGCTCGATGGACTAGTTCGAGCAAAGCGAGGATTGGTCAAGAGGAATGAAGCTTGTTGGAGGAGAATATTTTCACTGAAGATATTCTAAGTAAAGTATGCTCGAAGACACTTATCGAGCATACCTAGCATAGTGAGTTTGCTCGAGCAAGATTGTTACCTTGCTAGAGGACTCAACACTTGTATTATTTTGTCTTTCATTATGTAATAATTAGGAACTTTTAGAAGGAATGTCAGGGTCTATAAATAGGGTCCTAGGTTTCCATTTAGGACACGGATAACGACGCACACAATACAAGAAACATTACAAAAGAATATTCTATTTGTTTCCTCGTACAGCCGCCGCCGTCATACACGAAACCGTAGACATTCCTTTCACTGTTGTATTAAATGATATATTAAATGCAGTGAATCTTTGTCTTTGATTGTGTTCTTATTGATTATTTATTATCGTTTCGTGTTCGCTATATCACACCTTCGTTCCCACTTGTTGGATATCCTGATTCCGCCGAGATATTTAATAGGCCTTTGGGTTATAGAGTCGTGTTCTTGTCAACCTTTTCTAAGGTTTCACCCGACTCAAGGTCCTGACAAGTGGTATCAGAACTTTGGAAGCTCGCTGAAGGCCACGAAACTGAAGGTTTGTGAAAAAGCTTGAAGCTTTGCTCTGTTTCACTGCTGCAAATCCCAGATCTGCTGAAATGGAAGACCAAGAAGTCTCTACCAACAAGATTCCTAGATTTCTTGGACAAGAAAATTTCATCAAGTGGAAAGTATTCTTCGAAGCCGCTTGACGGAAACTATGTTCCTTCAACAGCTCCGAACAACAATGATACCGTTGAGCTAAAAATGAAGAAACAGGACGATAAGGCTCTGTCTATGTTGAAGTTAGGTATGTCTTGGGAGATATTGACAACCTTCAACCATCACAAAACTGCTAAAGAAATGTATGATGCAGTTATTGATATGTTTGAAGGAAATACTAAACTGAGAGATATCAAGAAAGATAGACTGAAGCAACAGCTTGATAGGTTCAAGTTTAAAGATGGAGAAAGACTGAAATCAGTCCTGCAAAGGTTCATGGTGATTGTTAATGACATAAGAGCAACTGACCTGCAGATCTCTGATTTCGAGCTAAACAAGAAGCTTTTATCATCTTTGTCTGGTGAGTGGTACACAGCCAGCAAATTCATCAAGAAAAAGGTGAGTTTCCCCAACTTTAAGTTGGATGATGTAATTGCATTTCTCAAGGCATTAGAACATGAGATGATCGAAAACCACATGATTAGAGAAGATAAACCCAGTTTTCAAGTGAACAATGCTCTAGTAGCTCCTATGGGAAATTTCTCAATCAAGAATCAGCAGCCTATTGTAGAAGAGCCATCTGAGACAAATTCAACTTGTGGTGGTCAGCCAAGATTTAATGTTCAGCTAATAGAAGATGATGTGGCCTCAACAACAAGTGGTCAGTCAACATTTATGCAGAACAACACAAATCAAGGAACAGACTACCAAGCTTTGTTCTCCATGTTTACTGAGTTATATAATGCCTTTGTGGCCAAGAATATGATAAACACAAGCATTGTGCAGGAAGATCTCGAACAAATAGATGCCGATGACTTGGAGGATATGGACATAAAGTGGCAGGTAGCCATGTTGATTGTAAAAAGAAAGAGATTGTACAACCAACTGCAGATTCACACTAATCAGAACAGAGTTAATCAGAACAATGTGAATCAAGTTAGGGATCAAGGAAACGTTGCAGTGACAAGGGAGCCTCAGGATGGGGAGTTTGATTGGAGTAACCACGCAGCCGAGATTGAGAAGGCGAATGTTGCCTTTATGGCCAAAGCGCAGGACAAGCCAGAATCTTCTAATGCGCAGGAACAGTTCTTGAACAGGAATGACTTAGTACATGGACAATGGATGTTCCAGGCACATGAACTGTGACAAGAGTGCTCTTATCAATTATGAAATAAAATATGAAGGGCCAGTTGCTTTTGGGAGTGATGAAAATGGAGGGAAGATTGTTGGAAGAGGAACACTCACTAATGTCAAGGTATCCATTGAGAATGTGCTGCATGTTGAAGGACTACAATACAATCTACTTAGCATTTCTCAAGTTTGTGACAAAGGGTACAAGGTGGCCTTCAATGATGAACACTGCCTAATTCTGAAGCTTGAGTTTGTGATTCCAACTGAGATGATCATGATGATGGCTCCAAGAAATGGCAACCTCTATGAACTGAGAATGAATACTGCTGCTACATCTAGAGGTGGTTCATGCTTTGTTTCCAAAGCCACTGAAAATGAGACCAAACTGTAGCATAGGAAGATGTGTCATGTCAACTTGAAGAACATGAACAAGCTAGTGACAGGTGAACATGTTGTTTGCCTTCCCACAAGAGAATTCAAGCTTGAAGAAAAATGTACATCTTGCCTCAAAGGGAAACAACATAAATCCTCACATAAAAGCAAAATGATAAACACCATTGATGAGGTCTTGGACTACTACACATGGATCTGTTTGGTCCAGTAAGTGTTCCAAGTATTGGAAAGAATAGATACTGCCTAGTGATCACAGATGATTACTCAAGATTTGCTTGGGTATACTTTATGGGCAGCAAGGATGAGACCCCATAATTGATCAGAAACTATGTGCTGAAAATGGAAAATCAACTTGAAAGAAAAGTGAAAGTCATTAGAAGTGACAATGGGACAGAATTCAAGAATGGAATAATGGAAGAATTCTGCACTTCTAAGGGGATATTTCAACAATATAGTGCACCTAGAACTCCTGAGCAAAATGGTGTTGCAGAAAGAAGAAACAAAACACTAATTGAAGCTGCATGGATCATGATTGCTGATGCAAATCTGCCAGTCACTTTCTGGGCAGAAGCAATCAACACTGCATGTTATGTGCAGAACACGGTTCTACTAAACAAGGCTTAAAATAAGACTCCATATGAGGTTATCTTCAAAAGAAAGCCTTATGTGAAGTTCTTAAAGCCTTTTGGATGCAGATGCTTACTATTGAATACAAAGGATTATCTTAACAAATTCCAGTCAAAATCCATGGAATGTTTCTTTGTAGGATACTCAACTCATTCAAAGGCCTACAGAGTCTATGTGAAGGAGCAAATGGTGGTCATTAAGCCATCAGACATAATTTTCAATGAAAACCATTTTAACAATGTTGAATGTCCCAAATGGCTTTTTGACTTGGAGAAGATGATCAAGTCTTTCAAAATTTATAATGAAGATATGGATGACAGTATGTACAGAACCAGCTTTGAAGACAAAGGAAAATGATATAACATTTATTATATATAAATCCCGTGTACATTTTATATAATATTTTATTAGTTTATGTTCGGTTTTTATTAAGATTTGTATACTACTAACATAATTAAATAATGTAGGTCCCGGGATTTGTTCGTGGTTAAAGAGGGCGAAAAACGATCAAAAACAAGCTAAACCTCCTTGGCGATTGCGTTATTAGCTTTGATTAGACTTACTTGCTATATATGTGCTATTTATATTTTGTTTTGTTTTTTTTTTGAGTCGTAGGAGTCTAAGTAGTTTTTAATTTATGTTATTTTATTTTTCTTTTTGTTTTTTTAGACTGTTTTTGAGTCGTAGGAGTTAGGTTAATATAGTTTAGTTTAGTTGCTTTAAATTAGTTTAGTTTTTTCTTTAATATATTGTTTATTTCTATTCTCTGGTGCTCGTGATACTTTTCTATTTACATTTATCTTTGCAGTGATCTTCATGGAGTGCTACTATGAGCCTAAATTTTGCCCGATATATGATAGGATGGGGAATGTTGTTGGTTGTAAGGACTCATCTGGTGCAATGATGGATTACATACCACATCCAGAAGAGATATTCATTGATTTCATGCGTGTCGTTCATAGCATGAATCCAAGTACACCGCTTGGGGATTTTATGGATGAGTTTCGGTCAGGCTTAAAATGTCGAATACAACTTAGTGAGCCGATGATAGAGTTGGAGGATGCTGGTTTGCAGAATCAGATGGAGGAGAGTATTCCCTCTTGGGAGGACGAGTTTCAAGATGAATTTGGAGAAGAGTTATTGGGTTTAGCTGATATTAATGAGAGAGATTTTAACCCCGAAAAAGATATTGAGGAGCTTGAAAAATTGTTATTCGGGGAGCCAGTTGAGAAGCTAATTGTCAAAGAGGAATCACATGAGATATCCGAAAAGTTGAAGAATAACGAACTGCATCTCATTGTGAAACTGAAAGCACTTGGTTGAGCATTAACAGGATCTAGAACTTATGATTACGACGATACATGATGTTTTGGTATACGATTAAAGTCGATATACGTTATGATTGATATGAATGATGTGAGAGAACGAATTGGCAGAGTAACGAGAGAGAATTGATAAACAAACTTGAAAAACTTACATTAATGAATAAGTTACAGACTATATATAGGGGATGACCACATTCGTTAACTTAACAGTTAACGAATGTGTCATTCGTTTACATTAAACCATACGAATGAACTCTTCATTCGTTAATACATTTAACATATAATGAATAGCCCTCATTCGTTAATCTGGGTTAATGAATGAGCTTACAGATTAGACGAATGTGTTACATTCATTACGGGGTAACGAATGTAACATTACATTAGAGCGAATGGCCCATTTAGCCATATTTACATTAAGACCCCTATACTTTAGACTAATTACATTAATGCCCTGATAAAGACTGAGACGTACAAAACGTGTATAAACAAACTCCCCCTCGTCTCGAGCTCTTTATCATACTTTAGCGCTGAAACATCTTTGTCTTCCAATCAACGTAGCTATGAATCTTGTATGCGTAGAAGACGCGAACAACCCTCTGAAACAACATTGCAAGATCATAATCCTTTACATTAACGAATCTGATCTGACTTGTGAATAACGCGTCGTTGTCAGACTCAGATAGATTGACCAGCCACATCGGATCAAATACACGTAACGTCTTCGTGTGTGAACCCTGGCCATAAACAGTAACCGCTTCACCTGTATGATTATCATAATACCAATAATTAAATGAGGTGAAGAGACTCTAAGGGAATATCTTCATCAGAACCCTCTTCATAGTCTTCGGCGGCTTCACTATTAAAATTAACTTCCTCCATCTCGTGCGTGCATCTATCTCGTCAATATATTTGTGTTTCGGCACCTGAGGCTGGAAGAATTTGAAACCAAAGCGGGTTTCATGCAATAACTGCCTGTAGACCAGCTAGCCCATTTATCGTCTCTACGATTAACAAACGGACGATTAGCTAAGGTTCGTACATCCCATCGAGGCATAGATAAAATATCGTGTGGGCGTTTGAAATAATAAATACCGTGCTTCCACTTAACGATATATACCTTAAGATCTGAATCGTACTGCCAGGCCACCATATCACCTTTAACATCTTTAGCAGGTTTGTACTTCATCATCTGGTATGCAGATTCCCGAGCTTTCTCAACTTTCATATCTTCTCGGTCATAATATCTGAAAATCTCGATCATCTTATTCATCTTCTCAACGTTATGCTCAAACATACCATCAAAAGCACGTTTCCTCTTCTTCTCTGTAGTTGACACATGGCTCGATTCTGCAACTTTTAACTTATCTTTGTCTTCCTGTAATCGATGTTCTGCCGCATTATGCTCAGTTGTGAAGAACGGAATACCCGAGTCATTGTTATTATCTGTGTAAAACTCTGGATATTCTTCAGCAGTAACATCTTCCACTTCCACTTCTTCAAAATCAGGTACATTCCTGTGAGGAATACCTGTATCAGTACTATCTTCCATCTCCACATCCACATTTTTACCCAATTCCTCAATCTCATCATCATTTAGATCCAGAAGCAAGGCAATTTGTTCTTTCGTTAGAGAATGATCAACAAATTCACCTTCTTCGATCTTATTAGCATTCACCATACTGTATACAATCCCATCCATTCCTACAAACAGAAGCATGTTAGCCGGAATAACATCTATTGGCTTGGCTTTCATGTAATCTTTATATGGAACAATCTGTAGATTACTAGCTTCAGACCCACCACCAACACTCGCACCAGACTTATTGCCCGCCGACGGTGTGAAACTTCCGCCCGGTTGCTGATCTACCCCACCCCCTGCACCATCCTGATCGTCTTCATTATTCTTCAACTTCTTTAATTCGTCTTCTTTGCATGTCAGTTGAAGAATAATCTCATCCTGTTTGTCTAACCTCTCCCCCTGAGCAGCAACTAGGGCTCGAAGTTCCTTATTATCACGCTGAGCCGTTAGAAGATGCCTCAGCAAATTCCTTTGCGCTAGCTCATTTGCAGCTCTGTTTGCTTGCATTTGAGTGTGTTGTAAATGCAACAGATTCATCATGTGAAACCATTGAGCGTGAGGAGCCATGTGATAGAAATTAGGATGCACTGGTTGCATAGGACCTTGAGGACGACTGAATGACATAAAAGAGTGCTCAGGCCTCGGCAACGGTGTTGGAGTAACAGGAGTAATAGATGTTGTTGGTTGTGGTGAAGGCATTTGTGCCAATACAGTATGTAATATGTCTCCAAAATGAGGATCAGGCCTCCCAGTAGTAGCCAAAGTCAAAGTTTGAGGCACTGGAGACGTAGGCATCTGCACAGGTGTTGGAGAACGAGGAAAATCTGTCATTGTAGTAGGAGTAGGAGATCGTGGAATCTGTGGAACTGGAACTGGAGAAGCAGTAGAAGAAATAATAGTAGTAGAAACAGCAGTAAAAGGCACAAACGGCTGACTCGGTATCTCAATCCCCGAACCTCTTCTAACTCGTTGTTTCTTGGGTTTCTCCCCCTTTTCTGTCATCGGTTCTTTACCTTTACGCTTACGCTTCTGTTCATAACTTAACTCGGCTTGTGGTCCTGGACCACCATCACCACCATCATCTCCACCATCATCACCGTCACTACCTTCACGTTCTGAATCTGAATCGTCATGAGCCCAACGATCATTAGGTGGCGCGACATAATCAATATTTGCTAGATGACCAATCAAACGTTTAAACCTTGGTTGATCTGCCAAACTCTGACCTCTGTACGGTCTCAAACGTTGCATCGTCTCTTCATTCATATGATCGAGCTTCATCACGTCTGCTTGATCTTTTTCCAAGTCAGGCACCAGAGCATTTATCATCATTTGCAAAAATCTGGGATACATTAAGAACTTATGTCTGCTAGTGATGTTTTCTTTCAAATGATAATAAGCCAATTCGGAGAAATTGAATGGTTTATTAAGAACAAGAGCAACAAACGCAGATTGAAGCATCACTCGGCACTTGTCAAATCCACCCTTACGTCCACCGAGACAATGAATCAAAACATGAAGCAAATACTTGTATTGTTCACACAAGTTCGCTTTATTGTACATAGATCTGCCCAAATCACCGTTATACTTTACACGACCAAATAACCCTCTGATCAATGCTCGATCGAACTCACATCTGTCATCAACTGTATCATTAAATCCCAGTGAGTCTCTGATCACGCCAATATCAATCACCACCCGTTTTCCTGAATAACCGCTTCTATATGATTATCTTCTTCATTGAACGTAGCAGTATTCCAAAACTCTTGTATTATCTTCTGATAAACAACAGTACGGGTAGAAATGGCCTTGTAGATTCTTAAGCGAATGAGAAAACTAATCATACCCCCAAAGATAGGAGTATCTTCAAAGTTCGGCTCTAAAAACGCACATATGTTGTGGCTCTTATTCCAAGACAGTGTCATTTTTGTTAAGAACAAACATACATTAGTAAAATATTCCAAAATAATCAAACTGTTTAACAAATGACAATCACATTCGTTAAAAACTGTAAACGAATGGAACATTCGTTATACATTTAAAAGATTCATTCGTTATTTTTAATGAATTATCCTTAATCGTCAACCTATTCGTTACACATAACGAATCAAATTTAACGAATCACTCTGATTCGTTATACTTTAACGAATCCAATCTGATTTGTTATGAATTTAAACAATCCATACGTTATCTTAACAAATCAGGTAGTTATTTGTTAACTGTTTTAACGAATCAAGCTACATTCGTTATAAAGATAACGAATCATGCTTCATTCGTTAAAAAATAACGAATCAGTCAAGAGTGTCTGTTTGACTAAACTGAGAGTCAAAATACAAACAAGTTTGACTATTTATAGTCAAAATCGTCGTGTTCATGTTAAAATCTGTTGAAATTCCAAACAATCTGTACAATTAACCATTTAGTTTATGTTCGAAAATCAAATGCATGTAATAATCCATCCATTATTGATTCAAAGTTAATCTCATATATGAATATTATCGATTTTAACTATTCAATTAAGTTTCACGTATGTAATGAATCAGTTTAACACTTAAACCACCGATAAATCTTCGTGAAGCACAAATGATGAGTATCGTGTATACCTGCTGATCACAAAGATAACAATCAATTAGGCAAATATGCAAGTAATAGATTTTGATGAAATTTTGGCAGAGTTTCATTTAGAGAAGACAATGGAATAGGAATTAGGCAAATGAACCGTCATTCGTCTAACCTTGGGATTATATCCAATAATATCACGTGAATCGAGGTCATTCGTTCAAAATTTGAACTAATGAATGGCCTCATTCGTTAACTGTTGAATCTCATTCGTTAAAATTTTTAACGAATCTTCTCTCATTCGTTAAATTGTTAACGAATAACTAAGTCATTCGTTAATCTTTAACGAATAAATAATTCATTCTCATTCGTTAAAAGTTTAAATGAGAGTCTTCCATTCGTTATGCACAACGGAAGCGAATGTCTGTATAACAAATGAGAAACTCATTCGTTATGTTTAAATAACGAATGGCTTTACATTCGTTAAACTTTTTAACGAATCACCATGTTCCTTAGCAAATGAGACAAAATTCTCATTTTAAGGAATTAAATAATCATTAAAACCAATTAGGGTTTTAATCAATGAATTAAATAATCAATTAAATCCAAGTTAGGTTTTAATTGCATACACTAAAATACCCGATCACCGCGAATCGGTAATACTTAATTTAAACGGATTTTTACGTTAAAACATCAATTGTTACCAATTGAAAATACTTTAAGCACGATTTAACTTAAAACTTTTTCCGGGGTTTAACTATTTTTCCTTTTCTCAATGATTAATTTGCAAGCTTGGCAAATCGAAATTAAAGCAGAAAAAAAAAGAATATAAAATCTTTTTGTATCTTTTGAAAATTTTTAAGTAGCAAAGAACTAAACACGGTAAATGAAAAGCAATACATATTTTTTTGAGTTGGGCAGAGAATCATATTGACTAATAACGTCCTAGACTACACTTCAATTTTGACATTATTATGCACGTAACCCAAAGAAGATTGCAGATATAATTGTCCACATTAAACTTTAGACAGATCCGTCCGTAACTTTACGATACATTTTAAGGTTCAATTAAGCACAAATCTTATGTGGAACCCACCTGTCAGACACAGTTTCATATCTCTTATACAGTGAATTTCACATGTACGTTTTTCTTCTTTGAATTGATTAGCTGTGACTCATACAAAAATAATAAAAAGAAAATAGAGCAGAAAGTTTAAAATTTTCCCTTAAGATTGGTATTACTACACGCAGATAAGGTTCGATTTTAACAAAAATAAAAAGATAAAAAAAAGCAGAAGTTGCATAAAATATTAACTCTCAATTCGGATAATCCCGTATTATCGCGCGGAGAAAGTCCAAGATTTTATACGAAACACCAAGAAAATAAAGCAGAATATCCAAATCTTAACCCTCAGGTCGGATAATCTTATCGCGCAGGAGAGGATCCAAGATTTGAATAAAAATAAAGAAAAAATGAAGTTGAATTTCTTTGCAAAATTAAAGATAAAACAAAGCAGAATTTTCTTCAAAAATGAACGTATGCACACACAGCAATCTTAAAACTTTTTGATACTTAATACAGATATTTACTATGCATCAAGTTGTAACACCACTAGATTTGACAAGCATTTAGGTTTATATCTTTTCAGCACTTATACGATCTGTTAAGCCTATCATACACATCATGCAATTAATCTTACGGCACTTTTTAGTCTACTAATTCATGTGTTAGATCCGCTAAGTCAATGTACTATCATTTTCCCTTTTTTTCTTCAAATCTCAATTTTGAGGAGCATTTTTCAATGTTTTTGTATTTTTCAATAGTTGAATGTTTTTGGAGTTTATAGAATTTTTCTGTACAAACGAAAACACAATATTTTTGTATTTTTCTATTTTCTCCCCCTAAAAATAGTAAAAATTGAAATAACAAAAAAAATGATCTAACCAAGCTTTTGAAATTCTGTGAAAGATTTTAAACCATTTATACCAAGCAAGTATTGAAAACGCGTCTTGTCAAAAGCTTTGGTATAAAGGTTAGCCTTTTGAAAATCCGTATGAATTTTATCAATTGATATTAATTTCTTTTCATAGCAATCACGTATAAAGTGATAACGGATTTCAATATGTTTTGTTTTTGAATGTTGAACCAGATTTTTGGTGATAGAGATTGCAGCAGAATTATCAATAAAACTAGGAGTAGTAAGAAACTTCAAACCATAATCCCGCAAATGTTGCTGGATCCAGAGAACTTGTGAACAGCAACTCGAGGCCGCCACATACTCCGCCTCGGCTGTTGAAGTTGAGACCGTTGTCTACTTCTTACACTGCCAGGAAACAAGCTGGTTTCCTAAGAATTGATATCCTGCCGTTGTCGATTTGAAATTGATCTTGCAACCTCCATAGTCCGAATCAGTAAAGGCGGTGAGATCGAACTTATCGTCTTTGGAGTACCATAACCCGATGTCTGGAGTTCCCCTCAGATAATGTATGATACGCCTTACTGTCGCCAGATGAGTCACTCGGGGACTCGATTGATACCTAGCGCACAAACAGACAGCAAACATAATGTCCGGTCGAGAAGCAGTCAAATACATGAGTGATCCAATCAAGGCTCGATATAGGGTCGGATCTACGGTATCCTCCAATTCATCCGGTGATAAATTGTGACCCACGGGAAGAGGAGTAGAGGGAATTTTGCCATCGAATATCCTGAATCGGCTCAAGACATCATTCACATATTTTGTCTGATGGATAAAGATCCCGGTGTCAGACTGGTGAACTTGCAAACCCAGAAAGAAACTCATTTCTCCCATCGAACTCATCTCGAATTTTGTCAGCATCGTTTTCTCGAATTCTTTGCATAAACTATCGTTTGTCGAACCAAAAATAATATCGTCCACGTAAATTTGGACGAGGAGTAGATCATCACCCAAATTCTTGTAAAATAACGTACAATCCACAGTTCCCCTCTTGAATCTACTTTCAATCAGATGGTCAGCCAACGTGCTGTACCAGGCTCTCGGGGCCTGATGCAAAACCATACAGAGCTTTGTTTAAACGGTAAACACGCTTAGGAAAGTCTGGATCCTCGAAGCCAGGAGGCTATTTCACGTACACTTCTTCATGAATTGCTCCGTTCAAGAATGCTGATTTTACATCCATTTGATAAATTTTGAAGTTTTTTTAGGCTGCATAGGCAAGAAAGATTCGTATAGCCTCCAGTCATGCCACCGGAGCATACACTTCTGTATAATCTATGCCTTCCTGTTGATTGTAACCAAGAACGACCAATCGCGCCTTATTTCGCACGATAACCCCACGGTCATCCTTCTTGCACTTAAAAACCCATTTTGTAGGAATTGCCTTTTTAACGCGATTGGGTTTGTCGATTAAGTCCCATACACCCAGTCTAACAAACTATTGCAGCTCCTCCTGCATAGCTTCAACCCATGATGGTTCCGTGAGTGCCATTGTCACTACGAATTCGTCTCACTTTCAGTTTGTAAAGTGATTCAATCTTTGTAATAAGGTTCTGAATTAGCACAGGAGTTTGATCTTTCGATCCCATAAATAATACCCACGAATAACGAGATAAATCATCCGTCACAACTAAACAATAAAAATCTCCAGCAATGCTAGCACGGTTCACCAGACCAAAGAGATCCATATGAAGTCGTTCCAGAGGAGTAACAATATCGTTTAGTGATTTGGTCGGGTGAGATTTCTTCTTTTGTTTCCCCTACTTGCATGCGACGCAATGATCATTAAATTTGAAGTTCTTGAGGGACACTCCATTCACTAAATCATTTGTCATCAAAAAGTTCATTTTTCTTAAGTGAATGTGTCCCATGCGTCTATGCCAAAGAATAGAATCTTTCTCTGTTGCTTTAGACACAAAGCAAGTAGATGAGGGCAAAACTTTGACATCGTAACTCATGTCCAGTACATAAATATCATTTGATCGAGGTGATCGCATTACAACCATGTCTTCTGGAATTGTGTATCCCGGTTGAAGAATAACACATTCCTTGTCGGTGAATATGGTGGTGAACTTCTTATCGCAAATATGTGAAACACTCAACAGATTGTGATCCACCTTTTCACAATAATTAACCTTTTCAAACGTTATTCTACCGTTTGAAACTTCCCCTTCTTTTGTAATCATTCCTCCTTGATTACCGGCAAACGCCACATAACCCCCTTGAATATCTTTAATGTTGTTAAGAAGGTCTAGGTTGCCGGTTATATGCCGAGAACATCCGCTATCCAATATCCATTTTTGACTTGATACGGACCTAGATGTACCCTGTACAAACAAGTAAAATGATTAGTCAAAAAAGGTAGCCCAAGCCTCAGTCTTGGCTCTCCCTTTGAAACTTTTGGAGAACTTAATAATTTAACATACGTGTTCAGTACTTGAGAATAAGTGGCAGTTTTCTTAGTTTTCTTCTTAAGATAACCATCATGAATTCTTCCCGAATCTGTGTTTGAACAGATGGGTTGAGCACGATCAACACAATTGTTCAATACATTAAGCGCATTAACCCGAATTACTTTCCTTGGATTGATGTTTGAAAACATTATCATAGAATCATCAACTTGATTTTCCTTTGTGTTTGAAAAAGTTTTAGTCTTGCAAGTTGAATAATTTTTGATATTGTCGATCTTTGCTTTGCATCGTCTTGAAACGTGACCCGGTTCACCACATTTGAAACACAGTCTAGAATCTAAACTTTGTTGTGATGATGTACCGTTCGGTTGCGATATCAAAGTTTTAAGATCATCAGATTTAGATGTCTCAAAAGTGGCCTTCTTCGATGACTCATGTTTTAAACCCTTCTTCGTTTTGTAAAATTCAAGATTTGTCAAATTCAATTAATTTTCCAAACCTGACGATTTTATGAATTTTATAGGTTTGAAAACATTTGTTTTTTGTTTTTGAACACTACTAGTTTTTGATTGAATGAATTTCTTCTTAAGTTCAGTCATTTTAGAAGTTTCATCTTGAAATACACTTTCAATCAATTCTGGTTTAAGAAGATTCAATGGAACTTCTTTGTCTGAGAACACTTTTGAGAGACCTTTTAATTTAAATACTTTTCCAGTTGAAGTTTTCAATGGAGGATTAATGAATCGCATTAATTCCTCATCAGACACTGAAAGCTTGTCTGTGGAAGTCACATTAACATGTTCCTTTGGAATTACTTTAGGAATATCCTTAGGAACACGTGAATTGTTTGAAGAAACACTTGAGGATTTTGCACCATAAACAACTTTTTCAAAATCTTCTGGTTCACACAGAATGTGATTGTCAATTGGAATGTCCTTATTTTTAACAATCACATTTGTTTCAGTCAGCTCCTCGATTGAACCTTCCATTTCATTTTTGGTAAACACCTTTTTGCTTTTAATATTAACTGGTTCACGAGTCGGTTCAAATGACTCAACATTTTCAGGTTTATCAGTAGGCATATTTAAGAATTTTCTGCCTTAGGAATGCTACTGTAATCCTGATTAAATGGAGGAGGAATTTTGACGTATCCCAAACCTGCTTTTCCGTTTTTTTTATGTGAATGATTAACCTCGATTATTTCATTCAACAAGAAAGAAGAATCTCTGAATTTACTAAGTTTATAATTTAATTCCATTTTTTCTTGTTCGAGATTGGAAATGCAAGTTCGGAGACGAAGAATCTCCTTTAAATGTTGATCCACCTCAATAATTTTACAATGAACCTTTGCTTTAAGATCATGATTACTATCTGATAATTTCCGAATTTTCAAATTAGCTTGCTCAAGCAATTTTGTCTTTTGCTTATAGCATTCCTTGATCGTAAAGTAATCATTAGTAAATGTATTGTTTTGAATTAATGCTGTTTCAAGTTTGGCTTTTAACACAGCACACTCAGAACAATCCACCATTATTGATGAAGGTTCATTTACATTAATTTGAGGTGTAGGACATACCTCATCAATCTTAGCCATTCAGGCATAAGATTCAGTTTTCTCAGGAGTTGCTTTTGGTTGAGATGACAAAGATTGATCACTGTCAGTCTCCGAGTCAGATGAATCACTACTCTCCAACACATTATCGCTACTGGCATCCTCAAAATTCTCCACAGGCTCAACGATATCAACGTTTGCCTGGTTTCCCAATAAACGCTGAGACCAATCAACTCCGTCATTTACCAATAAAGCTTGAGTAACGAGAGATTTGTCTTGATCACCAGAACCAGCAGTGTTACTTTTATCTCCTCCAGATGAAGACTTTGTAGAAGAACGGTCAGAATTGCGTGAGCCATAATAATCTTTCTTCGGCTTGTCACACTCTTTGGCAAAGTGGCCAAATTCACTGCAATTATAACACTTGACTTTTAACTTATCAAACCCAACCCTTTTGTTCAACGTGGGAAGATCTCCCGTTCGTTGCATGAATCTTTTAACTTTTTGAACAATCATTGCCATGTTCCACTTCAAATCCATAAGCTCAAGATCATCTGGGTCGATTTGATCGTAGTCCTCATCTGTGAGATCGCTCGTAGCAATCTTACTTTCTACTAGTTGTTCATATGAAGTCATGAACGCACATACAAAAGCGAACTGTTGTTCAGCTTCTTGTAAATTAACATTGGGTAAGCTTGATGTATGAGCATTTGAGTTGCCATTTGCACCATTCGCCATGAAACATACATTATGGGGACTGTTTACGTTAGGATCCTCTTGGGATTGAGCAAAGAATGCATTAATAGACACTGAGCTTGTCGCATTATTTGCTGGTAATGCACCACCATAAAGTAACGGGTTTTGAGTTGACGACCTGCTGATTTTGATTTTCTTTCAAAGTAGATTGGCATTTAAGATCGAATTCCCTTTCTTCGATCTTGTTAATGAATTGTACAGCAGTCAGTTCAGGTTCTGAAGAATCCGTTCTCTTTAAGCACAAACAAGAACGTCGAATAGTCTGTAGGTAAATCATTCTTCAAAGTATCAATCTTGTCTTGTTCTGTTGGGCTCAAGATCAACAGAAGACATCTCAACAATCAAGTGGCTGAAACGGTTGATCATTTCTTCTACAGTTTCATTTTTCATCAGAATAAAGTTTCTGAATTGGAATTTCTCTAAAGTATTCTTGCTTTCGAGAGTATTGCCCAAACTTCTGGTTTTCAAGGTAGTAAACAGTGAAGCACAGACTTTGATCGTACTATATTGATGAAAAATATGTTCCTGGTAAAGCCATAGTGAGTGTAGAATATGCTTTCGTCTCACTTTCAAAGTCCTTCAACTCATGTGTCTCATACTCTTTAAAAGGTTTCGGAGTCCAACTCGTGTTGTCATTACCGATCAGTGGTGCAGCATAAACATCATCAAGAAAACGAACATTGCTAGGATGCACGGATACCAGATGTGCACGGAATATTGGTTCCCAACGGGCAAAGTCTGAAAGTTTCAACAGTTTGGGACATTTATTATGACTGGCCTATCTCGTTATCCATCGTCAGCATTTGTTGCAATAAGACATTCTGTGACGCTAACGCATAATAAGATGAATTCTGAGCAGCCATCATAACCAACTGATAAACTTCAGGGATTAACAAAGTTTACTGTTCACACGAATGAACCAGTAACGATATGAACAAGTAACGAATGGGTTTTAATGAATCTCTTCACATTCGTTAACCCTTTAACGAATGAGCTAGTAACGAATGGGTTTTAACGAATGAGATATTCGTTAAAACTGAGATACTTTAACGAATGGGATATTCGTTAAAAGTTGATTACTTTAGCGAATGTCTAAGATATTCGTTAACGCATGAAAGTTAACGAATGAAAGTTAAGAATATGGCTTAACGAAGAAGGTTGAATGAATAAGGTTTGATCTTAGCGAATAAGGTGACGAATGAGATTGAAATTGTAACGAATGAGTGGTTAGGTTTTAGCGAATGAGTGTAACGAATCAGTCTTCATCCTAACGAATAAGACTTCATCTTAACGAATCAATCTTCAACAATTCAAATTCCAATTTCAACTTCGAACTCGTCCGAATTTTACCAAAACTACTTAAAACTTATCTCAAAACAATCCAATACCAAATCCAAATCTATCTAGCCATGTCCGAAGTCACAAACATTCTTCAATCAGGTTTATTTAACGAATAACCAGTCTCTGGTTTTGAACTTCAATTAACTCACAAAATCAATCAATTAATGTTCAAAATTGATCAATTGATTACGGTTTTAACTCGATTATGTATCGAAGATCAGATCCAGGGCTTTGATACCACTTGAAAGCACTTGGTTGAGCATTAACAGGATCTAGAACTTTGATTACGACGATACATGATGTTTTGGTATACGATTAAAGTCGATATACGTTATGATTGATATGAATGATGTGAGAGAACGAATTGGCAGAGTAACGAGAGAGAATTGATAAACAAACTTGAAAAACTTACATTAATGAATAAGTTACAGACTATATATAGGGGATGACCACATTCGTTAACTTAACAGTTAACGAATGTGTTATTCGTTTACATTAAACCATACGAATGAACTCTTCATTCGTTAATACATTTAACATATAACGAATAGCCCTCATTCGTTATCTCATTCGTTATTTGGGTTTAACGAATGAGCTTACAGATTAGACAATGTGTTACATTCATTACGGTGGTAACGAATGTAACATTACATTAGAGCGAATGGCCCATTTAGCCATATTTACATTAAGACCCCTATACTTTAGACTAATTACATTAATGCCCTGATAAAGACTGAGACGTACAAAACGTGTATCAACAGAAACATCATCCGCGTCTGTGCGCGGTAAAACTGGTAGGTTATTAGAGATACTCGTTCGTGGATCACCACGTAAATCAAGAGCCCCAAGAAGGAGAATATCTGGAGTCAGAAATCAAAGTGTACCAAATTTGTCACATCCTCGGATTTCAAATAATTGGGTGATCGAGCTGAATTCATATTTTTGGGCCCACATGAATTTGAAAACTGGTTTCTTCCCAACTAGTTATAAAAGGAGAGTGTTGAGAAGCACTGATGGGAAAGGGGCTAAAGGAGAAGCCTCCTGATTGAGGTTTCGGGAACGAGTCCGGCTGAAGATTCTTTTGTAACTTAGCGCTTCACGGGAGGCAACGCCGGTGACTATGTTTTCATTTTATTTTGGTTTTATTTCTTTGGTCTGTCGGGTGTTTCTTTTCTTATTTGCAGGTTGTTCTACGGTTGCTTATGAGATAGTTGCTGAGATACGGTTTTATTCAAGTGTGGGATGGAGCAGCCGACCTATATTCTTTTTATTATTTGCTGTTGTTAATCATGTTTTGTTCATTGGTTGGGTTTTGATGCGTA